>NC_043710.1:7825754-7848410 GCF_006229205.1 Suricata suricatta
CCCGGGGCTGCGGCCCCCTCCCCGCCTGGCGCTCCGCTCGCTCGCGGCCCGGGATCGAGGGTCCCAGGGAGCGGGGAAGGGAGATGCTTGGACCAGGCGCTAGAGTGGAGGACTCCGAAGTGTCCTTGAGTTGGGAGCTTTTCTTCCATCCTAACCACCTCGAGGCGTTGACAAGTAGTAGAAAAGTGGATTTTAAAACTCACACTTCGTTCCGTAATCGAGATTAAAAAAAATGTGGCCTGGATGGGTTTTTAGGAAGTGCATTTAGTACGTTGGGCACCGTACGTCGTTCCGATGCTTCTCCTGGAGACCTTAAAAAAAAAAAAACCCAAAGTATTCACACACACAGACCATAGATTAAAGGATATACTTCATCTGTCATTTTCTCCGGCTTTATTCTTGCTTGTGTGTTACTGAAGTCGGCTAAGTTTCGCTTGAGAAATCTCGAGGCAGAGAAAGAAAAGAACGTTGTTTGCAGAATCTTAAATCCGAGCCCTCAAATTCGAATACGAAGTTGGGTGGAATGTTTTGCGAAAGGGAGGAAAGAACTAAAGGCCCCCAAGACGTCACTTCACTTTTTGGCTTGCTTTTGGACACGCGAAACCTAACGTCGTTTTAATCCGTGTCAAGGGTTCAGTGTTGCCGTGAGCTGAAGTTCAAATTAGTGCTTTTCTCTACGTTGCACCGGAGCTAGCTGGTAGTCTAGAAATCCCTGTTTCTGCTTTTACCACCTGTGAAGGAAACGCTTGGATGAAACGGATCTCTGAAATAAAAGAATGACCGCTAGTACGGCATATTGTTTTATTAGCTACCATTTTACTATCTCATTGGGGTGATCGTGAAATTAAGAAAAACGATAGGGCATAAGTATGTGTACTAGCATAATTTTCTTAGTGTTCCCTAAATAGGACTTGTTTAGAATCGGCCTTTTAAAATTGGTTTTCTGCGTTGCAGCACGTGTTTCTCATTTTTATGATTTCTAAATGTTAGAAGAAAGGATAAATGCATACTCATTTATTTATTTTTAAATTTTTTAACATTTATTTTTGAGAGACAGAGCATGAGCAGGGGAGGGGTAGAGAGAAGGGAAGACACAATCCGAAGCAGACTCCAGGCTCTGAGCTGTCAGCACAGAGCCCTACATGGGGCTCGAACCCACAAACTGAGATCATGACCTGAGCTGAAGTCGAAAGCTCAATCGCCTGAGCTACGCAGGTGCCCTCAATATTCACTATTTAAAATGAGATAATAGAGGATTGTAAGAAGCCCGAAGTCAGTGTAAAGTTCTCTCACCTCTCCAAAGCCCCAGTGGTAGGTCATTTAACAGTTTGGTTAGTGTTCTTTTAAGATAACCTGTGAAGCACCTACGTTGTGTGAACTGATTTGAGAACCGGTTTAAAATTTGCCTATAATGACTAGGCATGCCTGTTAGCCAGTTTCTGTGGCCTTGTGAACTGAGGAATTGTTCACATAACACAGATGCATTTTAAAGTTAATCTGAATTTTAAAATATTTTCCCAAGTTGTCTGAAGTTTTAGAAGTATATTGTCTAAAACACATGGTGGGGGAGGAGGGAAGTGAGGGGAAAGCTTTTGTTTAAAAGAAAAAAAAAAGGCTCCAGTCACCGTAGAGCCATTTGTATCTCAGTTCAGCTACACATTGGAATAACCTGTGGTGTTTAAAACTTGTAGGGGGATGTAGGGGACCCACTGATTCTGATTTAATTCAACCAGGGGCCAGCCAACAGAGAACCCCAAGTAATTCTAATATGCATACTAATATATAATAAAATTTCCCTTTAGGTGGTTGCTTACATTTGAATTGATTTGTTACTTTATAAGAAGTATAATATGTAATATTGATATTCAAAAAGTTTTTAACGTTTATTTTTGAGAGAGGGTCAGTGTGAGAGTGGGGGAGGGGCAGAAAGAGAGGGAGACACAGATGAAGAATCTGAAGCAGGCTCCAGGCTCTGAGCTGTCTGCACAGAGCCCAATGTGGGGCTTGAATTCCAGAACTTGGAAATCATGACCTGAGCCGAAGTCAAACGCTTAATTGACTGAACCACCCAGGCACCCTCCCTTCATGATTATCAATATTTGTATTGAGAAGTTGATGTTCTCTGTAAATTTGTAAAAAATACTTATTAGCCTGTATTTTGATAGAACTTGATATATTTCACAGCTAAGGTATATTACAAGTTAGGAAATAGACTTTCCTGGTATAGTAGGTGAAAAAACAAACGTTTTATGTCTTGATAAGGAATCCAAGACAAATAACTGCCAATTAAGAGAGCTTTATTCAGCTGGAACACAAACAAATAAACCACATTTGTAACCAAATTGATTTTGGTGATTTCTCAGTTTTAGGGAAGAGCCAAATAAGATGAGTATTGAACTCATTCTATTAAAAAAAATAATTTTTTTCTATAATAGAGCCTGGCATCATTTTTAGATTCAGGCTGGTCTCTCCATTTCTGAATCTTCAGAACTGTTGAGTCATACTTATCTTTATAAGGTCATAAAGCACTACAAAATTGCTTTTTTTTTATAGGAAAATATGGTTTTCAGCATTCTGTGCTAACGTACAAAGATTTTTTTATGGCAGATGAATTGAGAAAAACTTTCCTCTTAAGCCCTTTAATTGATTAGAATGTAAATTTCCCTCAGTATTCTTTTTTTCCTGTAAATATATTCATTGAAACAGCTTAAAAAATCTATATCTTCTTACTGCTTTAAGACTGAGTAGAATACAGCATATCAAAACGCTCCCCGACCATGAGCAAAATGGAACCACACCCAGCAGTTGGAGTTGGCTAAGGGCCTAGCGTACTTACCCTCGCATATGATGATGTGTTTTCTCTGGCCTTGTCTGAATTAGGAACTTAAAGGACTGCCAGCGAGAACAAGGCATGAAATGATATACCTCTCCTTTTGGGTGTGTTGCTCTTGCCGTTTATGAAATGTATTTCAAAAGGAGAGTGGAAAACTCGGGTCATAACTTTACCGTGAGTCATGCACTCTACTTAGTAGAAATGTTTCTGAAACTGAAGTTAATTTGCTTTTTGGAACTCTCTGAGCAGTAAAGATGAGCACTGAGGCTGGCCCTATTCTAGTGGTTCTTAACCCAGGGTGATTTGGCCCTGGTGGGACATTTAGCAATGTCTGGAGACGTTTTTGAGTCTTACAAACTGGTATCTAGTGAGTAGAGGCCAGAGTTGCTGCTAAATATCCTACAAGGAATAGGATAGCTTCCCACACACACAGAGTTATCTGGCCCCAAATACCAGTAGTGCCGAGGTTGAATAACCCTGGTCTACAACTGTCAAATTGATCGACTAAGTTTTGTATGAATTTTCGGAAGTAGCAGATGCAGCTGCTTCCAATTAACTAGTTTCATTGAATTTATCACTGTTCATGTGGTGTTTTCAAATGTTTGAGGGGAATTTAAACCTTTTTCCCTATTTTAAGTTTGCTTATTTTAGAGAGGGTGAGCGAGCATGGGGAGGGACAGAGAGGGAGAGAGAGAATCCCAAGCCGACTCTACACTGTCAACGCGCAGCCTGACGTGGGGCTCAATCCCAAGAACCCGGAGATCATGACCTGAGCTGAAATCGAGTCAGATGCTTAACCGACTGAGCCACCCAGGTGCCCCCTATAATGCTTTTCTGATAGAATTTATGTTTTCCATAAGCCTGAAAAGGCCAATTATGATTCAGCAGTCTCACCTATTTTTAATTTAGCCTATGGACCTACGTTTTAAAAAGTCAAAGTTAGATCATTCTAGGGAGAATTCATTCTGTAATTTGCCAGATCTCTACAAATGCTTCCCCATAATAATTTGTTTTGCCTGTTAGTCTTTCAGCTTTCTACTTGGGTTGTCTGTTTTTGTCATTTTAGTGCAGAGCTGAGTGTATTGAATGCAGTTATCACAGAGATTATTTGAACAGGTGTATTTAAACCTATTGGTTTATTTGATGTGTTGTGCCAAAAATAATGGATAAATCGGTACTATAAAAGTAATTAGAATAGAGATTGTAGCTTCCACATGGACTGTTAAAAGACTTAAAATTTTTTTTAATGTTTATTAATTTTGAGAGAAAGAGTGAACAGGGGAAGAGCAGAGAGAGGGAGACAAAGAATCTGAAGCAGGCTCCAGGCTCTGAGCTGTCAGCACAGAACCCGATGTGGGGGTCGAACTCACAAACCACAAGATCATGACCTGAGCCGAAGTCAGACACTTAACCAACTGAGCCACCCATGCACCTCAAAAGACTTTTTAATTATCCAGATACTTTCAGCACTTCCTACCTGAAATGATGGCTGTTTCAGTATTACCATGAGCTAGTTACAGCAATAATCAGAATTGGCAGTATGATAGAGTTTTTGTTCTATACACCTTTTTTTTTAACATAGGGTTTCTTTTTTTTTTTTTTTAATTTTTTTATGTTTATTTATTTTAGAGAGAGAGACACACACACACAGTGTGACCTGGGGATGGTCAGAGAAACGGAGACACAGAATCAGAAAGAAGCAGACTCCAGGCTCTGAGCAAATGGTCAGCACAGAGCCTGATGCAGGGCTCGAACCCATGAACTGTGAGATCATGACCTGACCTGAAGTCGGCCGCCTAACCGACTGAGCCACCCAGGTGCCCCTTAACATAGGTTTTGAGTTCACTTATGGGTGTATGGATGGCAGGTATGACTATGGTCGGGCCATATCTCTGTACAAAAATGTCTTCTCTGTTATTCATATAAATGAACATAACACAGCATTAGCTCTTCATATAAATTAACATTAACTGTGCATATAAGTGAGCATTACTATTGTCTCAGAGTGGATTTATAAATCTTGGGAAATAATTGGTTCACCAAAGTGAGAAGGCATGTAAGACTGCCACTTAAAAGTTTTTCTCGTACCATTCCTGGAGGTTGGATCTCTAGAGTTTAAGATTCCTCAGAAGTGGGAATAATTTCATTGCAATTAAGGGGAATCCCTCCCCCCCAAAATCCTCAAAGCAAAACCTCAAAGCTCAAAAGCTTTTGTGTGAATCCTTAGCAAGTTGCTTTAATGTTTTTATTACAAATTTTGATCTGTTCTTTAGCCAGTCCTATGTAATTTAAGCCAAGGGTTGAATGGGGTACCTAGCAAGTTTGATCAATTTAAATATCCATGAAATTTTCAGTTGTTAAAGAGTCAGTGAATTTTAGAGCCAGAAAATCACTTCACCTAACTGCCTGGTTTTGTAGAGGAAACCGAGACACAGAGAAATAAAATGATTTACTCATGCTTTAAAGAGTCATTGCCAAACTGGGCCCTGATTGTTGGAGAAGACCTTTCTCCTGTACATTCTGCCTCACTAGAGTAACAGCCTTTGCCAAGAAAGAAGCTGGAGTCATAGGAGGAAATGATAGGATTCGGGGGGTATAGTGTAAAGGAAGGTAGAGTCGGGAGATGTGGAGGCTGAGAGGTGAGATTTCAGAGAAGTGGGATAATTCAGAGGATTCATTTTGATGATACCACAAGTAGACTTCTAAAATGTTAGTTACTGGAAGGGTCTCTAGAGGTTAAATCTTGACTCATTTCACTATTGAGACCGAGACTGGACATGCCCAGAACGGCACAGGTTGTTAGTGGTAGAACTGGAACAGGAACTGGTCTCTTGACGCCCATATATTTCTACATATTACTTCTGAGAGTGAGGAGACGGTGGAATATCCAGGTAAATCTGTCCCTTAGGCAGTTGTACATTTGGACCTGAGTCAGGATTCGGAACTAATGAAGTTGCATCACCAAAATAGAGGGTATAGTGAAATTAAAAGGATAAAGAGCTCATTGAGGGAGCAAATGAGAACCACGAGACTGACGCAGAGTGCTGGGGTAACTCACAGGAGCCAAAGGGAAAAGGTAGCTGAAGGAGATGGTGAAGAGATTGGGCGGGAGCCAGGAATGGGCACTGTCTCTGAGCCCAAAGGTTTTCACAAGTTCTAGAGGCCGGTGGTAGTTAGGTTGTCACACAGGGTTGAATGAGAATCAGGAAAGGGCCTGGATTTGGCAAGAGGTCATCGATAAGCTGGAGAATAGTTTCAACAGGGAGATTGAGAGGAAAGTCAGGTTGCAGAGTGCTAAGAAGGGAATGGGTGAGTAAGTGAATGAAGACAGACCTTCAAGGAGTTTGGCAGTGAAAGGAGACTGCAAGGGGGAAGAGAAGAGACTGATTTTATTAAGGTACTTGACATGTATTATTGGGCTTAGTGTTCACAGAACTGGGAAACTTATTCTTCGAGATACTGGGACTGAATACGACAGTTTCCCTACTTCCCAGAAGCTCCCAGCTGGGTGATAAGTCATGATCACAAATGATAGTGTTATAATGAGTGGAATAATAGTAGGTATGAGGTTTTATTGGAAATAGGAAGGTGGAACCACTTTTAGTTCCTAATATGTGTTAGACTCTGTGCTTTGAGAGGATTATTCAATTTATAAATGGAGCTATAACTGGTAAGAAATTTATCCATAGT
The DNA here is from genome assembly GCF_006229205.1 of Suricata suricatta. Lineage (NCBI taxonomy): Eukaryota > Metazoa > Chordata > Mammalia > Carnivora > Herpestidae > Suricata > Suricata suricatta. The sequence goes on from NC_043710.1 coordinate 7,832,278, forward strand.
CACATTGAGACTAGGTGGTGGGGTTTATTCATTTATTCCACAAATATTTATTGGGCATCCACTAGGTGTGGGCACTGTTCTGGGATCTTGGGGGATACAGTATTGAACAAAAGAGACCAAAATTCCTGCCCACATGGAGCTTACATTGTGGAGGAGAGAAAAGGACTCAAGCCCTGCCATGTCTGGATTCCAGACCCTGTTTTCTTTTTAGTTACTAGGTAAAGTGATCGGCTCTGAGAGGATGGGCTGGGAGGCATCAGGACTAAGGGAGGGTGAACGTGAGCGCTGAGGGATAATCGTTTTCCTGGAACCAGGCGGGGAGCTTGCATTTCAGGTGGTGGGAACGAACGGTTGAGTAGGTTGTACCTTGGAAAATTTTGGAATCCAGGCAGGACAGTACCCGAATCCTAAGTTTCTTCCGGTAGGAAGGCCAGTGAATGTAAATCTGCCTGAGAGGATGAGGGGAGTAAGGAGTTAGAGGAATCAAGACAGTCGGGAGAACCGGGAACTGCTTTGGCTTAGAGGATGAAGATTGAGCTTTGAGCCGTCGGCCCATAAAGTGTTTTGATAGCCCTTTGTGCAGTTGCTGTCGTGGTGTGTTTATGTGCTATGATGAAGGTCAGGCCTAATGGATCATTAAAGCAACCCTTGGGGATGGTGCCTAACTGGCAAGAAAGATTGGGAAGTGGTATGGCCTAGGCTAGGGTTATGATGAAGGGATCTGAAGGGATTAGGGAGCCTGAGATACGCAGATAGACCAGCAAAGGACACTTATTTTTTTTTATTAAAAAATTACTTTTAAAGTTTTATTTAAATAATCTCTGCACCCCATGTGGGGCTCAAACTCAGGACCCTGAGATCAAGAGTCACATACATGCTCTTCTGACTGAGCCAACCAGGTGCCTCTTTTTAAAAAAAATTTGGGGGGGGCCACCTGGCTGGTTCAGTCGGAGGAGAATGTGATTCTTGCTTTCTACACCCCATGTGGGGTGTAGAGATTAGTTAAGTAAGTAAAATCTTAAAAAAAATTTTTTTTAAGACAAAGGACATTTATATGACATCTTAAAAGGTGTGAGTAGAAATAAAGTTTTTACTTCGAAGATCAATGATGCTGTCATGTCTCAGGAAATGAGAGAGAGAAAGATGATGTGGTGAAAAGAGCATCTCTATTTGTTTCGATTGAACTATTGGTGGTGTGCACGGTTCAAAATGATTTTTCCTTTAAGTGGAACCAAACCAAAGGAACAAGATCTTTTTAAATCCAGTGTGCCCAGTAAACTGTCGTGAAGAGAAACGCGAGATCACCCTGGGTCCTCCAGCTAACCATAGCCTGGTTCTCTTCCTTTCCACTGCGCTGCCTGCAGAAAGAGGAAGAGATGAGTGAAGGCCTTATCACCTTTGCTGTCCCCACTGTCCTTCTCCGCAGTCTTCATCCTCTCTGGAAGCACAGTTCATTGTGCACAATTGCACACGTTCCCGTCACTGGATTATTCCATCTTGTCTGTAGCCTAGTGACCTTACCTTCTGTGCCTGTTGATCCTACACAGCCACCTGCATCCTTGTGGTCGTCGCTTTCCGCTGTATTCCGGAGCGCACGGTTCATTCTTTTTACGATCGTTTATTGTGGGCCTGCTGTGTGTCAGTACGTCCACATGGCTCAGCAAACTTTAATAATGGTGGAGTAGATGGAATTGAAAGAGCCAGTGTCACGAACTTAAATTGTGAAGTCCCGGGGGACTGTTGTACTGGTTACTGGGCTTGGCTGTATCTGATAGAGCCTTCAAGTGAGTTATCTAAACAAGGGAGACATTTATTCACTCACTCACTCCCATAACTATGAGCAGCATGGCAGTTCTGCCGCACGAAGCCCTCGGCCCTGCCCCTCTTGTTGCTCCAGTATTCCTGGGGTGTGCCCTCCTGTGCCTGGTGCAGGATGACTGTCACCCACTAATACATCCAGCTAGCAGGAAGGCGGAATTCCTGACCTGGAAGTTGCTAGAGCATTTCCAGTCAGAACTTAGTCACACAGGGATACCTCTGCTCCAGGGTTGGGTTGAAAACGTGTTCCTTTCAGGCAGTGTTAGGCCATAGTGGGAGGGGAAGACGAATATTGGGGGAGTGACCAGCCATCTCAGGGACTTGGTTTGGAACTGCAGTGCACAGAACTTTACACTGTGGCTTATCCATAAGGTCTGAATAAGTTCTTGTTCTTTTATATGAAAGATGCAAGGTGTTTAGGTCCCGGATTCACCTGCTGTTGTGGCAATAAAAAGAGCTGTAAGAGAATATTCGCAGAAATGTTTCCTTTTTATCCAGGCAGTAATGGGAAAGAAATATTAGTATACATTTATTACAATGATATCATGACGGCAATTGTGTATTTATAACTTGTTTTCCAGTAGTCTGCAAAAAATTAAAAGGTGGCAAGAGCCTTTTGTTGCTGTCTGACATTTTAAGGATTAAAAGTGAGCAGCAATTCCCGTAGCTTCAAGGGTACAGTATGGCTGTCACGCTGTTTGTTGGCTTAGCCTTGTGTGATCATGCAACCTTCAGTCTTCCCCAGACGAAAGTAATTTGCGGACCGTATCTGTGCTTTTGGTCATATCTGCTTACCTGTACTGTGCTTTACTTAATATTTATCTTTTAATTTCCTTTATTATTATTTTTAAAATTTTTAAATGTTTACTTATTTTTGAAAGAGAAAGAGACATGAGCAAAGGAGGGGCAGAGAAGGAGACACAGAATCCGAAGCAGGCTCCAGGCTCTGAGCTGTCAGCACAGAGCCCCATGTGGGGCTCGAACCCACAAGCTGTGAGATCATGACCTCAGCCCAAGTCAGATGTTCAACTGACTGAGCCACCCAGGCGCCCCTCAATTTACTTTAAATTGATTCACCTTTTAAACTTCTCATCCTTCTAAGCAATAGTCTATTAAAACATGGTTTATTTCCTAATATACATTAAAATACATAATTATTAAAATAAAAAATCTTTTAAGTACATGAAAACATCTCCTTTAATGCCTGTGGCATGTACTCACGTTTAGGGAAATAGTGCTTTGCTTCATCTTTGAGCCACATTGGTAGCTTTTTGTAAACTTTCCATAAATCCATAGCTACTAAGTGGCTTGAAATTTCTTTCTTTCTTTTTTTTTATTAAGTGTATTTGTTTATTTTGAGAGAGAGAAACTGCAAGCAGGGGAGGGGAAGAGAGAGAGGGAGAGAGAATCCCAAGCAGGCTCTATGCTGTCAGTGTAGAGCCCGACATGGGGCTTGAACCCACGAATGGTGAGACCATGACTGGAGCTTAACCACTTGAGCCACCCAGGTGCCCCGGCTCTGAATTTCGAAGAATTAATATCTCTGTGCTTTCAACTGTGGCAGGGAAACTACTAGTTTGTGCTTAATTTTGAGCTAAAGAAATAATTGCCCCTAAAATGCGGACTAGGTTATAAAGAGTGATCTCTAAGTCCTAGCCCCTAAAGATCCTTTCAGGCTTTTCTCCAGAACTTGTTGGACAAGATATTTAGCTTTTCTAAGCCCTAGTTTCCTTGTTTTTAAATATGGGGTGGTATTATTTACCTCAGGGTTGTTCTGAGGATTAAATAAAATGTATGTAAAAGGCTTAGAAGTGGTGGGCAGCCTTTCTACTGTTGATGGACGTTTGGATTGTTTCTAGTTTTGGACTATTTTGAATAAAGCTGATGTGAACATTCTTGTATTTATGTCTTTTGGTGGACATAAGCATTTATTTCTCTTATATACCTAGGCATAGAATTGCTAGATCGTAGTTACGTTTAGTTTTAATAGATATTGCAAAGCAGATTTCCAAAGTGGTTATATTCTCATCAGAGTGTGTGTGAAAATTCCAGTTGTACCATATCTTCTCCCACAGTTGGTATCGTCTGTCTTTAAATTTTAGCCATTCAGACGGACAGGTGGTGGTATCTCATGGTTTTATTTTATGTTTTCTTTGGTAAGTAATGGTACAGAAACACCTCTTTATATGATTATTGGCCATTTGGATATCCTTTTTTCATGAAGTGCCTTTTGTATATTGCTATTTTAAAAATTGGAATATTTGTCCTTATGGATCTCTGTATTGATTCTAGATAGGAGTTTTTTTGGATACAGGTATTGTGAATATTTTCTCCTAGCCTGTGGCTTTCATTTTTATTTTCTCTTAATGATGTGTTTTAATGAACAAGAATTCTTAATTTTGATGGAGTCTGGTTTGTCATTTTTTTTCTTTTATGGTTAGTGCTTTTGTGCTGTTTAAGAAGGTTTTACTTTTCCCATGTTCAAAAACACAAATTTAAAAAAGATGTAAAGCAATTTTTTTCTCTCTAACAATCTAGGTGATGCCATGGAGACTGGAAAGCCTGGTCCAGTGCAGGTTGTTTTGATTCAGAAAGACCAGCATTCCTTTGAGCTAGACGAGAAAGCCCTGGCCAGCATTCTCCTGCAGGACCCCATCCGAGACCTTGACGTGGTGGTGGTGTCCGTGGCCGGTGCCTTCCGAAAGGGCAAATCCTTCTTTCTGGACTTTATGCTACGATACTTGTATTTCCAGGTAAGCGAGAATTCTTTCATCTCCGGTTAGAAAGTGAGACTTCTGTGTCCAAAAGAGCAAAATAAGCTCATGGATGATCCTTGACCTTCAAAATTTAAGATTTAATGGAGATTGCTCATTTCCCCTGTAGAAGGAAGGTGGCCGTTCAAACTGGTTGGGTGACTCAGAAGAACCATTAACAGGATTTTCATGGAGAGGGGGCTCTGACCCAGAAACCACTGGGATTCAGATCTGGAGTGAAGTTTTCACCGTGGAGAAGCCGGGTGGGAAGAAGGTAAGGAAGAAAAGACTTTGAACTTAACAAAGACAACAAAATGAGAACTTTAATGTGTACTCTGATAATTCAGTTAAAATGATATTTATCAAGGGGCACCTGGGTGGCTGAGTCAGTTGAGGGTCTGACTTCAGAGTAGGTCATGGCCTTGTGGTTCGTAAGTTCAGGCCCCACATTGGGCTTGCTGCTGTCAGCCTGTCAGCGCAGAGCCAGCTTCAGATCCTCTGTCCCCCTCGCTCTGCCTCTCCCTTGTTTGCGCTCTCCTAAAATTAAACATTAAAAAAACTTTTTAAAATCAAAATTATATAAATGCATGGTTTAAAATTAATGTATGAGTATAGTTTAAAAGGTCAAATAGTAATATGAGATTTCTAATAAAAAAATAGCTATGGGTGGCTCAGTTGGTTAAGCGTCCGGCTTCAGTTCAGGTCATGATCTCACAGTTCGTGGATTCGAGCCCTGCGTTGGGCTCTGCTGACAACTAGCTCAGAGCCTGGGGCCTGTCTTCAGATTCTGTATCTCCCTCTCTCTCTCCCCCTCTCCTGCTCACGGTCTCTGTCTCTCAAAAATAAATAAAATATTAAAAAAAATAGCTATAAAAAAATAGCCGTCAAGTGTCCTTTTCCTCCATTTGTTTTCACTTTCCAGAGGTTAAGGATCTCAATTATTTTAGACATTACTTCTGTTCTTTAGTTTCTTATTCCTGTGAGGGTGACCTAACCCTGGTGGCCATTGTTCTGGGAGCTGAGCAGAGAAAGGGCAGTGGGGGGGGGGGTCTCACAGTTCAGAAGGTGAGCCCCCCTGCATGCCCCCCAGCTTTCAGGAGACATCTTACCCCACCTCATCTGTGCCCAGTAAGCCACGGTCACAGAGCCTTCCCTGCATTTTTTTTTTGGTCACGGTGAAAATGGCAGAGAGGATTTGGGGGAGTCACTGTTTCTTACACAGATCTTCACCCATTCCTTCTGTGTTTTAGTTCCATTTTAGCTGCTTCTACAGCTGTTTGTGCCTCTCATTTTTGAGTCTTTCCAGGGCTTAAAGTTTTATATTCCCGCTTTAGGTTTAGTTTTAATGTTTTCCTAAATGTTCGGTCATTTGTTATTTTGGGAGCTGGAGGGTAGATACACAGCTCTTGAATACTGTTTCTACATCTTTTGTTCTTTTTCCTTATAAATTTTCCTCATTAATTATCTTTATATTTCATTTCTCTTCCTCTTTTAGGGAGGTTTCAGGAGAAAGGTATATTGGAACACCTTCTAATTTTTCTTTGCATAGATGTGCAAACAAAAAATATGTAGCAAAATGGAAAAATTTTAAGAAAGAGAGTCTAGGAGAATAAGGAGTTGTAACATTGAAATATAACAGTAGAAACTTTTTATGGAAGGATCTTTAGATATTATTTTATACAACATTTTAATTTTTTAACAGCTTTATTGAGCTATAATAGACATTCTATTCCCTCTGGCTGCCTCCTACCCCAAGCTTCTGGGCTGGGCTGTTGTCACAAATTTTATCTTAATAACATTGTGTTTATTATTATTTTTTGTTTAAACAATCAGCTAAAACACTCAGTTATCTTTTAAAGATATTAGATGATAAGAAAGAAGCCGTATGTCTACTCATGTAGTTATCATTAACTGTGCTCTTCATTTTCTGGTGTCCATATTCTATTTTTTGTGTCTACTTTTCCTTCTGTCTGAAGGACTTCCTTTAATGTTTCTTGTAGTGCTACTCTGCTGGTGCTATTTTCAGTTATTTATTTATTTAGTTAGAGCACAAGTGTGGAAGGGGGGAGAGAGAGTCTCAAGCAGACTCTGTGCTGACCTTGGAGCCCAGTGTGGGGCTTGATCTCATGACTGAGATCATGACCTGTGCTGAAATCATGAGTTGGATGCTCAACCAGCTGACCTACTCAGGTGCCCCTCAGTCTTCACCTATCTGCAAAGTGTTTATTTTGCCTTTGTTTGGAAAATACTTACGCCGGGTATAGAATTCTAGGCTGACCGTTTTTTCTTTAGGTGCTTTAAAGATGTCACTTCCTTGCCTTTATCCTGTCATTTGTTCTTCTTTTTTTTAAACTTTAGTACTTGCATTATTTTTTAATTTTTTAAAATGTTTATTTTGAGAGAGAGAGAGAGAGAGAGAGAGAGAGAGAGCGCGCGCGCGCGCTCGCGCTCTTGTGGGGGAGGGGCAGAGAGTGAGGGTGAGAGAGAGAATCCCAAGTAGGCTCCATGCTGTTAGCACAGAGCCTGGTGCCGGGCTCAGTCCCATGAACTGGGAGATCATAACCTGAGCGGAAGTCAAGAGTCAGATTCTAAACCGACTGAGCCACCCATGTGCCCCTATTTATTTATTTATTATTATTATTTTTTATTTTAGAGCACATGAGAGGGGAAGAGGGGCAGAGAGAAAGAGAGAATCGTAAGCATGCTCCATGCTCAGAGTGGAGCCCAGTGCAGTGCTGGATCCCACAGCCCTGGGATCCTGACCTGAGCTGAAATCAAAAGCTGGATGGATGCTCAACCCACTGAGCCCCCCAGGTGCCCCTCCTGACATTATTAGATTGTTTCCGGTGTATGTTGTTTATGGTGACAGATCGGCTGTTATCCTTATCTTCGTTCTTGTGTGCTGCATCGGTCTGCTTCTAACAGTTTAGCAATTGTTTGTTTCTTGAGCGATTTGGTTATGATGTGCCTTAGTGTAGTTCTCCTTATGTTTCTCTTAATATATATATATATATATATAAATAAATGTTTTTCATTAATTTGTGAGAGAGAGAGACCGCGTGAGCAGGGGAGTGTCAGAGAGAGAGGGAGACATAGAATCTGAAAACAGCCTCCAGGCTCTGAGCTAGCTGTAGCACAGAGCCTGATGTGGGGCTCGAACCCACGAACCATGAGATCATGACTTGAGCCTAAGCCAGATGCTCAACCAACTGAGCCACCCAGGTGCCCCCTCCTTATATTTCTTGTATTTGGATTTGGTTGAGCCCCTTGAATTTGCAAATTCATAGTTTTTATCGGACTTGGGCATTTTTTGGCCATTACTTCTTCAAATTTTTTGTCCCTTATCCCCTGTGGGGATTTTCCTATTACATGTATGTCAGGCTGTCCCATAGCTGCTCATTGATTCACTGTTTGTTTTTTTAACTCTTATTTTTTTCTGTTTTCTTTTGGGCAGTTATATTGGTAGGCCTTCAAGTTCCCCAATCATTATAATCCAGTGCATTTTTCATTGTAAACGTTTTAATTTTCCTCTGAAAGTTCAGTTTAGTTCTTTTTTTATGTCTTTCATGTCACTACCGAATTTTTTGAATATATGGAGTGCAGTTATACAGAATACTATTTTAAAGTCATCTTCTGTTAATTGTAACATCTGTTCTGGGTTAATTGATTTTTTAATTGATTTTTCTCCTCATTGGGTCATATTTTTTCAATGTTTTCTCTGATTTCCTGTATTTCCCATATTTTCCCTGAGCTTTTGCTGGCATGCAGTTAAGAAATTTGGAAACTGTTGGATCCTTTCTTTTCTGGTTTGTGAAAAGGGCGCCTGGGTGGCTCAGCCAGTTAAGCATCTGACTTCAGCTCAGGTCATGATCTCATAGTTTGTGAGTTTGAGACCCATGTTGAGCTCTCTGCTGTCAGCACAGAGCCTGCTTCAGATCCTCTGTCTTTCTCTCTCGGTTCCTATCCCACCCACACATTCCTCTCTCTCTCTCTCAAAAATATAGCAACATTAAAAAAGTGAAAGGGTTTATTAAGTGGTAGTGGAGCAGTACTTAATCTAGAACGATTTTACTCCTCACCACCCAGTACTCTTCTGAATACTTCAGAATTATGAGAGTTTTCAGTCTGGCTGAGGGGACAGGCCTGTGCTTGGCCGTCTGTGAGCACAGGGGACTGTTCCCTCTGAACCTCGTGCATGGTGCTTTCCCTGGCCTCAGGCAGTGTCGTCAGGCACGCGTGCTTGTAGGTACTCAGCTGAACTCCTGGAGTAGACCCTCTGCACAGCCCTGGGGTTCTTTGTATCTCTCTCTGCCTGGGAGTTCCGGCTTTCTTGGTCTCTGTGACTCTCAGCTGTGTCTCCTCAACTCAGGGAATCTGTTGGGTTCTGCTGGGTCCTTCCGCATGCCTTGGCCAGTAAGCGGGGACAACGGAAGGGCTCACCTTACCTGTTTCCTTTCCTTTAAGGATCATTATCCTTTGTTACCTGGTGTCCAGCATCTTGAACTGTTGTTTCGTGTATTTTGTTATTTTTTGGTTTTAGGTGGGGAGGGTAAGTTCAGTCTCTTACTCCATTTTGATTGGAAGTAGAAGTCTAGTCTTTCCATTTTAGAGATGCCAGAGGAGACCCAGTGCGTTAAGGCCTGCTGCTGGTAATACTGGGGCTCTTCGATCTGGCGTTACAACAGGCCCTACAACTTTTCATTTCAGTTCTGTTTTTCAGTATCATTGCTCTCTTCCTACATTTCTTTTTCTTTCTTTTTTTTTTTTTTAATTGAGACAGAGAGAAACAGAACATGAATGGGGGAGGGCCAGAGAGAGTGAGAGAGAATCCGAAGCAGGCTCCAGGCTCTGAGCTGTCAGCACAGAGCCCAACGTGGGGCTTGAACCCACAAACCATGAGATCATGACCTGAGCCAAAGTTAGTCGCTTAACTGACTGTGCCACGCAGGTGCCCCATCTTTCTACACTTCTGATAATGTGTGGGAGATGCTTTCATAATTTTCTTTCTAGGAATAAATAATTATTTTCGACTATCTGTTCTCTCTATAGAACTGGTGGATCTGATTCTTATTTTGGGGGGCAACTGGTCTGTTAATTTTTCATAATAGTTTAGGATATCTCTACAAAGTTAGTAATTAGCAAGCTTTGCTTTTAGTTATCTAACATTTGTAGTGCCCTCATTTTATCTTGTTGAATTGACTCCTTTATAAAGCTTATCAATTTGGTTTCCTCACCTTCAAAAAAATTAATAGACTTTATTTTATTTTTATTTTTTTAATTTATTTTTTAATAGTTTATTGTCAAATTGGTTTCCATATAACACCTAGTGCTTCTCCCCAATAGACTTTATTTTTTAGGACGATTTTAGGTTTATGGAAAAATTGATCAGGAACTGCTGAGTTGTCACACCCCCTTCCCTTCTGCCAGTTTCCCCCCTATTATTTATATCTTGTATTAGTGTGACACATTTGTTATAATTAATGAGCCAATGTTGATATAATGTTATTAACTAAAGCCCACAGTTTATATTGGGTTCCTTCTGTGTGTTCTACGTTCTGTGGGTTTTGGTAAATGTATGCTGATATGCAGCTACCATTATTATATCAGAATATCCTAAAAATTCTAAATATCCTCTGTGCTACATCTGTTTGTTCCTGCCTCCTCCCCCCTCCTCCTCTCCCCTCCTCTTCCCAGAACTGGGAACCTCTGATCTTATCGTCTCCATAGTTCTGCCTTTTCTGGGATGTCATATGGTTGGAATCGTACAGTCTGTAGCCTTTTCTGATTGGCTTCTTTCCCTTAGCAGTGTACTTTTATGGTTCCTCACATTTTTTAATGGCTTGATAGCTCATTTCTTTCTATTGCTGAATAATATTCTTTTATATGGATGCACCACAGTGTACCCATTCACCTACTGAAGGACATCTTCTTTGCTTCCAAGTTTTGGCAATTATGCAGTCACATGCTCTACCCGGGAGCTCTACCCCCCCAAGTTTTGGCAATTATGAATAAAGCTGCTATAAGCATTTGTGAGCAGGTTTTTGTGTGGTTGTTAAGTTTCAGCTCATTTGAGTAAATACCAAGGAGCGTGATTGTTGGATTTTATGTAAGGCGATGTTTAGTTTTGTGAGAAACTGCCAAACAGTCTTCCAAAGTCGCTGTGTCATTTTGCACTTTTTTGGGCAATGACGAAAGTTCCTGTTGTTCTTCATCCTTGTCAGCATTTGATGTCAGCTTCTTGATTTTGGCCATCCTAATAGGTGTGTTGGGATATCTCGATGTTGTGTTTCCTGCCCTTTTAAAAAACATTATGTTCAGGTATTCAGCAGGATCAAGAGTGCTTTTAGAAATCAATAGAATATTGGATAAATGCCACACTAATAAGCAGTTGTTTAGAAGTTGCCCAAATAAAAGTTTCACATGATTGTCTTACTTTTTTTTTTTTAATTTAAAAAATACTTGGTGAGATTTTAGCTTAGCACTTACCTGGCTAAAGAAGTAGATCATTTATTTGTTTGTGCCTTTTCATTGAAAATCTACTTTTAAATATGTAGCTGCAGTTTATTCTTTTTAACTGTTTTGTGGTAATCATATGTCATATTTTATTTTCTTCATTTATCTACTCCATTGAATTAAATTAAACCCATTTCGATTGTCTCCATTTTTTAAAAAATCGTTTTTTAATTTTTATAATCCTTCCTACAGGGAACAGTCTGACAGATCCCTCCGTGAGTAAGTGTGCAAGCGTGACTCCAGGCCGCGGGTTTTGAACTCTGTCCATGACCCATTAAGGGTAGAGAAATCAATTTACTGGCTCATGACCAGTATTTAAAAAGAAAGAGCTAGAACAGAGCAGAAAGTATCAGAGTGCAGTACACATACCAATTTAGTTTCAGCTTTATATATATGGGTAATGTATTTAGTCATGATGTTAAATATATTTCCTTCTCTGGATCTGGCCCAGAGCATTAGAGAGCCACCTGGAAGTGGAGTGCCCGTTTCCCCTTTTCTAGCGACTGCTAAGTTGTCCTTGACTGTGGTGTGACAGTTTACCGTTTCACTACGTGATATGAGGATACCATTTCCCCAGCCGTCCAGCACTTCATCTGCGTGTACGTGTGACTCCTGTGCCTCAAGAGCTTCTCTTTGGATTTCCTCGTTTTCCCCTATTTGCCTTATTTTCCTTTTTGTAAATATGTGTCATGATGAACTCTTTTTTATTGAGAAATAATTCACATATCATAAAATTCATCTTTTAAAAGTATGTAATTCAGGGGCGCCTGCGTGGCTCGGTTGGTTAAGTGCTTGACTCTTGATTTCTGCTCAGGTCATGGTCTCTCGGTTCATGGGATTGAGCCCAGCGTCAGGCTCTGCACTGACAGCATGGAGTCAGCTTGGGATTCAGTCTGTCCCTCTCTTTCTGCCCCTCCCCTGCTTGCTCGCTCTCAAAATAGATATATTTTTAAAATGCGTATAATTCAGTAATTTTTTATATGCTCATGAGGCTGTGCAAGTATCACCATTGTCTAATTCCAGACTCTTAGCCTTTTCATCACCCCCAAAAGGTACCAGTACTCATTAGCAGCCGCTCCCCCATTTCCCTCTGCACAGCACCTGGCCACTCCTGATCTGCTTCCCTTCTCCGTGGATCTGTTTGCCTCCTCTGAACATTCATACAGGTGGAGGCCTACAGTGTGTGGTCTGTGCGTCTGGCCTCTCCCACACCCAGCGCAGGGCCCTGAGGCCCCGTCCATGGCGTAGCGTCATCCGTGCTTCATTTCTTCTCATGGCTGAGTAATACTCTGTGGGATGGACCTGTCACACTTTATCTTTTCATCATTTGAAGGATATTTGGGTTATTTTTACTTGGTGACTGTAATGAATCCTACCACGAGCATTCATGTACAAGTTTTCATGCAAACGTAGGTTTTCTTTTTCCTTGTTTTTGCTGTAGTTAAGAGCATTTAACATGAGGTCTACCCTCTTAGAATTGTAAGTGCATATTATAGCAGGGGAGGGTCAGAGAGAGAGGGAGGTACGGAATCTGAAGCAGGCTCCAGGCTCTGAGCTAGCTGTCAGCACAGAGCCCGACATGGGGGCTCGAACCCACAAACCGTGAGATCATGACCTGAGCCAAAGTCAGATGCTCAACTGACTGAGCCACCCAGCTGCCCCAATTTTTACTTTATTAAAAAAAAAAGCTATTTATTTATTTTTTTGATAGAAATAGCATGTGCAAGTGGGGAAAAGGCAGAGAGAGAGAATCCCAAGCAGGCTCTGCACTGTCAGCATGGACCCTGACTCGGGGCTCAAACCATGAACTGTGAGATGATGACCTGAGCCGAAACCAACAGTTGGATGCCTAACCCACTGAGCCACCCAAGTGCTCCCCTATATTTAATTTTTTGGGGAACCTCCATACTGTGTTCTGCACTGGCCATACCAGTTTATGTTCTTGCCAACAAGTGCATGAGGGCTCTTTTTGTCCACATCCTCATGAATACTTGTTAGTTCTTATTTTAACTTTTTGAGGAACTTCCATACTGTTTTCCACAGTGGTTACCCCAGTTTACATTTCCACCAACAGTGCATAAGGGTTCTGTTTTCTTATTGTCACCATTCTTTTTTTTTCTTTTCCCTTTTCTCTTCCTTTCCTTTTTCTTTTTTTTTTTTTCCCTTCGCTCCTCCTCCTCTTCTTTTTCTTTTTCTTTTCAAGTAATCTCTACACCCAACATGGGGCTCAAACTCACGACCCTGAGATCAAGAGTTGCATGCTCTCCTAATTGAGCCATATTTTTCTTTTAATTTTTAAAAATGTTTATTTATTTTTGAGAGAGAGAGACGGAGACAGGGTGCAAGCAAGGGAGGGAGGGCAGAGAGAGGGAGACACAGAATCCAAAGCAGGCTTCAGGCTCTGAACTGTCAGTACAAAGCCTGATGCAGGGCCCGAACTCACAAACTGTGAGATCATGACCTGAGCCAACGTCTGTCTATTAAGATTCTCTACCCACTTTTTAATCAGATTATTTGTTTTTTAGTGTTGAGGTATATAAGTTCTTTATATATTTTAGATATGAATCCTTTATTGGATATATCATTTGTAGATATCTTCTATTTAGTAGTGCCTTCTTGTGTTTTTGGTTGTTTCCTTTGTTGTGCAGAAGCTTTTTGTTTGTTTGTTTTTATAATTTAAAAATTAAAAATCTCATTTGTTCAAAAGCGTTTTATTTTGGTTCATTGTGGCTTTGATTTGTATTTGTGTTTCCATAATAACTAATTATGTTGGGAATATTTTTCTGTAGTTACTAGCCATCTGTATATTTTCTAGGGAGAAATCTATTCAAATCAAATTCATTTTTTAGTTGGATCATTTGTCTTTTTGTTGTTGAATTGTTCTTTATATATTTTGGATATTAGACCCTTGTCAACATAGATAATTTGCAGTTATTTTCTTTCATTTCATAGGTTGTCTTTTAACTCTTTTTTAAAAATTTTTATTTAAAAAATTTTTAATGTTTATTTTTGTGCATGCATTCGCTCATGAGAGAGAGAGAGAGAGAGAGAGAGAGAGAGGTGGAGGGGCAGAGACAGAGGGAGACGCAGAATCTGAAGCAGGTTCCAGGCTCTGAGCTATCAGCACAGAGCCAGATGTGGGGCTCGAGCTCACGGACCGTGAGATCATGACCTGAGCTGAAGCTGGACGCCCCAACCTTTGACTCTCTCCAGTGGCGGGGCACTTTCCCCTCCACACGTATTGCTCTGTCGGCCTGTGATCACAGCATCTCCTCAGGTCAGAGCAGATCATCTTCTCCAGGAACAGCCTCTGATCCAGACAGAGCACCTAAGTAACTACCGTGCTGTACAATTTACGGACAGGTGCCAAAGCCTCATTTACATGTCACCTGTACTTTTCAATTTCTTTTTTACATTTTTCCCTTTCGCACTCTTAACTCATTTGTTGGTCTTTTCCTTTCTCTTAGGTGGCAGTTGTTCTGATGGATACCCAGGGGGCGTTCGACAGCCAGTCCACCGTGAAAGATTGTGCCACCATCTTCGCTCTCAGCACCATGACCAGTTCTGTACAGGTAACTCCACTCGACCAAGATAAAAATTTGCAGAGGAATTTAGATAAATGGAGCATATCTATTTTCAGTTATTGTTCTGTTATCAGAATCCCTAGGGATGTGTAAATGTTCGTTTTAGATTACAGATAGAAGTTAAGCTTTTAAAAGCTCAAAACGTAGCTTAAACTGTTTTTCCACTTTGGTTGTAAGTATATATATACTACTCCAAGAAGAGTCTGAGAAGTGGAAATTGAGATTACATTAATTATATCATACAGGAATTGGAGATGGGGTAAGAACTTAGGAAAACTGTATTTTAAGCAGTAAAGGAAGAAGTATGTGATTTTAACCTTATATGCATCATTTTCCAAAAGACAGTGTTCCTGTTTGGACAGACCTTGGGTACTTCTGTGCATACTTTTAGTTGTACAGAGCTTCTGTTCAATACTTTTGCTTATTTGGGGTTCCTTTCAAGTAAGCTAGAGTGGTATCAATCTGGATTTTTGTTTTTTAGATTTATAATTTGTCCCAGAACATTCAGGAAGATGATCTTCAACAGCTACAGGTATATATCCATCATAAACGTCTTAATGTCATACGGTATCATTTACAAGTTTTAAAACTTAGAAAAATTTCACAGCTGAGTAGTTCTAGCAGTAGGAGGAACGGTGGGGGGAAGGCTTTGGCTCACAGCAGTTCTGCCCTGTTCCTGCTGGGCGATCAGGCAAGGCCTTACTGCGTTGAGCACAGAACCCAAGGAAGTGGGCGAGTAACTTCTGCAGTTATCCCAGGGGGGTGGTTGTGGTGTAGGAGACGGGGCAGCAAGAGGACCTGAGGTGGGGGGGGGCTTGGCAGGACGGAGGAACAGCAAGGAGGCCAGTGGCGGGGACTGGGAAGTGTGACAGGAGGAGGCTTAGCCATGACGTCAGCGAGGCATTGGGTCCTGCTGATGCGCAGCTTTTGCAAGGGCTCGGGCTTTCCCTCTGGGAGAGATGGGTCGAGTGGAGCAGGGATGTTCTGTGAGCGGAGGATCGCTCTGGCTGCTGCGTTTGGAATAGACTATAGGGACAGGCGTGCAGTCAGGGAGGCTCGTTGTGAAGCTGTGCAGTAATCCAGGTGAGGCTAAATGAATCCGTGTTTGTAAAATGTGTAGCTTTGTGTGCCCGGAAAACAGTATGCGCTTAATAAGTGTGAGCCATTCTTTACTGTTGCTGTTCCTACTACTGTTATTAGTCGCCGTCTTCGTTCTCCGTGCAGCACTCCTATGTTTTTCCTGTAAAGTACTGTTCCGTGGGGACCCCAGAGTGGAATGCAATTCTTGGCATGTCTTTCTAATCCACCTGTCCCATTGACATTCCAGAAAACACATCAGCATACAAAGGAATGAGGGTGTCGTTGATTATGGGGATCACCTGGAGTTCGTTCTGACAGTCCTGTGAAAAGCAAAGAAACGAATTCCTCAGCCTTGGCTGAGCTTGAGAACTGGTGTTTGTGCACC
>NC_043710.1:7848510-7924701 GCF_006229205.1 Suricata suricatta
CCAGAGTGGAATGCAATTCTTGGCATGTCTTTCTAATCCACCTGTCCCATTGACATTCCAGAAAACACATCAGCATACAAAGGAATGAGGGTGTCGTTGATTATGGGGATCACCTGGAGTTCGTTCTGACAGTCCTGTGAAAAGCAAAGAAACGAATTCCTCAGCCTTGGCTGAGCTTGAGAACTGGTGTTTGTGCACCAGTGCCACGAGCCACGACCCTGTGGTTGAGAGCTGTTGTTCTTAAACGTTCCTGTCAGAACTGGAGTTTGACACCTTTTCCCCTGACACTGATTCCTTTCTAGACTCTTCCCTTCCGCACACGATTCTGAACGCCTGCCTGTGTGAGGCAGTGGACCCAGTGGTGTAGACACGGTGATGTTTGAGGTGGCCATGATTCTTTACGGGTTGTGTCGTCCGGTCAGTGAGAGGCCGTAAACGAGTAGGCGCGGGTGATGTGCGAGGGGGCTCACGCCGCACACACTTGTCTCACTGCTCCCGAGTCTGGAGCCCGGGCCATGCCCTCTCCGAGCCCGCTGAGGGGAGTCCGATCTTGCCTCATCCTCGCTTCTGGTGGTTTGCCGGCCGTCCTGGGCATTCCCGGGCTTCCTAGGCCGTCAGTCTCTGCCTTTGTCTTCCCTCTGTCTCGTCTTCACACTGCATTCTTCCCCGTGTCTGTGTTACTTTTCTCATAAGGACAGCAATCATTTTGGCTTAGGGGCCCACCCTGATGACCTCGTCTAACGTGATGACCTCTGTGAAGGCCCTGTTAGCTCTCTCTACAAATTAGTAATATGATATCTGTCACTGTAGAAGTTTCTGTAGTTTTAAAAGTTCAGTGTATTTCTTAGGAGATTAGGAACGATGATCTAAAAAAAATGATGTTCTTGCAAAAAACTGGACACCTTGGATAGATTGAAGTCCCCCTTCACCATAGATCATGTGTGAGTATATCCTTTCTGTTTCTTTTCTTTGTAAGCACATATATATCCTTATAGAAGATATGACTACAAGCCTTACGCAAATCCTTTGAGACTGTGTTTTGGAATTCAAAATTTTTTGGATTTTAGGTAGATGAACATGGTGTGTATAAGCCTGAGGTCGAGGACAGGAATGGGTGTTCAGGTAATAACACCGCCTAATGAAACGTTACCATTTCTGCGGTGAAAGGCATGACTGACAGATGAAATGGGACACGTAAACCCTTAGATCAAGAGTCGTGTGCTCTACCAGCTGAGCCAGCCAGGTGCCCCTGGAAGTTTCTACTTGTTAACCCCTTCACTTTCTTTCCTTTACCCTCACTCCACCTCTGTATCCATATGCTTGTTTGTTTTTAAAATTTTTCCCCCAGCTTCCACATATAAGTGAGATCACCTGGTGTTTGTCTTTCTCTTAGTAAAACTTAGTACAGTGCCTACAAGGCCCATCCATATTGTTGGAGACAGCAAGATTGCCTTCTTTTTTATGATGAATAATACTCCACTGAAGTTTGCACATTTTTTGCATCCATTCAAGCATGGTGGGACATCCTTCCATAGCTTGGCTGTTGTCACTAAAGCTGCATTGCCCGGGGGGTGCATGTGGCATGTGTCTTTTTGAGTTACTGGTTTTGTTTTCTTCAGATGAGTACCCAGAAGTGGAATTTCAAGCTCATATAGAAGTTTCGTTTGTCATTTTTCATTTTAATTTCACTTACTGTCTATCAGTGTCTCTTTGGAAAAATGTATACATCCTTTGCCCATTTTTTAATTGGATTGTACTTTTTTTGTGGGTGTGTTTTTTTGTTTTTGTTATTTTGGCTGTTGAGTTACATGAATTCTTTTTTATTAAAATTTTTAATTTTTAAAAAATGTTTCTTTTATAAACATTTAATGTTTATTTATTTTTGAGAGCATATCGCTGTACACTAGTGGGGGAAGGACAGAGAGAGAGAGAGAGAGAGAGAGAGAGAGAGAGAGGATCCGAAGTGGCTCTGGGCTGACCGCAGAGAACCCAGGGCCGAGCTTGAACTCCCAAACCATGAGATCATGACCTGAGCCACCCAGGGGCCCCTTAAATGTTTATTTCTATTTATTTTGAGAGAATGTGTGGTGGGGGGGGAGGGACCAAGGGGGAGTGGGCGGGGTGGAGGTGGGGGAGAGAGAATCCCAAGCTGTTAAAAAACCCATGAACCGGGAGATCGGGACCTGGGCCTCACTTGAGAGTCAGACACTTAACTGTCTGAGCCACGCTGGTGCCCTTTGGTTATTAACCCCTTTCCTGAATCATGATTTTAAGCTATTCTCTCTCATTTGGTAGGTTGCTTTTTCATTTTGTTAATCTTTTCCTGGTTCCTGTGCAGTTTTTTAGTGTGATGTCATCCTGCTTGTTTGTTTTGGCTTTGGCTGCCTTTGCTTTGGTGGCCAGACCCAGAAGAACTGTCGAGGCTGGTGGCAAGCAGCTTGCCACCTATGGTTTCTTCTAAGAGTGTTGTGGGTTCAGGGGTCATGTTTAAAGTCTTTGATCCGTTTTGAGTTAATTTTTGTGTACAGTGTTACATGGTGGTCCAGTTTCATTCTTTTGCATGGGGCTGTCCAGTTTTTCCAGCACTATTTGTTGAAGAGACTTGTCTTTTCCTCATTGTATTATTCTTGGCTTCTCTGTCATAAAGTTAATATGTGGGTTTATTTCTGGGAGATCAGAATGCTGTTCTGTTCCATTGATCTCTGTGTGTGTTTTTATACCAATACCATACAATTTTGATTACAAAACAGTAATATAGCTTGACTTAGTATAGCTTGAAATCAGGGCCTGGGAATTTTTTTTCAATTCCTTTTGCAGTTGGATCTTATTTAACCTTTTATTTGTTTATTCACTCCTTTGTTGTTGTTTATTCTCTCCTTAATTCTAGACATTCTCCACTAGCTTTTCTGAGAAAGGATAGAATGGATGCATAGCAGATAACTTTTTTGAGTTCTTGTAAGTCTGAAAATATTTTAATTTTATCCTAGAATTAATGATAGGATAGAAATAATTTGCTTTTAGAATTGAAGGCATTGCTTCATTGCCTTCCAGCTTCCAGTGTTGCTGCTGAAGTCCCACACCATCTGATTCCTGATCCTTTGTATGTGACCTTTTTCTCTCTGAAGCTTTTAAGATCTTCTTATTCTTGGCATGAATTTTCATGGTAATGTACCTTAGTGTGGGCTTTTTCTTCATTCTTTTAAACACATATCCTCACAAAGATAAGATGTTGCAGCTGTTGCAACCAAGAAAAAACTGGATGTTGTTAAGAAGCAACATTCAGAAAACAAAAGCTCCTGGAAATTAAAGCTATGACAGCAAAAAAGGAAACTTTTGTAGAGAAGGAGTTAGATGCCAAATTGGAGAAAATCTCACTGACAGGTTGAATGAAAGAACAGAGCAGAAATCAGACCAGAGGGAGGGAGTGAAGCAGAGAGAGAAGCATGGTGGGTGGAGGGGGGGTGGGGAGGAGAGAGGAGGGAAAAGAGGGAAGAAGAGAAGAAAGGGAGAGGTGGAGGAGAGGGGCAACAGGAGGGCACAGCAAGAAAAGGAAACATTGAGCATCAGTTCAGGAGAGGTTGCACCTGTTAATAATGACAGGCATTTTAGTAAAAGATAACAGAAAATGGAGAGAAAGAAGTGATAAAAGAAATACTATAAGATGATGTTCTAGAATTGAAGGACTCGAGTTTTTGTCTTTCCTTTTAGAAGCATGTCTCAAAGGGCTGGTGTCCTTGGCCGTGTGCATTTAAGATGAGCTGGGACCTTTGGTAAGAGGGTGAGCCCTGTGCACTGGTCTGGATCACAGTGAGGTGACTGAGCAAGATTACGTGGATATTTTGTTGCAGCCCCTGAATGTCTATATTTGCAGACTGTTCTTGGGCTATCAGTTCCCCCAGAGCAGAGGTCTTTAAACCCCTGCCTGAGTGGGGACAAGCTTACTGTGGCCCCAGCAGAGTGAGAGGCTAAGGAGTCTTCACTGTTCAGTACGTAGACCTTGACTTAGGTGCCTGTTTCCGGTGAGGTAGGGGACTTACTCCCCTTGGCTGAGTTTGGTATCAAAGTCTCAATTCTTTCTAGTTTATCCCCTCCAGATAGTATACTTCCATCTTCTGTGGCAGGAAGAGGGTTTGGAGCGCAGGGAGGAAGTGGGATCTGTGAGTGAGCTCCGAAGGGTGCTCTCTCCAAAGACTTTCAGCTGTTTCTTTAGTTGTTAGCCCGTTCCCTCACCCCTCCTTCATGGTGACTGGTACTGCTCCTTTCTGAGCCTTTCAGGGATTCTGCTCAGAAAATCTGTTTCTTGTTGGCCCCTGCCTGTCACAGACAACTTATGGCAGAGAAAGCCAACACTTGAGATAGTTTTCATTTGTCTGTTTTCCTTCCAGAGTATTTTTGATAACTCTGCTTTGCTGCCATATCATTTCTCATCTTTGTCCTGTGAGTTTATAACTTCTAAACTTCATTTTGTTATACGTTTTTTAAAGTTTATTTATTTTGAGAGAGAGAAAGAGAATGTGAGCAGGGGAGGGGCAGAGACAGAAGGAGAAAGAAAATCCCCAGCAGGCTCCCTGCTGTCAGTGCAGAGCCTGACGTAGGGCTCGATCTTACAAACTGTGAGATCATGACCACAGCTGAAGTCAAGAGTTGGAGGCTTAACTGACTGAGCCACCCAGGTAACCCCATTTTGCTTGCACTTTTAGTGCAAGCCGTCATAAGGACATGGAGATGAATGGACGTGTGAACACTGACCGCAGAGAATTGTCCGTTGGTCATTTGCCTGGTATATGTGCTCCCGGCCCCATAGTCGTCTTGTTGCTAGAGGGACAGTGCACAGACCAGGCCAACGTTCCTGCCTCCTGGGGTTTATATGCTAGTAGTGAGGGGAGGCACCGGCAAAGTAAGTGAAGGTGTAGTGTGTCACATAGTGAGATAGGTTAAGGAAGGGTAGGAAGAATTGTGGGGAAATTTGTAATCCTCTTTTTTTAAATTTTTTAAATTTTTTTTATTTTTGAGAGACAGAGAGAGACAGCATGAGCAGGGAGGGTCAGAGAGAGAGGGAGACACAGAATCTGAAACAGGCTCCAGGCTCTGAGCTAGCTGTCAGCACAGAGCCTGATGCGGGGCTCGAACCCACGAGCTGCAAGATCATGACCTGAGCCGAAGCCGGACGCCCAACCCACTGAGCCACCCAGGCGCCCCTGTAATCCTCTTAAGTAGATGGTCTGCAAGGCTGCTTTGAGAAGGAGCCATTTGAGTAAAACTGTAAAAAGTGAGGGAGCTGATGGTGCACTTATTTGGGGGTAGAACATTACAGATGGAAGGAGTCAGAACAAAGGCGCTGAGGCAGCAGTGTGCCCAGTGTACTTGAGGAGGAGCCAGGAGGGCCAGTGCAGCCAGCTCTCACTGTAAGGGGCTGGCTGTTAACGGTTAGGCCGGAGGCTTTTAAGCAGAGGCATGATGTGATCTGCCTGACCTTCCCAAAGCAGACCCACCGTGGCCGCTGTATGGAGAATAGCTGTGGGGGTGGGGGGTTGGGAGCAGGGGTGAGGCGGGGAGGGCGGCGAGGAAGCTGTGTACTATTCCAAGCCACACGTGAGCGGTCGGATTCTGGCTTTGCTGACGGATTGGAATACAGGGTGTGAGACAGGAACAACACATTCTTGTAAGCTTCGTGGCTCTCTTAGCTTTTGAAGCTGTAGAACTTTGGTCTCGTATAAATAGTATTCATTGAGTCTGTTACATGAGTTCTTTGCTAAAGAAGAGCCATAGAAATATTTTAAATAATTTTGCCTAACAAACCATTAACTTCTCTTTTTTAAAGCTCTTCACGGAATATGGTCGTCTGGCAATGGATGAAATTTTCCAAAAACCCTTCCAGGTAGGATGTTAACTATACTGTAACTCGCCGTTGTTTCAGTTCAGAGATCAGCCACGTGCAGGCCACAGGCCAGAGCAGGCTAGCTGCCTGTTTTTATATGACCTGTCAGTTAGGAATAGTTTTTATATTATTAAATGATTGAAATCAGAAGAGGAATCATATTTCATGACATGTATGTTAGCTGTGAACACTGACATGTGAATTTTAGATAAAGGTTTATTGGAACATAGCTACAGTCACTTGTCCACAGCTGCTGCTTATTACAGCAGTCTAAAATACTTACTCTTAGGTCCTTTATGAAAACACTTTCTGGCCCCTGCTTTAGTTAATCACTTCATGAGGATGAGAATGCGTAGTAACCGTATGAGATTAGAGGAGCTTTAAGTATTATTACTTAATTTAGCTTTCCTTTCTTTAAAAAAATTAAAAAAAATTTTTAATGTTTTTTCTTTATTTTTGAGAGACGAAGAGAGACAGCGTGAGGAGGGGAGGGTCAGAGAGAGAGGAAGGTATAGAATCTGAAGCAGGCTCCAGGCTTTGAGCTAGCTGTCAGCACAGAGCCTGACGTGGGGCTTGATTTCACAAACCTTGAGATCATGACCTGAGCCAAAATCAAGAGTTGGATGTCCAACCGACTGAGCCACCCAGGCGCCCCTCACATTTGGCTTATGCGTGTCCTTCTGGTGTTTATAATGTTTCTCAGACTTTACAGAAGAAATTTTCTTGCCCCCTTTGAACAAGTTGGCATTATGCAAAGAAGTATTTCAATTGTTATTTTGAAAATGCATTTATGCAGCCTTGTGATATGCTGTGCTCTTTTCCTAAATAGACACTGATGTTTTTGGTTCGAGACTGGAGTTTCCCTTATGAATACAACTACGGACTACAGGGAGGAATGTCCTTTTTGGATAAGCGTCTACAGGTAAGTAGAAACGAACTTCTAAGGAATTACCTACATGTTTGTTTTTTTCTTTAACCGACATGCTTTGATAACTTTTTCATTTGCCTTTAGCTGTTGTATTTAAAATAGATTTATAGAAAATTTAGGTGTGTTAAATACTTAGAAACATCGGCACACCAATAGTGTTTGTGTAAGAGCCTGGGTATGTAATGCAGAGAGATTTCAGAGAAGGACTCTGGCAAAAGCGCAGGCTTTGATTATGATTTACATTTCACATTTTACACCAGGTTCTCCTTGTGCATTTAGAATGTAATATTCAGAACTTTTCGTTCTGTTGTTCTTATTCACAATTCTTGCTTGTTTTGGGGTGGATATGAACTGGCTTAGCCTGTTCTCCAAAATTACAATACAGGCGTCCTCTGTCTGTCGCTACTAGCTGGTTAAATCTTCCTCCTGCCCACAAGCAGGCCTTCCCTTGTACTTCCTCAGTATTGTGCAATACTATCAAAAAAGTTTTTTTTAAACATTAATTTATTATTGAGAAACAGAGACAGAGCATGAGCAGGGGAGGGGCAGAGAGAGGGGGAGACACAGAATCTGAAACAGGCTCCAGGCTCTCGGCTGTCAGCACAGAGCCTGATGCGGGGCTCGAACCCACGAGTGGTGAGATCATGACCTGAGCCAGAGTCAGATGCTCAACCGACTGAGCCACCCAGGCAACCCAACAATACTCTCTTTTTAAGAAAGTCTTTAGTACCTGTTCTTAGGTAGCTATAGGAGTCATGCCCATGGTTAATCAAATGTTTGCATTTATTGCTTCTAGTGTTCTGAGTTTCCTCATTGAACAAAACACAGGCTGCTATGATGCATCCGAGTTGGGATATCTTGTCTCCTTTGCCCGGTACCAGTGCTTCCTAGTGCAGAAACACAAATGGGCTTTTGTAAATTATCGGTCTTCCTTGACAGGTGAAGGAGCATCAGCATGAAGAAATTCAGAATGTCCGAAATCACATTCACTCGTGCTTCTCCAATGTCACCTGCTTTCTCCTGCCGCATCCAGGGCTCCAGGTGGCCACAAGCCCTGACTTTGATGGGAAATTGAAAGGTGTGTCACGAGTCATGTTATTCTAGACATATGCTCTGAGCTCTGGAATGAGACAGGGACCGGAAAATGTCAGTTATGAGCCCAGGGAATGCTTCAGAGGAATAGTGTGTTCTCTTAGGAAGAATGGGAGCTACCGTCTACTTTAGTTTTGGCATCTGCCGTACTGTGACCATCGGCGTGTACCTTAATTTTTCCATCTGAAATGGTGGTGGTGATACTGATTAATGTCTTTCTGAGAGATGTGTTGTAATTACTGGTCTGCAAGAGAGAACAGTGCTAAAATAAAGGAAGACTAAACGTGGGTCAGCTAATACTTCCCAGGTAAGGTTCAGTTCCCACAGGATGGTAGTGATGCATCGCAGGGCGGTTTGTTTTCATCCTCTGCGTGATCACGGCAAAACCGGACTCTGGCTCACGTGCAGCTGTCAGGAAGTGTTGACTAGGCGGCAGCTTGGAGAGTTAGAGTCAGGACTCTTGGATTCCATGATCTTGTTTTTTTCCTTATTCAAGACTTTGACTCATTTAATAGCCCTCCATTTACACAGGTGTCAAATGAGCGCTTTTGTTTATAAACATGTCTGAACCTCTCAGGTTCCGGTAAAGCAGGAATAGAGAGAGCTGCCAGTTTTAGAGGCTCAGCCGCGTTCCCCGCCGTCAGTCTGTGTGGGCCGCCCCAACAAAATGCCCTACGCCGGGCAGCTTATGAACAACAAATTTATTTCTCATAGTTCTAGAGGGTGGAGGACCAAGGTCAGAGTGCCAGCGCAGTCAGGTGGGGCCTCTCTTCCTGCTCCCAGGCTTCTGGTCCGTCCTTCATGTGGTGGAAGGCTGGCGAGCTCTGGGGGGGCCTCCAGGACACGCACAGTAGTCCTGTTCACAAGGGCTCCACCCTTCGAACGCGACACCCTCCCCCCAAGCTAATGCTGTCTTTAGAGGTTAGGATTTCAACATCCCAAACCTGAGAGGCGCGCAGACATTCAGACCATAGCACCAGTGCTGCGGGAGTTCCCTTTCACACTTGGTGCTCCCCGGGGTTCCATATGCGCACGGTATCTCCTTCATTTTATGGATGAAGAAACTGGCTTAGGAAAGTTAAGTAACTTGCTCAGAGTACTCAGCTAATAAGATTCACATCTAAAATCTTTTTGCCTCAGAGCCATATTGTGCTAAAATAGAAGTTCCTCTGTTATTTTGGGAAAAGTACTGATTTTTTATTAAAAATTTTAACATTGAGAGAGAGACAGTGTGAGCGGGAGAGGGTCAGAGAGAGTGGGAGAGACAGAAGCCGAAGCAGGCTCCAGGCCCTGAACTGTCAGCACAGAGCCCGATATGGGGCTTGAACTCATGAATCACAAGATCACTACCTGAGCTGGACGCTTAACCAACTGAGCCACCAGGTGCCCTCGTTTTTTGTTTTTAAATGTTTATTATTTATTTTGAGAGAGTGCACGCAGGGGACGGGTAGAGAGGGAAGGGGAGAGAGAATTAGTGCAGAGCCCTACGTGAGGCTCCATCTCATGAACCCTGAGATCATGACCTGAGCCAAAATCAAGAGTCGGATGCTTAACCAACTGAGCCACCCAGGCGCCCTGGGGAAATAATTTAGAGGGTATATAATGTTTAGTTACCGGGAGAACTTTGGCAGTGGAAGTTTTTTCATAGCCTCATATTAAACACAAAATGCATCATTTTTAATTTTTTGAACTTATTTGATCCAAGAACATTGATATACTTGTTGAACTTAAGATTTACTTTCTAGCTGGTCTTAATATTGCAAAAGAAACTGAGTTTGAGAGGCATTATCTTCTGTTTGTCCCTGTGTGATATTTTCATGTGGCCGGCAGCTTTCCTGTGCAGGAGACTTCAGAGCCTATTAGGTGGCAATTCAGAAATCTGCGTTTGGAGCCAGAACCTTTTACTTGAAAAGCAGTAACAGGTACTTTTCTGAGTGGAGCACACAGAGAAGGTTGAGTGTGCAGGTGATGTGTGCCTTTAGGGGCTAATACTCTCTTAGACCTACCTTTACCAAACCTGAACTCTGGTTTGTTCCTCACTGGGCGGGGAGGTGCCCGGGGGATTCCTAAATGAGGATGCCGAGCAGGGGTGGGTTTGCCTCAGGGCGGTCTCAGGGTATCGGGTATGAACATATGGAATGACATTCCTCTGTATTTTCACGCATTTTAATATTTTGAAATGTTCTTTTTAAAAGTCGTCATTTTTAGGGGCGCTTGGGTGGCTCAGTTGGTTAAACGGCTGACTTCAGCTCAGGTCATGAACTCGTGGTCTGAGTTCAAGCCCTGCATCAGGCTCTGTGCTGACAGCTCAGAGCTTGGAGCCTGGTTCAGATTTTGTGCCTCCCTCTCTCTCTGCCCCTCCTCTCCTCATGCTCTGTTTCTCTCTGTCTCAAAAAATAAACATTAAAAAAAAAAATCTTTTTTGAATTCATCACATTTATTATGTTATTCCAGGAAATAGGAAAAAAAAATTTTTTTAACTGTTTTGTAGCCCAGATTTTTGAAGTTTTGTATCACTGTTGGGTCTGTGTGTTCTATCTTTCCTAGGACTTCTGTAACAAAGTACCACAGACTGGGTGGCGTAGGACAACACAGGTTTACTGCCCTCTCAGTTCAGGAGACCAGAATTCCAAAATCACAATGTCAGCATTGATTCCTTCTGGAAGCTCTGAGCGGGAATCTGTCCCGTGCTTCTCTCCTAGCTTCTGGGCTCTGCTGGTGAGCCTGGGCACCCGTGGCGTGTAGCTGTGTCCCTCTGGTCTCCGTCACACACGGCTGCCTTCTTTCTGTATGTCTCCGTGTGTTCTCTCTTCTTTGAAGGATGCCAGATTTGGGTCCCTAATGCAGTACGATCTCAACTGGGTATGTCTGGACTTTACAAGTAAGGTTATATTCTGAGATTCCAGGAGGATATGCATTTTGATGGGATACTGTTCAATCCTGTACGTATTTAAAAATTATGAATAGCTTATCACTAATCAGTGTGCTAATTTTCATATATTTATAAAATAGGGAACAAATTCTGTATAAGTAACCTTTAGCCTCATAATTCTGTATTATTTGGTTCCCTCGCTCATGTACCATTGAACTTAAAGATACATTTTTGGGATTAAAATCTTTCTCTGTTTAACGTAAAAAGGCAAGTCCCAAACGAAGAAGTGCAAATGGTCAGTATATACTCATAAAAAAATGTGTAGCAGCAAAATAATTAAGAAAATGCAGATTTATTGGTACAGATTGTCTTTGTGTGTCAGTATCAAAATTTGGCCCAGAATTTCAACTAAATAGATAAAAATGTGTGGACAAGGATATATATTACTGTAGGGAACAATTAGAAACAAATGGGTGTTTTTGAGGAGTTGGTGAAATTATGGTGCATCTGCACTTTTAAAACTATTTTTTAAATTTATTTTGAGAGATAGAGGGCGAGTACAGGAGGGGCAGTGAGAGCGAGGGAGAGAAAGAATCCCAAACATTGGGCTGACTGTGCAGAACCTGATGCAGGGCTTGATCCCACGAACTGTGAGATCATGACCTGAGCCAAGATCAAGTGCCGGACGGATGCTTAGCTGACTAAGCCACCCAGGCGCCCCAGCACATCTGCATTTTTAAAAGCTTATTTTAAAAAGTTCCTTAAAGTCTTTTAAAGGTTAAGGGAGATGCATGCACCTGTACGTATTTACATAGACGCCTGTGACATGTTAACAAACGTAAAAAGATTGCACAGTAGCATATGTTGTACGATACTATTTATTTTAAAATGTATGTTTATAATTATGTTTTTAAGAAAATATTTGAAAAATAAAAAATTCATTTTTGCTATATGTTAACAGGATGTTTCTAGTCCGCCCTTGTAAACAGGGTATTGAAGGAGTTTGAGTGAAGCATAAATTGGATGCTAAATTGCAAATAGTTGGTGACTTGGATTATTTGGCAAGTGCTTAATTGAGAACCACATACACTTTATTGTGGGGGATCTGTAAATAGAGCTGATGTACTTTCCAGAGTTAAAGGAAATGCCTAGATGCTGTCTTTTCTCAAGTATACCCTTGTGCAGTGACTGGCTTGAGATCCTGGAGCCCCATGTAACCTGGAGAAGACATTTACTTGAGAGCAGTTAGGACTCTCCATAGGAGGATCTGTTTTTTTATTTTTTTATTTTTTTATTTTTTTAATGTTTATTTTTTATTTTTGAGAGAGACAGATAGAACATGAGCTGGGGAGGGGCAGAGAGAGGGAGACAGAAACTGAAGCGGGCTCTAGGCCCTGAGCGGTCAGCACAGAGACCAACATGGGGCTCGAACCCACAGACTGCGAGATCATGACCTGAGCCGGAGTCGGACGCTTAACTGACTGAGCCACCCAGGCACCACTAGAAGGATCTTAATGTAATCACTGTAGAACATTTAAATTTAATAAGAGCTACATTCTGAAGGTTTTTCTGCAAATCTTCCCCTAAATACTTCAGAGATTATTTTAATTGTTTTGTTTTTATTTATTTTTAGGTTTTTTAAAAATGTTTAACCATTTTTGAGAGAGAGAGAGAGACAGAGCATGAGTGGGGAAGGGGCAGAGAGAGGGAGACACGGAATCCGAAGCAGGCTCCAGGTTCTGAGCTGTCAGCACAGAGCCCGACACGGGGCTCGAACTCATGAACTGTGAGATCA
This sequence comes from Suricata suricatta, assembly GCF_006229205.1. Taxonomy (NCBI): domain Eukaryota; kingdom Metazoa; phylum Chordata; class Mammalia; order Carnivora; family Herpestidae; genus Suricata; species Suricata suricatta. The sequence goes on from NC_043710.1 coordinate 7,861,076, forward strand.
TGACCTGAGTGGAAGTCTGCTGCTTAACTGACTGAGCCACCCAGGTGCCCCTGTTTGTTTCCTCCCTCCCTCCCTCCCTCCCTCCCTCCCTTCCTTCCTTTCTTCCTTCCTTCCTTCCTTCCTTTTTTTAAAGAATGACCATTTATTCAGAGGTGAACACTTGGCAAACACGATCTTAGTTTTGGCTTAATCGCTGCTTACCTGCTGCTTCCTCTCAGCTACATGAGCTCACTTTTGAGACCCCTTCACCAGACACAGATGACTGTGTCACCGCCATAGTGAAAACTCTCGTCTTTGTATTTTCTAGAGCAGAGAGACTTAATGCAGTAACCACTGAGGTTTTTGCTTTGTTTTCTTTTTTTAATGTATTTTAGAGAGAGAACATGAGCAGGTGATAGCGGTAGGGAGAAAGAGAGAGAAAGAAAGAAAGAATATCTTAGGAAGGCCTCATGCTCAGCATGGAACCCGACTCAGGGCTTGATCCATGACTCTGGGATCATGACCTGAGCTGAAATCGAGGCCTGAGCCACCAAGGTGCCTCACCGCTGAGTTGTTTCGTTAGAAACAAAACCGAAGAGTTTGGAGGGCACGGTTGGTTGTGACAGCGTGAGATTTCGAGAGTGTCCGGAGACCATCCTGGTTGCTCTGAGTCTAAAACCAGTATTTTGATACAACCTTCCAAGAAGCATTAATGCTAGAGGGTCTTTAAATCTGGTAAAACTGGGTTTGAGAACCGTCTCTGGTAACTGGATTGTGCCAGTTCCTTGAGTGAGATATTTTCGGAGCTCTTAGTCTTTAATATGATAAAAGTTGAAACCTTGTAAAAAGGGTTTGTTTTTTTTTTTTAATATTGATACATTCACATGTTTAAAATCCCAAAAAGGATTAAAAAATATTCAGTGAAGTCTCTTCTCCATTTTTATGGGCTTCCAGAGTTTTCTTTAGCACGTGCAAGCAGATATGAATACCGTATGCACAGAATAGCATAGTATACGTACAGTTTTATGCTTTTTTCACTCCAAGTCATAAAGGATTTGCCCCATTTTTTTCTTGAAATTTTGCAGTTTCATCTTTCATGTTATAATGTATGATCCAGTTTAGATTCATCTGATTTTCTGAATGGCTGCTCATTTGTTCCAAAAGTATTTATTGAATAGTCCAGTTTCGCCTCACCAGTTGAAATGTCACCTTTATCATACATGAAGCCACTAATCAATGTGTAATATGGGTGTCGAGCCCTTTTTTACGTCTGCATAGGCCATACTTTGGCGCCATCCTGAGGAGGATATAGAAAGAAGAGTATTTGGATGGGAGTTTGGTACCAATTTACTTTTTGGTAGGACAGATTTATAAACCTAAACATTTTTTTGATGTCAAGAGATTTTATAATTGATCAGTTATTTAAGATGGGATGTGAATTGGTGGAAATAAGACCCTATTATTATTTACAGAGAAGTGCCATGTAGATTTCAATTTATGAGGCATGAATAAATTCTAGATAGATTACAAAGTTAAGGTATAAAAATTAAAGCATTGGGAAAATTTAATTTTATTAGAACTCTGGAATTGGGGAAGGACTCTTTTTTTTTTAAAATTTAATGTTTAATTTACATCCAAGTCAGCATATAGTACAACAATGATTTCAGGAGTACATTCCTTAATGCCCTTTACCCATTTAACCCACCCCCGCTCCCAAAACCCCTCCAGCAACCTTCTGTTTGTACTCTATATTTAAGAGTTTCGTATGTTTTGTTCCCCTCCCTGTTTTTATATTTTTTTTTGCTGCCCTTACCTATGTTCATCTGTTTAGTATCTTAACGTCCTCATATGAATGAAGTCCTATGATATTTGTCTTTCTCTGACTAAATTCACTTAGCATAATACCCTTCAGTTCCAGCCACATAGTTGCAACTGGGAAATTTCATTCTTTTTAATGGCCAAGTAATACTCCATTGTGTTTATGTACCGCATCTTCTTTATCCATTCATCCGTCGATGGACACTTAAGCTCTTTCCATAATTTGGCTATTGTCGATAGCGCTGCTCTAAACATTGGGGTGCGTGTGCCCCTTTGAAACAGCACACTTGTATCCCTCGGGTAAATACTTGGGTTGTAGGGTGGTTCTATTTTTAATTTTCTGAAGCGTCTCCATACTGTTTTCCCGAGTGGTGGCACCGGTTTGCATTCCCCCCAGCCGTACAGAAGAGGTCCTCTCTCTCCGCATCCTCGCCGGCATCTGTGGTTGCCTGAGGTGTAAATGTCAGCCGTTCTGTCGGGTGTGAGGTGGTGTCTCACTGTGGTTTTGACTTGTATTTCCCTGATGATGAGTGACATTGAGCATTTTTTCATGCATTGGTTGGCCATCTGGGTGTTTTCTTTGGAGAAATGTCTGTTCATGTCTTTTGCCCATTTCTTCCCTGGATTATTTTTTTTGGGTGCTGAGTTTGATAAGTTGTTTCCAGATTTTGGATACTAACCCTTTATCCAATATGTCATTTGCAAATATCTTCTCCCATTCCATCGGTTGCCTTTTAGTTTTGCTGATTGTTTCCTTCACTGTGCAGGAGCTTTTCATTTTGATATGGTCCCGATAGTTTCATTTTTGCTTTGGTTTCCCTTGCCTCTGAAGACGTGGGTAAGAAGTTGCTGTGGCCGAGGTCAACTTTTGCCTGCTTTCTCTTCTAGGATTTTAATGGCTTCCTGTCTTATGTTAGGTCTTTCTTCCATTTGAGTTTATTTTTGTGTGTGGTATAAGAAAGTGGTCCTGGTTCATTTTTCTGCATGTCGCCGTCCAGTTTTCCCAGCACTGTTTGCTCAAGAGACTTTTTTCCATTGGCTATTCTTTCCTACTTTGTCAAAGATTAGTTGGCCATTTATTTGTGGGTCCATTTCTGGGTTTTCTATTCTTTTCAATTGATCTGAGTGTCTGTTTTTGTGCCATTGGGAAAGGACTCTTTAAAATTAGAAGGAATAAAAGAAATTGCCAAAGAAAAATGGTGTGGATTTGAATACCTAGTCATTTTATGCATATTGAAAAAAGGCAAACAAACTGGAGAATTTAGTACACATAAGGATAGCATATTTAGTTTGTGAAGAGTGACTGTGTTCTAAGATACAGGCCTCTAGAAGGGGAGAGGAAAATCAGCCAAGGGACCATATGGAAGAAAGTTTGGCCTAACTACCAATAACAGGAAGGAAAGCAAATTAGAATAATATGCCACATTAAATTTTTAAGTGTACTATGAGGCATTAAAAAGAATGTAGTGGTATTACTTATATAAAAGAATATATAGAAATTATATACATAAGGGTTAATACATCACATAATGAACATCATGAACCTACTACCCAACTTAATACCTAAAACCAGAATTGGCAGGTTGTTTTCTGAAATGGACCAGATAATAAATATTGTAGGCTTTGTGTTGTAGCAAGAAAGCAGCCGTAGACAATGCATAAATGAAGACATGGTTGTGTTTCAATAAAACTTTATTTACGATTACAGTCTGCAGGCTGTATTTGGCCCCACGGGCTGTAGCTTGCCTTTGTCTATTCTTGTCTAGAACATTACCAGTGCAGTTTTCTGTATCTGTGCTTCCTCCCTGTCCCAGCTCCCTGCCTCCCCACAGAAATAACCACTATTCTAAGTTTTGCTTATTCTACCCTTGAATTAAAAAAATATATATATAGCTGTGTTTGAATCACTTAGTCTGTTGCTAAGTTTCTTTAATTTTGACTTACTAAAAATAGTATGTGGCCACCTTGCATTTCACTGAGTGGTTTATTTCTGAGGTTATCTATATTATTGCATGTAGTCATAGTTCATTCACTTTCATTGTATAGAATTGTGCCTTCTGTGAATATAACAGTTTATTCTCAATACAAATGTGAGCTTTTCCAGTTTCTTGCTATTCTGAACAGTGCTGCCATGACAATCTGGCATATTTGAATAAATGGGAGTCTCCTAAGGCTATGTGCTTTGGAAGCAAGTTTACTGGACGTTGGAACTTGTATATTTTCCCCTCAACTAGATAATGCCAAATTATTTTCCAAACTGATGGTTCCAATTTATGCTCCCTTCATCAGTGTATAAATAAGTTCCCACTGATCCGTGTCCTTGGCAATGCTTGGTATTTTCAGACTTCTAGTTTTTGCCAAATTGCTGATATAGAATAGTATGTCATTATGGTCTTAAATTGCATTTTTCTGGTTGCTAATGGAATTGAATATCTTTTCATTCATATTTCCTTTCCTCTGCAATTCCTACTTATGCCTTTTGTTCAGTTCTAGATGGGGTTTGTCTTTCTCTGCAATGATAGATCCCAAATGTGTATTAAGATAGGAAGTCTTTGCTGGTTATGTGTTGCACATGTATTCTTCCATCTTGTGTCTTTTTTTTTTTTTTAATGGTGCCTTAGTTTTAATGTGGTTGAATTCATTCACCTTTGATTTTATGAAGTGCTTCTAAAGTCTTATTTTAGAAAATCCTTTTCTGGGTGGCTCAAGGTGGATAAGTGTCTGACTCTTGATTTTGGCCTAGGTCCGTGAGATTGAGCCCTGGTCTGGACTCAGCATGGAGTTCAGTGCCTGCTTGGGATTCTTCCTCTCTCCCACTCTCTCTGCCCCTTCCCGCCTTCTCCGCCTCCCCCCATAAATAAAAATAAATGAAAAAAACCCCACTTAATCCTGAGGAGGGAGGGAAGGAGACAGTAAAAGTACCTGTAGACAAAGGTCCATCAGCCATCGGGTCACAAGCAGAGTGTCAGACACAGTGAGATCCCTCCCTTCACTTTCAACTGACAGATATTAAAGCAGACTATGAAGATCACATTTATGCTCTGCTTGGTTGAGTGAATCTGCTTTGCTTATTGTTTCCTTCTTCATGGTCTCATGAACAGATATTGCCAGCGAGTTCAAAGAGCAGTTGCAGACCCTGATACCATTTGTTTTGAATCCAGCTAATTTAATGGAAAAGGAGATCAATGGCTCAAAAGTCACCTGTCGGGGGCTCTTGGAGTATTTTAAGGTAAATATGGGTTTTAATTATCAAAATATTTGACTTTTGGTAAAACTGATCTAGGCTGTAAACTAACTTGAATTTCACTATTTTAAAGCTTAGGGGAAAGTTTCACGGGGGGAGATGGTGAGAGGCATTTTCAGAGCCTTTGGTGTCCTTCCAGGAGTGGGCCACTGGGTGGCAATATCGGTCTAAGAACCAAATGGATGTTCTTTGCACTTTCTTAGAGGAGCAATTACTGTGGCTAAAGGAAGATTGTTCCTCAAGGAAGATGGTGTGGACAGGAGGTGGTTAGGAAGTTGCTGTGAGTAGGAGGAGACGGCACCTAGACGTGACACGACTACCTCAAGGCGGATGGTCACGGTGCCCACAGGCAGTGGTGAGGCCAGTGTGCATGGGGAATCCGGTGGGAGTCCTAGCCTTGGCCGGCTCGTGCTGCTTGAGAACATTTTCAGTTAACTAAAAATACGCTAACATGCACTCAGAGGTGTGTGGTGTTTTTGCTAATTCCTGGGTGTTGATCTAGGTCTTTAGGAAAATGCAGTTTATGGTCGCTTTTAAAAACTTAAAGAATGATTGAATGTGGCAGAATGACACGTTTCACTGTTGCTTTTATGTTTGTTTCCTAAGGCGTATATTAAAATCTACCAAGGAGAAGATCTGCCTCACCCCAAATCCATGCTTCAGGTGAGCGCTTCTTTGACATCTTAAGTGGTCCTGTCTGGTTACTGGTGACCCACATGTGAGAAACCGCAGCCTCGGAGAAGAGTGCTGTCACTCTCCTTGCCTGTTAGGCTGAGCTGTGTGAGTTTGGAGCACAGTTTTCGGCGGTGTGAAGATCCTTCTGGGTTTTTTGTGCATGTTCACGCAGTACAGTTCCGGCAGCACGAGCCTGGGCCTCCCCCAGAGCACCGCCGAGAGCGCGGCTTTCTCACGCCCGCAGAGCGGGCCCTCTCGTCTCGGACAGACTGCTTTCCTGCTGTCTGCGGCCTGGGAAACCCTGACCTACTTTCTTAGTCAGGTTTTTTGTTTTCAGTGAGCTTTAGTTTCAATATTTTGGTTTTTTAAGATGTTATTTCACTAAAACATATAATTTCTGACTTTCATGTGTGGAACATAAGGTAATTTATTGCCAAATGTTTCTTTTTTTTTTTTAATGTTGGAGGGAGGGAGGGAGGGGGAGAGAGAGAGTCAGACAATCAACGGAGCTATCCAGGTGCCCCCAAAATATTTTCACAAAGGAAGTTAGAGCTTGGGATTCATGTAAAGACAAATTTTACCCTTCTTTTTTGACTAAATATGTTTCTTTTTTTTCTTTTAATGTTTTATTTATTGAGACAGAGAAACAGAGCATGAGCGGGGGAGGGTTAGAAAGAGAGGGAGACACAGAATCCAAAGCAGGCTCCAGGCTCGAGCTGTCAGCACAGAGCCCGATGTGGGGCTTGAACCCACGAACTGCGAGATCGTGACCTGAGCCGAAGTCGGCCACTTAACCAACTGAGCCACCCAGGTGCCCCTTCACATCTGTTTCTTAACATTTAAAATTGAAGCACAGGGAATGATATTTTCAGAGGTTTACTCTACAATAAGACTTAATATATAAGAACTTTTTTGAGCAGAAAATTTGGAAGAAAAGTTGTATTTCGTTTTACAAATTGGGCTATATGGAAATCTAAAAAATGGCAGAAGGATCATAAGAAAGGCAGAATGGGGATAGGGTGAGAGGAGGTTGTGGAGGAATGTTAAAAGAGGAAGGACTCATAGTCTCTGCTTTCCTTTCTTACAAGGCCACTGCTGAGGCCAACAATTTAGCAGCCGCAGCCTCTGCCAAAGACGTCTATTACAACAACATGGAGGAGGTATGTCGGGCACGTGTGTCTTCTGAAAGGTCTGTCACCCGGGCCCAGTGCTGACTTCAGAGGCCCAGACGTCACCCTGTTGCTGTGTCCTGGCGCGATGACGCAGCAGGGCCGTGCTCAGGTTCCCGGGTAATTGGGGTCCTCCAGTCGTCACCGTTTCTCACCAAGGCTTTCTTACAGTGTCGTTGCTGTCACTGATCAGTGTCACCCCGGCTGTTTAAGTGCACTTTTTAGGAGGTGCAGCCAGACTTTATTGCTCTTGGTCATCATTTTAAAGTTCATGTCTAACCTCTTAAAATGCTGTTTTGCATTGTTTTCACTTGTTTCGTTGGGCACCTGTTTTCGAAGGGATCTTCAACACATTATGTGTTTATTCTTTTAAGGTTTGTGGAGGAGAGAAACCTTACTTGTCTCCAGACATTCTAGAGGAGAAGCACTGTGAATTCAAACAACTTGCTCTGGACCATTTTAAGAAGACCAAGAAGATGGGCGGGAAGGATTTTAGTCTTCGTTACCAGCAGGAGCTAGAGGAGGAAATCAAGGAGCTCTATGAGAATTTCTGCAAACACAATGGCAGCAAGAACGTGTTCAGCACCTTCCGAACCCCCGCGGTGCTTTTCACAGGCATCGTGGCTCTGTACATTGCCTCAGGCCTCACTGGCTTCGTGGGTCTCGAGGTCGTGGCCCAGCTGTTCAACTGTCTGGTTGGCCTGCTGTTAATCGCGCTCCTCACGTGGGGCTACATCAGGTACTCCGGGCAGTACCGGGAGCTGGGCGGGGCCATCGACTCTGGTGCCGCCTACGTGTTAGAGCAGGTGAGTGGCGCCGGCCAGCGAGGCTCGGGGTGCACGAGGGACGGTGTTTGTGCTTTCCTTGTAAAGTATTTCCTTTTGAAAGAGTTTCATAGTGAAAGAAGGCATGAGCAACTTCCCCCTGGCTTTTTATTTATTATTTTGATAGATGTTATGTTGTATCATCCTTCTTTAGGATAGTAAAATTTACTCCTAATATTTTGTTTTCTTGCCTAAAAACTGTCCTCTGATGCAAACAAAGTTTCAGCCTGGACATACCATGTTTCTCATGGGAAACTTCTAACCACATGCTTTTCAGACACAATTCCTGTGTGATTCTCCCCCATCCGAGGTTAATTTGCTTTCCTGAAAATCAAGAGCTTTGAAAATTTTCTGTTTTGAGTTCTACTAAGAAATGGCATCTCATTTGCTTCAAATCTTTCAAAAAGCCAGTGACTTTTGACATTGATGTGATTTCCAGGTTTACAGATCCCTTGAGACTGATTGATTTCTTTTTCTAAGTAGCTTGCATAGACGGGTGAAGGCAGAGGCTTGTGGGAAGCCAGGAGAGCCGCCTGCCCCTTTGCAGTAACAGAGCGGGGGCTCAGCGGGCTCTCTTGGGGGCCCCTGCGGCCACTCGCTCACCCAGCACCTGCCTTTTCAGTTCCCCATTTTCTGTAACATACCTGTGCTGTAGACGGAGATTTTTGAAAGTTCATCTCCTCAGTCTTACTCTCTCGATGCTGTGTTGTGTTTTATTAACTTACACGTTTGAATAAATGGACTTTTGCAGGCTACTTCCCATATGGGCAATTCCACTCAGGCCGCTGTGAGGGATGCGGTTGTTGGGAGGCCACCTGCGGATAAAAAAGCTCAATAGCATCTTCACCGGAGGATCCGACAAGAACGCAGCCAGCCCCTACCGATTTCTGGGTTTCTGCCACGGCCACAGGTCCAGGTCCAGAGGAACGCAGATCTGGGATCATCCGGGAAGTGCCGAGACTCGGCAGTGATAAATGCGCAGAGCGACCTTTCCCGTGGCTTCAAATTCTTACACGTACTTCCATTTCTGTTGGAGGCGCTTCTTTTCCTTGCTGATCTAGATCCCAGCCTGTGTCTGTTTCCTTATTACTCTCTGCTTTGTGCACTTTATGGGGGAGAAGGTGAAAGAAGAACATGCAAATGTGGTTTTAAGTTCTGCACGTGCCACTTAGTGCCTTTTAAGATTGAATCCAGGCTTCTGAGGACATGATAGGGAGGGGATTGGGGATAACCTCATGGGAGATGCTGTTTGGGGGTGAAACCTGTCAGTTCTTTTTATACCTTACTCTTTTTAAAAAGTTTACAAAACTTGCAAAAGTTTCGGAACAAAAGGCTGAAAATGTTGCCATTACACTTTTAAAATCTTATGATATTAGAAAATGCTGCTTGCCACATAGTATAGAAAAATTGTATCCTATCTACCATATGCTGAAATTTAGAGTCTTTTACCTGACAGGCTGACGGTTTTGTTGGGATGTACTCTTATTTTATTTTTGCCTTCATTTCTGTAGCTTCTTTCTAGAAAAGAGGCCAACATGCCTTGAAAAGCCAGACTGGCTCATAATAAAAGGAATGAGCTTGAGATTTTAAGAAAAAAGCTTGAGTTTAAATGAACCATGTGACCTCTGATAAGTCACTTGAACTTGTGCCTTGGTCAGATTCACTGTTCGTAGGTTTGTATGCATATATGTATTATATATGACTCATGGTTATCATTTGAGAGGCCTTATTTTCAAGAGTTCTGCATAAAAACAGAACTTTGTTAAGTTTTAGAGAAAAGACATTACCAAACATGGCTGCATTTAGTTGATGTCCTGTTTCTTGGGACCTAGCAGTAAAATCAGGTCTTTATCTAAAACATAGGTTTGTCTTTTCCTATGCACTAATATTTCTAATAACGAAGCTAAAATTGTCAGTTTTGTTTAGTGAATCTTCCTCTGTTTAACTTTACTTGACTGGCTAGTACCTTTAAAGTAGCTTTGGCTCAGTGAGGACCCAAGTCCCACCCAGTACAGACAGTATCTAGAAGTATCCAGGAAGCTTTCTTTACTTTGATTGTGTGATAAAAACACTTTATCTATTAGTTACCTTTTCCTTTGATTTATAGTGGTGAATTGTACATTTTAAAACTTCATAAAACGTGCCTGCAAGTATTTATATAAACATTCAGGTCGGAGAGCTCCAATTCTTAAGATATATTTTGTTTTGGGGGGCGGTGGGAGGCTTGGGGAAAATGCAGGTGTAGATCCTGAACGCGGGACATCTGACGGGAAGGCGGAAAGAAGTCTGGTCTCGCGCGTAATCTCTTTATCAAGGAAGTTTCTTTTTACTATTTTAACACCTCACCACTGCAGTATTTTTATAAGTCCTGAATTCCAAGCATTTTATATTTTTTCATATTTACATACCATCTTGCCCTGAAGTTGTTGCTCCTTTTTTTTCAGTTGCCATTAAATTTGAGGAAAGTTCCAGCTTGTTCTAAAAACTGTCTACTTGCATATCAGTGATGCTTAGTTTTTACTGTTACATTGAAAGTTTCTCTTTGGAATATTGGTGCATTTTCAGGTGGCCCCTCATCTTCCTGGAGGTTCACACTTATTAGCGAAAGACCTTACAGATGTTGAGATACTTGGCTTTTATTGCATTGTAGAAACGTGTTTATAGATTTCCAGATAACTGTCTAGAGCGGTGCTTTTAATGAGAAAAGAATGATGTGTCTAAAACTTATTTTAACCCTAAAGTATTCGAATTTTTAAAATAAAAATATATGGTGTGTGATTTAGTGAAGTCTTAGGATTAATTACTGTTTAAGTCACAATTTCTGTTTTGATCTTAAATAATTTGGTTCAGTGGCCCTGGGGAAGCCTTATTATTTTTGTCTTTATTAACTTATTATGCCTCTGGAACATGTTTATAAAGTTTTTCTCAGTGAGGATCCTTAATGAGTTTTCTTTGGCCCATTTTTACAGTAAATCGATGGTTTATATCTTTTCCAATAAAAGATACATTCTCATTGCTGGCTTTAAATAGTCCTGGGGAGATTTATAGTCTGGTTGCAAAGAACGTCTTTTCCCTCTTAAGGCCCCTCAGCCTTCAGTGCGTGGGCCGGGGGCGCGTTGAGGAGCTCGGTCGGGAAGTCCCGCTGCCCCTCCTGGCCGGCCTTCCCGCACACCCATTGTTAGCACGCTGGGTTCTGGTGGTTATGCGGGGCACCTTCCTATTAATGTATGAAAAGGGGTTTTCAGAGTTTTACTGAAAACTTCATTTCAGGAAAAAATGTTTTTTCATTTTTAAAAATACTTTGAATTAGGTCTTTATGGTAAAAATGATAGAATCAAAATTTCAGTTCTTTCATGAATGATCTAATGATCACAGATGATGGTAAACATCTTTGGAGTCCTGCCACATTTTAGCAGTATACCAGCAAGTCTGTTCCGTGGAGGCTGATGTATTAACACCTACTTTATGCTTGGTAAATTTGCCTATGAAAGTTGTTTTGCTTTATCTGTTCTTTCTCTTTTCTCTTAACATGAAGTGAAAGGCTTTAGGCAAACAAATAAACTGCCTTCCTAACTGTCAGTGTGTTTCCTTAGTAGGTCATATCCAGTGTTCTACCTGGCTTATAAAAGTTTTACTTTTTTCCTAGTGTTTTTTTTTTTAATAATTTATATGGAAGTCTTCATAGGACTCTCCTGCCCCCCAGAACTATTGAAATGTAATTTAGGGTGATTTAGGATGGCTCCCATCTAAGGACCATCATGGGCTACGTCTTTCTGCCTTTCATTTAGATCTGACACAATTTTAGTCAAGGAATAGGGCATAATGAAGACAAGCTTCAGTCACGAAAGTAAAAACCATTTGTTTAAGTGATCTTTAAAAAAATGACAAGAAGTCCATTGTACGAGACCATTTGCTGCCATTGAATAGTCTCCTTGCGTCCTGTTACGTCCTGGGGTTTGGGTAACGGCTCTCATCCACGTTGGAGTGTGGAAGACTTATTTGGGAGGCTTGTTTCAAAACATTCAGATTCCTAGCTTTATGTCAGGGATCGCCTCGGTGGGTCTGGGTTGTGGCCCTGGAATCACCTCTCTGGTGGACAGTGTTGCAGGAGGGACTCGGAGGCCGGTGAGAGACCTCCGTGGGACGGGGAAGTGCAATTCCGTGTTGTCTGGGGGCCAGGGGCCGACAGCTTCTACCGGGGGCTCCGAACAGGCGGTCTGCCGCCAGGACCCTGGCTCAGTTTCCCGTGTTCAGAGTAATAAGGGGGGTGGCTTCCATGCATGGGGTCACCCAAGCCCCTTAAAGCTGCTTTTGTCAGTCAGGGTGTCATTCACAGTGCCTTCGCTGAAAACGAATGTGCACGGATCCTATTTACTAACCAGTGTAATTAGGATTTTGAAAAAACTATTTTGAAAGTTTTCTTTTAAAAAAAAATTCAGCACTTTGGCTCAAACCCCTCTTCTTTCAGGTACAGAAAACCTTAAGCCATAAATAAAAATAACAAAAAGAAAGATCACTTTGAAAACGAGTGACAAAAGTACCCCGTATCAGGAACTTTTCCAAGTTCTGGATCCAGAAGCAGAAAGTTTTCAAAAGAAATTTTTCTTCCTTGGGAAGGACTTTCATGTGCCAGAACTAAAATTTAAATGTAGTGAGTGCTCTTATGACCAGGGGAAGGTTGCATTTGATTCTCGAAGCTTTCCAATCTCAATGGCTAAATGCTGCCAAGGACTTAAGCCTTAAAGGGGCCAGTATTAATACCAAGCATACACAAATTTTCCTCTCAAGAGTTTTTTTTCTTTTCTTTACAAAATGATTTGTTGAAAATACTTTCTCCTAGGCCCTTGGCTTTGAACGGCTTTACAATTTAACATACTTTTTAAAAAGTGCAGTGGGATGAGATTATGCTACCAGTTTCTTGAAAGCATGTTTTCTGTTTCTTAGTTGTAAGGTCATTTAATTGAATAAAGATCATAGCACCAAGTCTGTGTTGTTTTTTTCTTTCTCCATTCTTTAATATGAGAAGATCTGTGAGATAGACTTGGGCTGGGCAAAGCGAATAGGATATCTGAGGGGTGGGTAACTCATGCCGAAGGGGGCAGTGGTGACGTGGTTTGAGCGTGTCACCCTTCTCTGTCCTGCTCGGCCACTCGGGACAGTCTTCCTAGCATAGTGCTGGGGAGGGCCGTACCCTTGATGGCGGTGCTTAACATCAAATGCCAATTTTATTTACAACAACATGGACTCGGGAGGACCCTTGAACTTGTAGCACTTTCATTTGGTTGCCTCGGCTGGTTAGGTGGTTCCTCTTTGGGGCTGGGGTATGGTGGAGCTCTACCGAAAGCTTTCTGTTTCACTGGTGACCTTGGAGCCGGTGGGGAGGTTGCACTGAACTTCCCAAATATTTACTAATTGCCAGACATAGCCCATTTGGCCCTCTAGTAAGAGGATTCTAGTATGGTTCTAGTTTGAAACAGGCCGGGTGGGGTCCATCTATCTATCCATCCCCCATGGTGGTCATGTGTTAGGTGCCAGGCTCGCTGTCGTGTTGAGTTCCTCACAGTTTAGTTAGGAAAGGCGCAAACTCACAAATTGATACGATATGAAGATTAAGGTGAATAATTGGGTGCTACCATCGGAGTGCAGATGCCCCCATTAGCATAAGTCAGGGAGAAGGAAGGGTGGGGGAAGTGGGTGTGGGTGGATGGAAAGTCCAGCAAACTGATTTGTCTTTGGTGCATTGACATTCTTGCCTTTGATGTCCATATATCAGTTCTGAAAGATGAGTTCAACTCTAATTAGCTTAATCGGAGAAAAAGCAATTGTATCTGATGTCTAGGAGTAAAATCGATACCAGGCGCTGGAAGAACGCATGGCCACAGGGCTATTCTCTCAGGTATGTGCTGGCAAATCCAAGAGCAGATGGATTTCTTCCATGCTGTGGGGGAGGAAAGTCACAGATGGTTCCAGACTTACATACCACTTAAATGTCTCAGGAAGAAAGAGGCTTTTCTTTTTTTTGACCCATTGCCTATTTTAAAATGTGTGGGTGGCTGGGTGGGTAGGTGTGTGTGTGTGTGTGCGCGCGCGCGCGCGCGGGCATAGCTTCATCTTGGAGAATGCTTCTGATTGGTCTGGCTTGGGTCATACGTTCCTTCCAGGGTCAGTAGATGTAGCCTGGGGGCTGGGCCCTGATACCTGGACCTAGATCACGAATGTCCCCAGTCAGGGTGATGGGAGTCCTGCGATTTGGCAGGTCCACCAGAACCACACAGAGTCACCAAGTGAAAGACTGCTAGACACAAATGAATGTCCATTACAGTGCCCCAGTTCCCCAGACTGAGGCCGCTTGACAAACAGTGGGAGGAGAAAGCCTGGACCCTTTTAGGCATGTTCTTTCAAGGGCAAGGTCGTGGTGGTCATGCTGCTACGCATTGATGCGGGGGAAGCTCTTCAGGGCCTCTCAACAGGGATTTGTTCTCTCCAGTAGGACTTGAGGGGTTTCAGAGAGAGGGGTTCAGGAGGAAGTTCCACCTCACCTTCCTTTTCTTTCACAAAATCCTGATTTTTCTGGTCAAACGGTCAGAACCGGCATATTCACAAAACCTCCCAGAGTATACTAGGTAAATGTTATTTAAAAAACTTCCTTCAGGGGCGCTTAGCTGGCTAAGGGGTTCCTGGCAGAGCACACAATTCTTGATCTCAGGGTCTTGAGTTCAAGTCCCATGTCAGGCAGAGCCTACTTAAAAAAACCCCAAAAACCTATATTCAGTTGACGGATAGAGCTTTACCCTGAAGAGTGTTCAGGTTTTGAGAGTTAATGTCAAGCAACAGAAACCCCCACGTTCTGACAAAATGCTCCTAATGGATTGTTCCCTTCAACGTGGCTTGCCTGTCCCCTTTCTCCTCCCCCACCCCGATCCTCCTTTCCTTCTCCTGCCCTGGCCTTCCTGAGGCTCTTACCCCACTTGCTTGGACTCCCTACAAGGTGTCATGCCTTGAGCATGAGCCTGAGCTGTTTTCTCCTGTCTCCTGGAGTAGCCAACCCCCTCCTTAGAAGGCAGAGAACGGGGACATTGGAAATAATTAGTTAGTAGTCCTCTCCCCTGTCACAGGAAGAACAGGGCTCCACGGCTGTGGTTGCAGAAAAGACCGGGGGCTTTGGCGTTGATGCTGGCGTGGCTTCCCACCTGCACAGTGGCGATGGACTTGGGATGGGGCTTAAGGGGAGACTCGCTGGTGACAGCACTGATATCATTTGGTAGCTTCTCAGCCTGCAGTCTGTCTTACTGAGCTCCTCTTTTTTTTTTTTTAATATTTTTTAATGTTTTATTTATTTTTGATACAGAGAGAGACAAAGCATGAGAGGGGGAGGGGCAGAGAGAGAAGGAGACACAGAACCAGAAGCAGGCTCCAGGCTCTGAGCCAGCTGTCAGCACAGAGCCCGACGCGGGGCTTGAACCCACAAATGTGAGATCTGACCTGAGCCGAAGCCAGAGGCCCAACCGACTGAGCCACCCAGGCGCCCCCTGAGCTCCTCTTTAAAAACAAAACAAAACAAATAAAAAAACTAATGTTTATTTTGGGGGAGGGGGAGAGAGAAAGAATCCCAAGCAGGCTCCCCACTGCCAGCACAGAGCCCGATGCGGGCCTCGAACTCACAAACTGAGATCATGACCTGAGCCAAAACCAAGAGTCGCTGAGCCACCCAGGTGCCTCTGGAGCTCCTCTTTTGGGCGCTGTGTGGAAGGTAAAAATCACTTTCCTGCCATCCTCAGCATCCCCCTACCCCAGTATGCTTTTTGTTTTGTTTTTCCTGGCACAGCACAGTGGGGGAGCAGAGGAAAGTGGCGTCTGGGTAATTCTGAAAGCAGAGAGTAAGGAGAAACAAGTCTGTCTGGTGGTCTCAAAACTGAACCTCGCCACCTTGGGGTTGGACTGCCTCACAGTCACTTGCTTCATCTGCACTACAATTAAATGTCCATAAAGCTCTGGTATGATCGGTGTCACCTCTGTTGGGAAGCTAGTGAACCGCACGTGATGTTGCTGAGCATGTTAGTGGCCGACGGGCCCCGATGAGGATACACCACGTGCCATACAAACAGGCTCAGCGCTTTACCAGCATCATTTCTGTTGTTGCTCTCCCTTCGGGGAATGTATTTTCATATAATATCTTACATGTCCAATATCCTCATTCCTTTTAAGCGATGAATACACTGAGGCTCACAGAGGGAAGAGCGTCCTGGAACCTCTTAACTAGCAAGTGACAGGGCCAGGATTGGCCCGAGCATCTTGGCTGCAGGCTCAGGGACAGGCGGGCAATGACCAGAAGAGAGGGGAACAGGAGTTGGTGCTACTCTTAGGGAGTCACAGCCCAGGCAGAGCCCAGTGCCAGGAAGGGACAGTGTCCGGTCATTCGTTCATTCGTGGGATGTCTGCTGTGTGCCATGTTTGGGGGCTAGCTGAGGGCTTAAGACTCAATAGTTAAAAGTGCTTTTTTTCCTTTCTTTTCATTTTTTTATTTAAAAAAAATTTAATGTTTACTTTTCAGAGAGATTGCAAAGGGGGGAGGGGCAGAGAGCTGGAGACACAGAATCCGAAGCAGGCTCCAGGCTCCCAGTTGTCAGCACCAGCACGGAGCCCCATAATGGGGGGTGGGGGCACTCAAACCGCCCAACCGTGAAATCATGACCTGAGCTGAGGTCAGAAGCCTCACCGACTGAGCCACCCAGTCGCCCCAAAAGTGCTTTCTTTATGATAGACCTTTGCCTTCAAATGACTTTCAAATTTAATATAGTTTTAAACTGCGAGCCGGCTCGAATGGAGGAGGTTAAGTGAACTGATGACACTCCAGTGTGCTATGTATATAGATGAAGGATAATACGAGACGGTCTCAAGTCCTGGGCAGCCGGAAGTGCCGGTGGAAGGGGTGAGGCGGGGTGGGGAGCGCTGGAACTGAGTTTAGGAGCGCCTCTGGGTGGAGGAGGGCCCGGGGAGAGGCGGCGGCACAGTGGGAGGCATCCTGGCCTGGCCCGGGCCGGAGCCGGCTGTCCCTGTCACCGGGACGGGAGCTCTGCCGGCTCTCATTAGTCAGCCGCGCGGGGAGGAGCCGGGTGACCTTAAACTGGCCCGGCCTCTGCGGCCATTTAAAGCCCATCTCTTGCCGGCTGCGCTGCCTCCCAGTCCGCGAGGTGGGTGGAGAAGTCCTGTCCGGACTTAGCGAAGGGTGAGATGCTCGGGGTGGCCCTGCGGGTGCCGGACCGCTGCGTGCGAGGCGGAGAAGTTGGGTGAGGCGGGAGGAAAAAAGTTGGGGAGCAACCCGCCCGCAGAGGCGCCTTCTGGCACCGGCGGGCGGGGCGCGCCACCCTGGGCGGGCGACACGGCTCGACCAGGATCGCGCTCCCCGGGCCGCGCTGTCACCTGTCCGGTGGCAGGGATGAACCTCCTTGACCTTTCGAGGGGTTCGTCCCTTTTGAGGCCAAGTGCAGGGGCGGGGAGGGAGCCAGCGAGGAACTCGAAGGGAGCGAAGTGGCAGCCCTGGAAGGGGCAGAGGAGAACTGCGCCCGACCTCCTTGCCAGAAGCCCCCGTACCCTGGGGTCCTGGGAAGGCTGTTCCCCATTAATGACACAACGAATCCCTGCTTCCCCCGAAGCCTCAGGCCTTTGCGCAGCAGATAAACCGAACTCCAGCCTGAAATTGAGGGTCCACAGTCCGAAAAAAGATGCGAGCGTCCATCGTAAGTGGGGGCGGCTTGGGCTGGGGTGGGGGCTGTGTTTCAGTGGGGACTCCTGGTCCTGGAGCCGGAGTTATTACCGTTGGGAAGGATCCCGGAGGATCCTTCTTTCTCTCCTTTGCAGAGGCACCTGTCTGGGCGAGTGCAGGGGAGGCAGGACCTCCGGGAGGGAGGCGGCAAGGCGCGCCTGGCTCCCCGAAGGCCCTGTGCTGCCTTTCCGGGTCAGACCAGAACACCTAGACTTGGGTGTGACCTTCTCTTGGGGCCTTATCTGGTCTCAGCTGACCCACCCATGACTACCCCTGCCAGCAATTTCCAGACTTTTGCTTTTCCTTTCTCTAATCTGATGTGGTTCAGAAATCATAAAGGGGCTTAGCAAATGCTTCCCTTCACCAGCTTTCAAAGTAGACCCACCTGGGGCTGTGTTCTCACCCAGCTCTTAGCTGTGACGTATGTGTGCCCAGTGCTGTCCTGAGTGCTTCCTATTTCAAATCAACTCTGTTCCCTAAAGTCAAGATGATATGACTTAATATAAGGCTGTGCTCAGAGTGGTGTTTCACACACCCATTTAGTACTCAACTGAAATTCACTATTATTATTATCTCAATCCACAGAAAGGTGCCATAGTGACCGACATCAGTATGTACCTGGCATATCTGAATGATCATTTACTTACTTAATTATTTTTAGAGAAGCACTATTTTCTTTAAAGAAAACTTTTTTTTTCATGTTTATTCACTTTTGAGAGACTGAGAGGGACAGAGTGTGAGTGGGGGAGGGGCAGAGAGAGAGGGAGACCCAGAATCTGAAGCAGGCTCCAGACTCTGGGCTGTCAGCACAGAGCCCAATGCAGGGCTTGAACCCATGGACTATGAGCTCATGACCTGAGCTGACGTCGGATGCTTAACCGACTGAGCCACACAGGGGCTGCAGCACCATTTTCTTTTTTTAAAGTAGGCTCCACACCCAGCATGGGGCTTGAACTAACCACTCTGAGATAAGACCTGAGCTTGAGATTACAAGTCAGACTCTTAACCAACTGAGCCACCCAGGTGCCCCTAGGAGTGGCCATTTTAAATCTCTCTCTCCTTTCTCTGACAACACTATTTTCCGTAATAATCATGAAATGAATAGTAATAATATTCAGAAAAGAAACAGTGAAAATATTCTTTTATTGAGGTTTGTATATGAAATCATGCCAGTGAAAAAGTAAAAAGAAAAGAAAAGAAAAGAAAAATAAGGTAGGTTTTATGGAGAAAGATAGGAAAGAAGTAATGGATTAAGAATTTTAAATTGCAGGACGCCTCCCTGGCCCAGTTGGTGGAGCAACTCTTAAATCTTGGGGTTGTGGGTTCGAGCCCCATGTTGGATATAGAGAGTGCTTAAAAATAAAATCTTTTTTAAAAAAATGTTTTTAATTGCATTCACGTATTTTTGAAAGAAAGTTTACTCTTACATGTAGGTTGGTCACAGTCATGAACGATAGCAATATTACGGTTTCTCTTTTGGAACTTTACTTCTAGAAAGTTGTCCAGGACTTTGTCAAAATTGATCTTCTCTGCATATTTATGTTCAGCATTCCATTGAGCTAGATATGTCCTATTTTTGCTTACAGCTGACTGAAGAGCACTTTCTATTAATTTTACTATTAAAGGCTTCTCTCCCATGAATCCACAGATTCATAAATAGGGAAAGTCTTACTCATTAAGATAAGTCTGACAGAGATTCATAAAAAGCAACATTTCAGAATAAATTCTAGAACTTGCGATACTTCTTCTTAAAAAAAAATCAGGAGCACCTGGGTGGCTCAGTCTGTTAAGGTCCAACTTCAGCTCAGGTCATGATCTCACAGTTCCTGAGTTTGAGCCCCGCATCTGGCTCTGTGCTGACAGCTCAGAGCCTGTTGCCTGCTTTGGATTCTCTCTCTCTCTCTCTCTGCCCCTCCCCCACTTGTACTCTGTCTCTCTCAAAAATAAATAAACTTAAAAAAAATCAATCTGCTGACTTTTAAATATCTCTACATGTGAAACATTTTCACTACAACGTCGTCACCAGAAAATTCATCATATGTTTTTATCTTATTTGACAAGATTCTCCCAAGTATTCATTCTTCTGGAAAAATCAGAGAACACGGTTGACTGATAGTGAATGTTGACATTTATTTAATCCATTGCTTTAGAGTAAGTCAAGTTCTTGATAAAAATGATCCACTCCTCTTTTAGTTTCTTCTGCTGCTGAGAGAGCCGATTCTTTTGTCTTCTGTTTAAACATGGGAAAATGTAGGACCTTGACAGTCGGCACACAAACTGTTGAAAGTGAGCTCAGAAACGCCCTGAGCCATTTGGAACTTACCACCAGAACAATGGTAGAGTCTGTGTGTCCGCAGACTATCTAACTGGGTGTTCTCTGGTTGAATTTCCATGGAGAAGGCAAAGTTATTTATTTATTTTTTATTTTAAAAGTTTATTAATGTTTATTTCTTTTGAAAGAGAAACAGAGTACAAGCAGGGGAGAGGCAGAGGCGTGGGACGGGGGGGGGGGGGGGGGACACAGACTCAGAAGCAGGCTCCAAGTTTGGAGCTGTCAGCACAGAGCCTGACACGGGGCTCGAACTCATGAACTGTAAGATCATGGCCTGAGCTGAAGTCAAATGTTTAACCATGGAGCCACCCAGGCACCCCGAAGGCAAAGGTTTTTAAAGGAAGGGAAATAATAACGTGGTGATCTGAGGCTCATATATATAATTAAATCTCAGTAGTAATTGCAGCAAATGGAACTTAGATGACAAAAGAGCTTTGCGGGGGAAGTAGTATTTTATCACTAATATTGTTGAAAATTGTTGGTGCCTGGTGATCATAAACAGCAGACTGACTTTTGGTGTGTTCTTGTTTCAAAAATTTTCTATAGACAACTTCTCCCTATTGGTCTGCATGTAAGTGATGAAATTTGAAGTGGGGTTTGTGAGCAAAAGGCTGAGAAAGAATTTTTGAGATGTTTTAGGTGCAAAAGGGTGATTTTAGTATCACATGGGGACAGGAAAGAGCTGCGCCGGGAATTTGAGGAGCGACGGAGTCTATACTTTTAAGTTTGTGGAGGAAAGCAGAGGGATTGAGATAAAGTAAGTTTCTAAGGAATTTCAAAGCAAGGCTTTCAGGACGTTGAGGGGCTAGCTGCTGTTAAGATAGGTTGCTTTTAGTCTTTTCCCCCCTCCTAATGTTTATTCATTTATTTTGAGAGAGAAAGAGCAAGCTGGGGAGGGGCAGAGAGAGAGGGAGAGAAAATCTGGAGCAGCCTCTGCACAGTCTGCACAGAGCCCAAGTGACAGTGACCTGAGCTGAAATCAAGGGTCAGATGTTTAACCAACCGAGCCACCCCGGGGTCCCTGTTATGCCCAAGTTTTCATTATCATCCCCCAAAACCAGAGACCGCCAGGGAGACCGAGTCACGCATGCAAAAGCAAAGGGCTTTATTATTACGGGCTTAGGCTCGCCGGGGCCTAAACTCGGGCTCACAGACTTTACCAGCGCAGTGGATCCGTGCTGAGAGCCCCGAACAAAGGGGGGGCAGGGCCTTTATGGGCTTGGGAAGGGGGAGTTA
Organism: Suricata suricatta; assembly: GCF_006229205.1. NCBI lineage: Eukaryota > Metazoa > Chordata > Mammalia > Carnivora > Herpestidae > Suricata > Suricata suricatta. Next base: position 7,882,116 of record NC_043710.1, read on the forward strand.
CAGGAAATTGTGACACAGGTACAGTGACCCAATCATTATCACATAACATTATTGGCAGTAACTGTAACCAATTACAGAGTGGGCCCAGGACCCTCACGTAGGGTGTGACCAGCCTTAAGCAATAGGTGACTATCTATAGCTTCTATCTCTAGGCCCGCCCTTGGAAATGTTAAGGGTGTTAGCTGGCCTTTCCTGGTTGGGCGTTACAAGGGTGGTCCCTCCTGCTTTGGGCAATGTGTGCCCTTCTATTGTCTAATGGTTCTGAGAAACCGATACCTAGGCCTCCAAGGACAGAGGGGAAACTGGAAGCCTGTCATGGAGTGAGTTTGGTTCCGACCTGCGTCCTTACATTCCCCGCTCTGTCTTGTAACTGACCCAATCCTGGATCAGCTGAGTTACCATTGTTCCCCGAAAGCCTGGCCTAGCCCTCCTTGGTGTAAGGGGAATTTCTTACCCTGTAAAGGGCATAGGGAAGGAGAACTACCCAATCTCCGCCAGTCTCCATGGTTAATTTGGTGAGGGTCTCTTTTAGGGTTTCTAATATCTGGCGCTGCCTGGTTTACAAAAGTAAGAATGACAGCAGATTTGTTTCCTCATTTTTTAGGATCCTTGGGTGTATAAGTGTGATACGCCTCCATAGTCCTTTCTACATTACTAACCTTAGCCAAATTGGTGAGCTGTCTAGTGGTCACCCGAGGACCCGCCATTGGAGTCTGGCGGTAGAGGCATAGGCTCCCCTTACCTTTTGCCGTGTTGATATCCCATGCCCAGATTAGAGGCAATTAATACCAACAAACCATCCTATCCATAAGAGAAAGGTGAGTGTAATCAGGAACTTTTTGCTGCTTCCTCAGCTTTCTGGGGCAACATTTCCCAGTCCGATGGCAAAGAGACAGGACAGTTTATCTTATTGGACCAGTGATTCCTCAGGCTTCTGCGGTGCTTGACCAGCCAGCTTCCGGGATGTGGCTGGAGCAGGGCTGGAGATCTCAGGAGCCAGAGTCTTTTTGAGGGTCAGTTTAAGCTGATCGACTGGATCTGGATCACCTCGCCCGGTTGAGGGTTCTTCAGAGCTGGCCTATTTAAACGAAACTTATTTAACAGGGGCTGAATTTTTTGTTTAGTTGCATATCTGTGAAGTCCACCTTTAAGTCTTTTGAAAAGGCGTGACCCCCATTTTTAAATATCATCCCCACAGACTAACAAGCCTGAGATCCAACAATAAATATTCAAAGACACTCAGAACTAGAATTACATTTACAGTAGTGCATTGCTGAAACATAGTTTTTCTCTCTAAAAAACCCCTCTATTATCAGAGATAGCCAAATCAAGACTAATGCCTTTGTGGAACAAGTCCAGTCTTAACAACCCTGGCCTAATTATTTACATAAGCTCAGCAAGAATAAAGATTGTTCACGAGGATTTTATAAAGCTTGCTTTGCTGGATCTTTTATAAGGAATCTCCAGGTTGAACTTTTAGTAGCCACTCTGGGCCAGAAGCCAAGCCAAGCACTTTCCATCACACAGGCCTACAATACCTGGTGAGTTGGGCCAATTCCTCTTCCCGAGGTTCCCAACGTATGCTGAGGTTCCTGCACCTGCCAGGAAGTGACCTTCTTCACTCACCTGGGGAGGCTGCTGGGAACTCTGAGAGCAAGGTATCTGGCCAACATTTCCACGAGGCTTTATGGCTCCATGTTCCATAAAGTCAACCTTAGTTCCTTAAAGCTGTCAGGTCATCTCTGAGCCTATGCATGACTCTCAAACAGGACATTCCAGTCAAAAGCCTTGGTAAAATAATCAGTATTTCCAATGGTGTCCTGCTATAAAATGAACAGATTCTCATTGAATTTATGCAAACAATTGTAATTGCCCTGAGAGAAAGAATACTCACTGTGGGCATTTGAATTTCAGACGGTTTAAGTAGAGAGAAAAGATAAATGCTCTAGATTACAAACAAATACTTTATGACATTTCTGAATATCATAGATTTTTTAAAGAGAAAGTTTCTTTAAAAAAAAATTAAAAAAATTTTTTTAAATGTTTTATTTACTTTTTTGATACACAGAGAGACAGAGCATGAGAGGGGGCGGGGCAGAGAGAGCAGGAGACACAGAACCAGAAGCAGGCTCCAGGCTCTGAGCTAGCTGTCCGCACAGAGCCCGACGCTGGGCTCAAACCCACAAATGTGAGATCTGAACTGAGCCGAAGTCGGAGGCTTAACCGACTGAGCCACCCAGGCGTCCCTAAAAATTTTTTTTAATGTTTTATTTATTTTTGATACAGAGAGAACCAGAGCATGAGAAGGGGAGGGGCAGAGAGAGAAGGACACAGAACTGGAAGCAGGCTCCAGGCTCTGAGCTAGCTGTCAGCACAGAGCCTGATGTGGGACTCAAACCCACGAACGTGGGATCTGACCTGAGCTGAAGTCAGAGGCTTAACCGACTGAGCCACCCAGGCACCCTAAGAGAAAGTTTCTTAATCTGGATAAGCAAACACTAAAGGAACAGCAATGTTTTCAACAAGAGTCACAAAACTATAATTTCCTATGTTCCTAATTCTTATTCAGCTCAATGCAGCTTCTAACTCTGGAAATTTCTACCCATTTTAGTACTAATTTAAAAAATGTCAAATACTGCATTTGTCCCAAAAGTCCTCTTTACAACTTTCCTTGAGGAAGAAACACATTCTGTGACACAATCTAAAGATCTGATGAGAGTTCATTATGATGCACTTTGACAAAGAAGTTTAGTGACACTTAACATTTTGATTACTAAAGGTGTTAAGTAATGATCTTATACCAAAACATTAAGACTTTAGGAACTGCATATATATTTGAGCAGTTGCAGCATTTACCCAGACTATACAACCTAAAGTGTATCATTGTACGACAGTGCTTTTTAAGTAACTTGGCATCCTAAATGAAAGGGCCTAATTGGTCAAAAGACTTCTCTACCATTTGAATACTGGGAAATTTGTTAAAACCTTAGGAAGTTGCAAAGCACATCCTAAATAGAATTACAAATTGTTACAAATCTGAAAACTCTATTTATTTAACCAAAGTGGCAATAAAAGATCTTATTTGCCTTTGGGATCCTTCAGCAAAACCTAAGTTTTTTAACTTCCGAGAAGTTTTAACTTAGCAATCAAAGACCTGATAAAGATAAGACCTAAAGCTTTTGCCTTAACAAAAGAGAAACCCTTCATTTACACAGTCTTATCAAGAGCAGCCCAACAGTCTGGAAAAACTTGTCTTTTGAACGGAGAGGAGAGAAAAGCAGAATTTCAACCTTATACCAATATACCTTTAATATTCCATTGGTCTTAACCTCACACATAAAATTTTTTTTTCAATGATTTCTTTACAGGAACCTTCTGCAACTTTCCTTTGCCTTTAAACTTTTTTCCAAAGCCATTTCTCTTTAACCAATTAGTCTCACTTAGGACAAAATTACTTTCTTTTACCCTCAACAAAAATGTACTTTCATTTCTTATATCTTTTTTACATATCCCCAATTTCCTGCATATAGGGTTGCTTTTCTTATTATACCATCAGTCTGAAGTACACTTAGCAGAATTTTAACTCTTAGAAAACTTAGTCTCCCATTGAGGGCTTAGTAACCAGAACTTTTCTTAGATGGTAATTTTATGAACCAATTAAGTGCAGAGCAGATTTTTAACAGTTTTAAATATCCCTAGTTGTTTTGCCACAAGTCAAAAGCACAAGCATCGGGGCACCTGGGTGGCTCAGTAGGTTAGCCTCCGACTTTGGCTCAGGTCAGATCTCACGTTCGTGGGTTCAAGCCCCACATCAGGCTCTGTGCTAGCTCAGAGCCTGGAGCCTGCTTTTGGTTCTGTGTCTCCTTCTCTCTCTGCCCCTCCCCCCTCATGCTCTGTCTCTCTCTGTATCAAAAATAAATTAAAAAAAAAAAAGCACAAGCATCTACAGACCTCATCCTATACCAATATACCAATCACTAGTTGTGGCTTGTGCTTTAGTTTTTATCTTGTTAGACAGCCAATGAAGTCAATCTCAATTTATTATCAAGTAAAATCTTAACGTTTTAAGTTACCAAGAACCTTTAAAACTATTTTAACAATTACTGAGACAGACCAATTTAACTATTACTTCAAGCTATTCTTTGTTACCCAATTGGAGCAGAGATAACAGGAACTTATTTGAACTGTAGCAAACCAACAGACTTAGATTAATTCAAACACTGAATGAGCCCATGTGAGACACTTTGTTCCCTAGTTAATTTTGACTTGGAAATTTGAGGCAAAAATCTGACTTCTGTGGTCTTTTGTTTCTTATCACCTAGGGTGGAAGGAGGAACCTGAGGCAACTTATGCAGTTTGGCCTCTCCCCACGCACGTGGTACAGAAGAAAGAGTGGGGGAAGGGAGTGCAAGGGGGGCAGAGAAGGAGGGTTTCCAGCTTTAAACTTCTCTCCAATTATAGCTGTTAACCTGGGAGATGAATGAGGGAGAAGCCCTCACTTCTACAAGGCAGAGGAACACAGAGGGAGTCAGTGTCCCCTTCAGTATGATTTTATCTCAGCCAGACCAATAAGGTCTCTTTCTCTGCACAGTCCTGTAGGCTTTGGGGATCTTAAGGATGCACACTCGTGGAGCCACAGACTCGAACTCGGCAGGCAAGCCAGACCGAGCCGCACATTCACACTCATATACACACCAGAGGTTACTACATTGCCTCCCATAAAATTTCCACAGACAAGACCAAAAACAATGACAATAACAACTGGACAAACAAGTACAGAAGTGGCCACAAAACAGGTGTTTACAGATTTACTAAAGGGCTCAACTGACATCTCGGTGTGGCCCTGGGGTGGGAAGTCGGGTGTCCAGGCCTCCACTTAATACCCCAGACAAAAGTACATGTGCATTTAAAATTTAGATGATAAACTAGCTTACCTCTGGAGGTTCTAACAGGTGACTCTCACAGATTATTGGCGCCATTTTCAGGGTGGTAGGAAAGACCAGAGTGTCTCCCTGGCTCCCAAAACCTAGATGTCCTTGGGAGTGCCTTTTGCTCTTAGCCCCTGAGGCTGGGAGGAGACAATGAGGCATATCACACCCAAGTAGGTGCAGAAACAAAGAGTGGGGGAAGCCAGAAAAAGCAAGGTTAAGATTAAAGGAGCCCTCTGGGGGATAGTCAATCCCAGAGAATGCCAGCCATTCCAGCTGGCAGTGTGTTCCCCGTCAGGATGGCTTTAGGTTGAAGCCATAGTTCTCTCTTTTCTTGAAACCAGAGAAGTTATTTAACATGTGTTCAAGGGGTGGCACCTCGGGGTAAAGACGGGAGGCATGGGAACCATTGGGAGAGCCCTTTGAGACAAAAGGCTCTAATACTTTGGTTTCTTGGGCGGTGGTATTTTGGCCGTTAGGATCCTAGGAGAAAGAAAAGATTTTAACCAGGTGGGGAGGTCAAAGGTCCCATCTTCTGGCCATCCAATGTTGAAGGTTGGCCATTTGTTCCTGCAAAAAAATATCTAAGGGGTTTGAAGTAGATTGTTCCATGTCCTCGTCAGTCAGAGTCACAACAAAAACTATACTTAGATGCACAGCAAACAGAGAAGTAGACACAAGAGGGGGTCACACTGCTGCCACCACTGGAATCCCCAGAAGTACCACACCATAAACAGATGCACAGAGAAATGGACACAAGTTGGCTCTATGGCTAAGCCAAGGGCACCCAGCTTTCCCTTGCACTGCCAGTATGACCTGTTCCAGAGAGCCACCAGAATCCTGGCAAGAGGAGACTTACCCCAGTCTCCCCTGTTCCTAAAAAAGGGTTACACCGCTGCCACCAGTGAAACCCCTTACAGGTAAACCAGCTCTCCGGCCTCCCCGGTGGGGTCCTAGATCCCACTCGCCCAACCTACTATAGGTGAACCAGCTCTCCAGCCTCCTGGTGGGGTCCTAGACCCCACTCACCTAATTCAGAAAGGTGAGCTGGCTCTCTGGCGTCCCAGTGGGGTCCTAGACCCCACTCACTTAACTCAGAGTGTGTCCGAGACGTCTCTTGGCACCCACGGCCTCGAGATTTCTGCGGCGCGTCCGCCTGGCTCCTTTGAGGCCCCACCAACCAAACTGATCAGTCAGACAACAGATGGTCCCAAAGGACCCAGAGGGTCCGAAGACCCAGACAGACAGATGCACACAGAAGGACAAGAAATGAGTTCACTCACAAGCTGGTGATTAGGCCCAACGTGTCGGGGTCCCAGAGGCTCTGGGGGGCGGGGGAGAGGATTCCAGGCCAATGCACCATATGTTATGCCCAAGTTTTCATTATCATCCCCAAAACCCAGAGACCACCAGAGAGACCGAGTCACGCATGCAAAAGCAAAGGGCTTTATTATTACGGGCTTAGACTCGCTTGGGGCCTAAACTCGGGCTCACAGACTTTACCAGCACAGTGGATCCGTGCTGAGAGCCCCGAACAAAGGGGGGGCAGGGCCTTTATGGGCTTGGGAAGGGGGAGTTACAGGAAATTGTGACACAGGTACAGTGACCCAATCATTATCACATAACATTATTGGCAGTAACTGTAACCAATTACAAAGTGGACCCGGGACCCAGGACCCTCACGTAGGGTGTGACCAGCCTTAAGCAATAGGTGACTATCTATAGCTTCTATCTCTAGGCCCGCCCTTAGAAATATTAAGGGTGTTAGCTGGCCTTTCCTGGTTGGGTGTTACAAGGGTGGTCCCTCCTGCTTTGGGCAATGTGTGCCCTTCTATTGTCTAATGGTTCTGAGAAACCGATACCTAGGCCTCCAAGGACAGAGGGGAAACTGGAAGCCTGTCATGGAGTGAGTTTGGTTCAGACCTGTGTCCTTACACTCCTACTTTTAGTCTTTAATAAAATGTAAACATAAGGCACTAAGGCAGCCGTGAGTTCCTTGAGAAAGGTCCCCCCTGCATGTTTCAGGTGTCTATCAGTGTGGGCCGCAAGCTGTAAGGAAATGTAATTGATGCATTTTTCTTGCCTTTGTTTTTTTCCTCATCACAGGGGATACAGCCCCTACCTCCTTGCTCTTTGAATGTGCCACTGCCTGACTCTCAGGGTTTGACAGATGTCATTTGTTGTTAGAGCAGCTGTCCGGACCTCCCCGGGATGGAGAGGCTGCATGTCTACTGTCAGGGCCCATGTTTCTCTCTCTCTAGTCCGGCCCATGAGGCCTCCTGGTCAGCGCTGACCTGTCCGTGTTCCGAACCTGCTTAGAATGAGTGGGCCAGGAGCCCTTCTCCAGCCATGCCGCCCTTAAGTCTTTGGCTGGCCTGCTGGAGATGTGAGAACCCAAAGCGAAACCTGGGCTTCGTAATCTGGACAGCGAACCGGACCCTTGGGCTCTTGAAACCATAGAAATTGGCAAGAGGCTGAAAGAGTGCCAGGAAAGTGGTTACTGAGGGCTTATGCTGAGTCACAAGGGAGGCAAAACAAAGGAGAGAATCTGCAGGCTGACTCTCCAAGGAGAGGGCGCATTTTTCAGAGAAACATAGGTTGGGGGCACCTGGGTGGCTCAGTCGGTTGAGCTTCCAGCTCTTGACTTCAGCTCAGGTCATGATCTCATGGTTTGTGAGTTCGAGCCCCAGGTGCAGCTCTGCGCTCACTGTGTAGAGCCTGCTTGGGATTCTCTCCCTCTCTCTTTCTCTCTCTCTCTCTCTCTCTCTCTCTCTTTCTCTCTCCTTTCTCTGCCCCTCCCCTGTGCACTCTCTCTCAAAATAAATCAATAAACTTAAAGAAAAAAAAAGAAACTTAGGTGAGAAAAGGGGCCGGGGAAGCATATGTGTGCGCAGTGGGATTTGTTAGCTCTGGGGCACTTATACATGGTGCTTCTTTGTGTGTGGTAGGTCTAATTAGCATGTTAAATCTCCACCCCCTGGGCGTGATTTTGAGTATTCTAATGAGAGGAAAAGTCCCCAGAAGTTCAGCCCTGGGGTCCCTCTTGGGTGCAGACTGGTTTGGTCTTGTCTAAGCCAGTTTTGTAGTAAACATCCTCCGCTCAAGTGAGCATCCTCCCTCTGAATTCCTGCAAGATATGCCAATCCAGAGGCTAGAGCTGTAGCTTTTTGTTTTTCTCCTTGTGGAGGCAGCCCAGGAGTATTGGATTTCACTGTCAGGGTTCCGGGACCTGAGTCTTGTCCCTGCGCTGACTCCCTATGAGGAAATTGATGGACTTACCTCTGATCTTTTGACTCTACACTCGCTTCTCAACAACTATGATGACCTCGAAGTTTGTCTGATGTCCTGCCAGGTCTCTGCCGTGCTTGCTACGGGGTTAAGGGAAGGGGAGAGAAAAGGACCCTTCTCAACAGCAATGGGCCCCCGGGGCCTGCATGGATTCAAAGGTGCTCTGGAGGGGCCTCAGGAGGAAGCAGCACATTCATCGAGGCCACAACCCTCTGCTGGAACATTGTATGTGCCAGGCTGGCCGCTGGGTCTAGCTGGTGGGCTGGGCATTGGCACCTCATTCACTCCTTCCCATGGGCTCGGCTTAGCAATGCTAGTCCTCCGATACACAGGGCTGCGGCCTGTGAAAGCAGCACCTACACTGTTCGGTAGGGGGTCAGGGCGGGCATGGAGGTGGATGTGCTGAGCCCATCTTGAGGGGTGAATAGCCCTGTGCCAATGAATAACCGCAGGCCTAGAGAGCATGGAGGTAGAGGCCCAGCTCACCAGGGTGGTTGTCACCGGAAGTCCGCACCTTCGTGTGAACTACTTGGTATAGTGGGGACAATTTGGCCTTCGGATTCAGGAAGACCTACAGTGGGGTCCTGAGCTCTGAGACCCTGGGCAGTGATTTCCCATCTCTGAGCCATTTCCTAATCTGTAAGCTCAGACTTCCGTTTAGAATTCCAGGTAACCTTTGTGCCCAGTGGCGCCCGGTGGGGGTGGTTTCCAGATGAGTTGGGAGGCAGTCCTGATTCCTGTGGAGCGAGGCTGGACTTGGTCGTGGTGTGGCCTCCGGGCTGGGAGGGCAGAGAAGTTTTGCCTCCTTTTTCTCAGATACCTTCGGGCTGCTGGGGCAGGACCTGGTGTCCGTTGGAGCTGCCATTATTCCTCTGCCGGCAGGTGGCAAGGGAGGAGGTGACGTGTCAGCCCAGCCCCACCTCCATCTTCTCGCGGCCGAGGCTGGGGAGTGTGGGCAATCAGGCCTCCAGTCTTGTTGCCTGCACCCACCCAGGGCCCAGGGTCTCAAAGCCTCTCCCAGGGACACTGCTTTGACAGCTTCTGCCCCCATGATCTCATTTATTCCTCGCACAAGCTCGGCTGGTTGGGCCTCTATGGCCTCATTGAGCCAGAGAAGCTCAGAGAGGATGAGTGTTTCCTGAAGCTCACACAGCAGCAGAGCAGAGAGGGGCTGAGTCTTGGGTGGACTTGGGCTTGGGCTTCTGAAAACGCAGCTTCGGACAGACGGGGTTGATGCCAGGCCCCTTACAGGTTTCTTCTCTTCCTAAAAGCTGGATACGAAACTCCCAACTCTTTGCTGGGAAGTCCCTTCCAGGCACCCGTGCTGGACTTCAGTCATCCTTGTTATTACTAGCTTCTAGGCATTTCCCCCAGAGCATCAGAAATGCGGGGGCTGAGGTTGGGATTTCCACACTCACCACAGCACGTGATTTTGGGAACAAACACAGCCAGTTCTTGGCCTGCATTTCACAACCTCCACAGCCTCTGCAAGCTGGTCCTGGAGCGGAGAACTTTCCAAGTCGAAAAAAAGTAATAAAAACACACAGAAACTTTCCTACGTGCCGAGTGGTGTTTGCTGAGTGTTCTGTGGGGATTAACATATTTGAGCCTCAGGACAACCCATGACTCAGGTGCTCCAATTATGCCCATCCTAACAGTGGGGACACTGAGACCAGGAGGAGTTGGGGTAACTTGTCCAAGGCTATCCAGTTAGCAAGTAGCAGAGCCCAGACTGTCTGGCTCCGGAGCCCCCAAGGCTGGATAGTCTGTCTGCTTTTTCTGAAAACGAAATCCATCTTGGTTTAAACATTCTCAGGAGTCATGCTCAGTAGCCTACTTTCTGTAGTTTTTGTTCATCTGAAATATTTCATTAAAAAAACAAAATGGCAGGGGAACCTGGATGGCTGTCGGTTAAAGCATCGGACACTTGGTTTTGGCTCAAGTCCTGATCTCACGGTTCGTGGGTTCGAGCCCCTCGTCAAGCTCTGTGCTGACAGCTCAGAGCCTGGAGCCTGTCTTCGGATTCTGTGTCTCCCTCTCTCTCTGACCCTCCCCTGCTCACGCTGTCTCTCTCTCTCTCAAAAACATTTTAAATAGTGCCCTTGAGGGCGCCCTGTGCTTCTGCTGCAGTCGCCCCGCACCGCTGCATGCCTGTGTCCATTGTTGCTTTGAAAGCCGCTCGCTCCCCGCCACCTTCTATGGCTGCAGGAGGGTGTGAGGGTTCAGAGTGTGGGCTTCGGGTTTGAACTCTGTCCCTGTCACCTTTCAGGACCTCAACACGAATCTCAGGTACTGCCTTTTCTAGCTTCTTCTGCAGCCCCTCTCCCCCTCCTCACTGTAGAGTGCATGATTGTAGTGATGTCTCTGTACCTTTAGTCCTTGCTACATTTCCTTCATAGAGTCCCTCTTAGGATTTCTTGTAGGGCTGGTTTGGTGGTGATGAAGTCTCTCAACTTTTGTTTATTTGGGAACACCTTTATCTCTCCTATTTTTAATGACAGGCTCGCTGGATAAAGAATTCTTGGTTGCGTATTCTTCCTGTTTATCACATTGAAGATCTCCTGCCATTCCTTCCTGGCCTGCCAAGTTTCAGCAGATAGGTCTGTAACCACTCTGATAGGTTTCCCTTTGTATGTCAAGGCCCTTTTCTCCCTAGCTGCTTTCAGAAGTCTCTCTTTGTCTTTACATTTTGCCAGTTTCACTATGATATGTCGTGCTGAAGGTCAGTTTACGTTACGACTTAGGGGAGTTCGGTATGTCTCCTGAATTTCAATGTCTTTCTCTTTCCCCAGATTGGGGAAATTTTCGTGTATAATTTGGTCCAGCATCCCTTCAAGCACTCTGTCTTTGTCTTCCTCTTCAAGAACTCCTGTGATATGGACATTGTTCCATTTGATTGTACCACTCAGGTCTCTGATTTTCCTTTCGTGCTCCTGAATCATTTTCTCTCTCTCTTTCTCAGCCTCCTCTTTTGCTATAACTGTGTCTTCTCATTCACCTATTTTCCTCTCTGCTTCTTCAATCTGTGCAGTGGCAGCCTCCATCTTATTATTCATCTCATTTAGAGCCTTTTCTAACTTGTCAGAGCTATTTTGAAGGTTCCTAGTCTTTGTATCAATATCTTCTCTGATAGCTTCCATGTTTTTTCAAGCCCAGCAACTAATTTTATGACAATCGTTCTAAATTCTTGTTGAGTTATGTTGCTTGTGTCTGTTTTGAGCAGTTCTGTAGCTGTGATTTCTTCCTGGAGTTTCCTTGAAGGAGAGTTCTTTCGTTTCATCATTTTGGCTAGCTTTCTGTCTCTTGTCAGTTTTGAAAGCTCATTCTGCACTGTGCGTTTATTAGTATCCCTCTATAGAAAGAGGCTCTTTGAGTGTCTAGGGTCTGTTGTTTCTGGAGATGTTCTTTTAATGGTGTCTCTCAGTTTCTCTTGTTATGCTTCTGATTAATTTATTTCCCTACTCAGTGCTATTTGGGACTTTCCACTATGTGTGCTTGGGGTTGTTTCTGGAGGTAGCCTCAGGCAACCATGAGACTGCTGTCAATAAGGGGTCTGTCCGCCCACTTCCATTCTTGGAGATCAGAGAGCTGCGTCTTTTTAATTCTTCTTCTCAGTTTGATAATTGTGGGTGGACGGAGGTAATGGAGCTCCTTACTTCTCCGCCATCTTGCCGCTCCCCCCTGTCCCCCTCCTCACTGAAGCCCATTTGACCAGGCCTTGGCCTCCAACCCCGACAGGAGCTGTGCTCTCACCCTGGAGCACTCTCCTGACCTCCAGACCCGTGGCTTCAGCTGTCCCCCCAGCTCTACATGTGGCTCCTGGTGGTGGTTCCATCCCCACCTCCCCCCCAAATGGCTGGCCTGCTCGGTCCAAAGCCAGCTCATTCTGCCTCCCACTTGCTCTGGCCAGAAACCCTGGTTATCCTTTTTTTTTTTTCTGAATGTTTATTTATTTTGAGAGAGAGAGGAGAGGCAAGTGGAGGAGGGGCAGAGAGAGAGAGGGAGAAGGAGACTCCCAAGCAGGCTCCGTGCTGTCTGCGCAGAGCCCAACTCGGGGCTTGATCTCGTGAACCGTGAGATCATGACCTGAGCTGAAATCAAGAGGCAGATGCTTCACCGACAGAGCCACCTGGTGCCCCCAAACCCCAGTTGTCTTTGACTCCGTTTTCCCTCACACCCCACCTCATCCCATCAGCAAGTCCTGTTGGTCCAGCCTTCACAGAAATCCAGGACCCTCTCATCCCCACTGCCCCGTCTCCTCTGAGCCATCCACACCTCTATCCAGACTTATTTCAAAACCCTTTCCTCCTTTGCCCCCTCCACTCCAGCCACACTGCCCCCCACCCCGTTCCTCAAACACACTCCTTTTTTTTTTAAAGTTTTTTTTTTTTTGAGAGAGAGACAGCGTGAGCAGGGGAGGATCAGAGAGAGAGGGAGACACAGAATCTGAAGACAGGCTCCAGGCTCTGAGCTGTCAGCACAGAGCCTGACAGTGGGGCTCGAACTCACTAACTCGAGATCATGACCTGAGCCGAAGCTGGACGCTCTACCGACTGAGCCACCCAGGCGCCCCCAAACCCGCTCCTACTTGGGGTCTTTGCTCAGGCTGTTCCCTCTGTCTGGATGTTCCTGCCCGCTGTCTTCCCTGACCCCCTCCCACCCTCCTCTGGCCTCCAGCCCCTTGAACTCCGCTCGACCTTTTCTTTCTTTTTGTTTTTATTTGGTATTTCTTCTAATGTTCTAGGTGATTTACTTATTTACTAAGGCTTAAGAAATAAATCTGTCTCTCTCCCTGGGACTGGATAAAAGCTCACGAAGCCAGGAATCTTTGCTTTGTTCACAGACACAGCCCAGGGGCCCAGGTTGGTGCCTGGCATCTGGCTCTGCGAGCGTCTGGTGAGTGAAATGAGTTCCTCCATCTTCCTGGGCAGAGGCGGGCATCCCCAAGGTGAAGGGATTCTCGAGGGGGGGCACTTACACCATTGCCCTAGGGCGGGGGAGGGGATTTGTTAAAAGTGCATGGTGGTTCTTCATGAATACCAGCACTGTCCCCCCCGTAATTTGTGTGCTCGCTGGAGTCTGAGCACCAGAGCTGGGGATGAAGCCTGCAGGCTAGGAGTCAGGCACCCAGCGGGTTCTAGAGCACATTACACACAGGGTTGTTGCTGTTTGCGGCGTCCTGGACTCCCTCAGCAACCTCTGCTGCTCTCAGAACACTGGTGTTTTAAGTTTAAATTAAAAAAAAATGGTTATTTTTGAGAGGGGGAGGGGCAGAGAGAGAGGGAGGACAGAGGATCCGAGGCCGGCTCAGTGCTCACAGCAGTCACCCCCATGCGGGGCTCGGACTCACGAACCCTGAGATCATGACCTGGGCCGAAGTCGGACGCTCAATCAACTGAGCCACCTTCACGGCTCCATTTAAGTTTATTTTATTTTAATTTTATTTTTTTTATGTTCTTTTATTTAATTTTGAGAGACAGGGAGAGACAGTGGGTATAGGGGAGGGTCAGAGAGAGAGGGAGACACAGAATGTGGAGCAGGCTCCGGGCTCTGAGCTCGCTGTCAGCACAGAGCCAGAAGCGGGGCTTGAACCCACGAACTGTGAGATCATGACCTGAGCCAAAGCCGGATGCTTAACCAACTGAGCCACCCAGGCGCCCCTCCATTTAAGTTTAAAAGATGAGTTTAAAGATACTCTATAGGTGGAATGAGTAAGTGGACATAATTGTGATAAAGCAAATACAGTAACATAATAGAATCTAGGTGGTGGGGATACAGATGTTCACTAAAAAAGGCTGTTGATTTTGAATGTTTGAAAATTCAAATTGTAGTTTTGAAAATTTTGCAGAGTAAAATGTTGGGAAGTGTGCTAGGAACTTAAAAATGCAAATTGTGGGAAAGCTAGAAAATACAGAAAAACTGAGGGAAGAGAATAAATGCAGTAACCACACATCACCCCAGTACCTGGAGGGAATCTCTTACATGTTGTATCTATTTTTCTTGGCTTTTTGCATGTGTATTTATTTTGTTACATACTAGTAATTGTATGCATTACCCAAAGTTGAACACATGATGTTTGTCAAGACTTAAGACATTTTTTCCCCCGATACTAAAATGAATATATGCGTATTTGAACATTTTGGAAATCTAGAAAATAGTTAAAAAGAAAATTAATATCCCCAATTTCACACTGTTCATATTTTGGTGTATTTCCACAGCTTTTCTTCATTGTTTTCTTTTTAAAGCGAAGTTTAAAAGTATATACTGTTTTGTATAAAGTTTTTTCATTAACTATTACATAATGGGCATTTCTTGTCATTAAGCGTTTTTTTAAAAAATTTTTAAATGTTTATTTATTTTTGAGAGAGCGAGCGAGACAGAGACAAAATGCGAGCAGGGGAGGGGCAGAAAGAGAAGGAGACACAGAATCCCAAGCAGGCTCTAGACTCTGAGCTGTCAGCACAGAGCCCAATGCAGGGCTCGAACTCACAAACTGTGAGATCATGACCTGAGCCGTACTTGGACTCTTAACCTACTGAGCCACCCAGGTGCCCCGTCATTAAGTATTCTTTTAAAATAAATCTTTACAACATAACCTGTAGTACCTAGTATATAAATATAGCAAGAATTAAAGAATCTCACTATGTATGATTTTTGAGTACTCAGTGTTTTGCCGTTAGATGTAACTTTGTGATGGACATCTTTTGTGGATATTTCAGATGTTTGCTTAAGATCTGGTCTCTAAATAGAAACTGGGTCAAAGAGTATGAATATTTTTAAGGTTAGTGATACAAATTGCCAAACTGCCTTCAGAAAAGCTGCACCAATTTTTATTCCCATCAGTGGTGCATGAGGGTATGTGTTTACTTGTATCTTTTCTTAGATTTTTTAAAGAATAATCCTTATTTAAAATTTTTTTATGTTTTTTAATTTATTTTTGAGAGACAGAGAGACACAGTGTGAACAGGGGAGGGTCAGAGACAGAGGGAGACACAGAATCAGAAGCAGGCTCCAGGCTCTGAGCTGTCAGCACAGAGCCGGATGCGGGGCTCGAACCCACAAACCGTGAGATCATGACCTGAGCCAAAACTGGATGCTTAACCGACTGAGCCACTCAGGCTCTCCTCTTTTCTTAGATTTAATATTAGTATTCTAGGAGCACCTGGGTGGCTCAGTCAGTTGAGCGTCCAACTTCAGCTCAGGTCATGATCTTGTGGTTCCTGAGTTTAAGCCCTGCCTTGGGCTCTGTGCTGACAGCTAGCTCAGAGCCTGGAGCCTGCTTCAGATTCTGTGTCTCCCTCTCTCTCTGTCCCCCCCTCCCCCACTCACACTCTATCTCTCTCAAAAATAAACGTTAAAAAAATTAAAAAATAATATTAGTATTTTAATTGTCCCCCAAAGCAAGTTTTTAGTTTGCATTTACTTGATTACTAGTGAGATAGTGATACTAGAATATATTTACTTGTATTAATGGTAATATGTATATCTCCTTTTTAAATTATTTATCATGCCCTTGTCCATTCTTTCCTAGTTTGGCATTTAAATCCTTTTTATTGATTCATAAAAACTCTTTATATATTAAAGACATTATCTGTTTTTCTGTCATTATCTTCCAGTTGATCACGGTTGTTTGTGGTGTTGTTTCAATGCATAGAATGTACTGGTCTGGATCTGTTGGCTAGAAGTAACAAGCAGCCCACTTAAGCTAGCTTAGGTAAAGAAGTTTTTAATTTAAGGACACATGTGGAGAGCTAGGAGGGTTCTCATGAAAATCTAAGAACTCCAGCTATAATAAGCCTGGGTCTCCCAGGAAGCTGGGAGGCAGTTCAAGATCAAGGTGATTCCAGGCCCTTCGGCTGCTGGAGTTAGTAAGTCCTCATGCACGTGACACAAATAACCATTCTTGATTTGTCAAAGCATCTTCTCTTTGGCCAGAGTTGGTGTTCTCTCCTCCCTCCGTTGGTTTGGCCCATGATCCCCTGAAGTCTCTCTTGCCTTCCTCTACATCATGACTCTTCAGTGTTAGCCACCCCCCTCTCCCCCCCGCCAACAAGCTATTCCCCCTTCCCCAACCTCTATTTCTTGGTTTAGCTCTTTGAGTCAGAGCAAGAGGGAGCATGCAAGCGACAGCCAGCTTCACTTATCATGGAGGATCATAGGAGGAGTCTGTTTTGGGCCCCATGCCTTCTTTGGGTCCAGCTGGCTGACGTGGGAGGCAGTGGTCACATGGTATGAAATCTGGCTGCCTGAGCAGCTGGGGCTGTGGGCAATCATTTTCCCTTAAAAGGGAGTCTGAACATAGCAGGAAATGATAGATACTTAAAAACATTATTTTTAATGTTTGTTTATTTTTGAGAGAGTGAGACACAGAGCATGAGTGGGGCAGGGCCAGAGAGAGGGAGACACAGAATCCAAAGCTGGCCCCAGGCCCTGTGCTGTCAGCACAGAACCCCATGTGGGGCTCAAACCCACGAACCGCGAGATCATGACCTGAGCTGAAGTTGGATGATTAACTGACTGAGCCACCCAGGTGCCCCTGGAAACTTTAACATTTTTTAAAATTGTAAAAATCTTTTAATCTTTTCCTTTGTGCCCCTTTCTTTGGCTTTTATCCCTAGTGTGTCTTTATTCTAAGGTCTGTAACATATCCATCAATATTCATTTAAATTTTATTTATGGTTTTATGTCTTATATTGAAGTGTTATTGATTTTTAAGCATCATTAACATTGTCATATTTACAGGCTCCAGACGGGAGATGATTTCAAGAGGTTTTGGTGACAGATAATATCCACCTTTTCTAGTTAAAAACTATAAGCTCATCAGCATGAAGGATTTTCCCCCTATCTAAAAATCTTAAAAAGTTTTTATTATAAAAGTAACTCAGGAAGGCGTGGGTGACTCAGTTGGTTAAGCATTTGTCTCTTGATTTCAGTTCAGGTTATGATCGCCGGGTTTGTGAAATCGAGTCCTCATCAAGCCTGGGATTCTCTCTCTGCCTCTTTCTGCCCTTCCCCCCCAGAAAAGAACATTTAAAAAATGTTTGAAATCTCTAAATCCCAACCCCCCACTATAAATAATATACAGTAGTTTTGTCTGTTTTCCCCAGATCATGCATACTATGTATAGCACATTTTGCTTATAACTGTATGAAAATGTATTTTAAGTAAAAATGGGCTAATAATATTTTTAACATACTTTTTCAATTCGTTCCATGTCTGCTCACATAAATCTACCTTGTATGGACCTATGGACATGTGGATACAGGATAATTTATTTAATTGGTTCTTACTGATGATTATTTAGGTTGTTTTTCCAATACTTTCGGAGGCCAGAAATTGTTCTCGGTTTGCTGGCTAAGGAAAATGGCTATTCTGCAGCTCTTTGTCACTCTGGTTTTGTGGGGAGGATAAAGACTTTTTGTTCTGAAATCCCATGGGCACAGAGGCTCAGCTTTGCCATGGTTACTGCCCGCGTTGTGCAGGAGCGCCCTGGTCCCCGTGCACACGCTGGATCCCTGGAGCCCAGCCCTGGAGAGGTAGCTGTCTTCCTTTAAAAATTTTTTAAATGTTTATTTATTTATTTATTGCACAACTCTGAATATTATTTTTTATTTTTTTTTTATGTTATAGCCTATTGTTAACTTGGTTTCCATATAACACCCAGGGCTCATCCCCACAAGTGCCCTCCTCCATGCCCATCACCCCCCTTCCCCTCTCCCCCACCCCCATGAGCCCTCAGTTTGTTCTCAGCATTTAAGAGTCTTTCACGGTTTGCTTCCATCCTTCACCCCAACTATTTTTTCCCCTGCCCCTCCCCCATGATCCTCTGTTAAGTTTCTCCTGTTCCACATATGAGTGAAAACACATGGTATCTGTCCTTCTCCACCTGACTTACTTCACTTAGCATGACACCCTCGAGGTCCATCCACAAATGACCATATTTCATTCTTTCTCATTGCCATGTAGTACTCCATTGTATATATAAACCACATCTTCTTGATCCATTCATCAGGTGATGGACATTCAGGCTCTTTCCATGATTTGGCTGTTGTTCAAAATGCTGCTGTGAATATTGGGGTACACGTGCCCCTATGCATCAGCACTCCTGTATCCCTTGGGTCGATCCCTAGCAGTGTTATTGCTAGGTCAACTATCTATTGATAGTTTTTTGAGGAACCTCCACACTGTTTTCCAGAGTGGCTGTACCAGTTTACATTCCCACCAACCGTGTAGGAGGGTGCCCGTCTCTCCACACCCTCGTCAGCATCTTGATTTGTTCATTTTAGCCACTCTGACTGGAGTGAGGTGGTATCTCAGTGTGGTTTTGATTTGTGTTTCCCTGATGATGAGTGATGTTGAGCATCGTTTCATGTGCCTGTTGGCCATCTGGATGTCCTGTTTGGAGAAGTGTCTGTTTATGTCTTCTGCCCATTTCTTCACTGGATTATTTGTGGTTTGGCTGTGGAGTTTGATGAGTTCCTAGTTTGGTGATTTTAGATACTAGCTCTTATCTAATATGTCATTTGCAACTATCTTTTCCTGTTCTGTCGGTTCCCAACTAGTTTCCTTGATTGTTTCCTTTGCAGCGCAGAAGCTTTTTATCTTGATGAGGTCCCAATAGTGCATTTTTGCTCTTGATTCCCTTGCCTTTGGGGATGTGTCGAGTAGGAAATTGCTGTCGTTGAGGTCAAGGAGGTTGTTTCCTGCTTTCTCCTCTAGGGTTTTGTCGGTTTCCTGTCTCACATTCAGCTCCTTCATCCATTTTGAGTTAATTTTTGTGTATGGTGTAAGAAAGTGGTCTAGTTTCATTTTTCTGCATGTTACTGTCCAGTTCTCCCAGCACCACCTGCTAAAGAGGCAGTCTTTTTTCCATCGGATACTCTTTCCTGCTTTGTCAAAGATTAATTGGCCGTACACTTGTGGGCCCAGTTCTGGGTTCTCTATTCTATTCCATTGGTCTATGTGTCTGTTTTTGTGCCAATACCATACTGTCTTGATGATGACAGCTTTGTAGTAGAGGCTAAAGTCTGGGATTGTGATGCTTCCCATTTTGGTTTTCTTCTTCAATATTACTTTGGCTATTCGGGGTCTTTTGTGGTTCCATACAAATTGTAGGATAGTTTGTTCTAGCTTTGAGAAGAATGCCGGTGCAATTTTTATTGGGATTATATTGAATGTGTAGATTGTTTTGGGTAGTAATGACATTTTAACAATATTTATTCCTCCAACCCAAGAGCATGGAATGTTTTTCCATTTCTTTGTGTCTTCTTCAATTTCCTTCATAAGTTTTCTATAGTTTTCATCATACAGATCTTTTATATCTTTGGTTGGGTTTACTACTAGGTATTTTATGGTTTTTTGTGCAATTGTGAACGGGATCAGTTTCTTGATTTCTCTTTCTTTTGCTTCATTATTGGTGTATAAAAATGCAACCAATTTCTGTACATTGATTTTGTACCCTGCGACTTTGCTGAATTCATTGATCAGTTCTAGTAGGCTTCTGGTGGAGTCTATCAGGTTTTCCATGTAGAGTATCATGTCATCTGCGAAAAGTGAAAGTTTGGATTCCTCTTTGCCAATTCTGATGCCTTTTATTTCCTTTTGTTGTCTGATTGTGGATGCTAGGACTTCCAACACTATGTTAAACAACAGTGGTGAGAGTGGACACCCCTGTCATGTTCCTGATCTCAGGGGGAAAGCTCTCAGATTTTCCCCTTTGAGGATGATATTAGCTGTGGGATTTTCATAAATGACTTTTATGATGTTTAAGTAAGTTCCTTCTATTCTGACTTTCTTGAGGGTTTTTATTAAGAAAGGATGCTGTATTTTGTCAAGTGCTTTTTCTGCATCTATAGACAGCATCATATGGTTTTTATCTTTCCTTTTGTTAATGTGATGTATCACATTGATGGATTAGCGAATATTGAACCAGCCCTGTAGCCCAGGAATGAATCCCACTTGATCATGGTGGATAATTCTTTTTATATGCTGTTGAATTCGATTTGCAAGTATCTTGTGGAGGATTTTGCATCCATGTTCATCAAGGATATTGGCCTGTAGTTCCCTTTTTTTGCTGGGTCTCTGTCCGGTTTGGGAATTAAAGTGATGCTGGCTTCGTAGAATGAGTCTGGAAGTTTTCCTTCTATTTCCGTTTTTTGGAATAGCTTGAGAAGAATGGGTATTAACTCTGCTTTATTGTTTGGTAATATTCCCCAGGGAAGCCTTCTGGCCCAGGGCTGTTATTCATTGGGAGGCTTTTGATAACTGATTCAATTTCTTCACTAGTTATGGGTCTATTCAGATTTTCTATCTCTTCCCGTTTGAGTTTTGGTAGTACGTGTGTGTTTAGGAATTTGTCCATTTCTTCTAGGTTGTCCAATTCATTGGCATATAATTTTTCATAGTATTCTCTGATAATTGCTTGTATTTCTGAGGGATTTAGTGTAATAAATCCATTTTCATTCGTGATTTTGTCTGTTTGGGTGCTCTCTTTTCTTTGTGAGAAGCCTGACTAGAGGTTTATCAATTTTGTTTATTTTTTTCAAAAAACCACCTCTTGGTTTCATTGATCTGTTCAACTGTTTTTTCTGATTCTATATTATTTCTGCCCTGATCTTTATTATTTCTCTTCTTCTGCTGTGTTTGTTTTTTGAGAGAGAGAGAGAGAGAGAGAGAGAGAGAGAGAGAGAGAGAGAGAGAGAGATCCATCGGTCATGAGTGGGGGAGAGGCAGAGAGGGAGGTAGACACAGAATCCAAAGCAGGCTCCAGGCTCCAGGCTCCAAGCTGTCAGCAGCACTGAGCCTGTCATGGGGCTGGGACTCAAGGACCTTGAGATCATGACCTGAGCGAAAGCTGGACACTTAACCTGACTGAGCCACCCATGTGCCTTGCGGTAGCTCTCTTCCTGATGCTCCCTGTTGGCCACTTGTTCCTGGAGGAAGAACCACCTGGCAAACAAATCCCCCGGGAATGCAGATCAAGCTGAGCGAAGGAGACATCGCTATCAGTCCTTTTTTTAAAGTTTATTTATTTGTTTTGAGAGGGACAGAGACAGCATAAGTGGGGGAGGGACAGGGAGAGAGAGACCCCAAGCAGGCTCTGCACCACCAGTGCCAAGCCCAATGTGGGGCTTGAGCCCAAAAAGCCATGAGATCGTGACCTGAGGGGAAACCAAGAGTTGGACGCTCACCTGACTGAGCCACCCAGCCAACTTTTTCTGTAAAGCGTCAGATAGTGAACATTTTTATGGTTTGGAGGTCATATGGTCTCCATTGCAAGCCTCAACTCATCTGCTGTGGAGAGAGAGCAGCCCCAGACAGTATATAAATAAATGAGTGTGGCCGTGTGCCGATACAATTTTATGGACACTGACGTTTGAATTTCATACACTTTCTGTGTCACAGAACATTCTTCCTTTGACTTTCCCCCAGCCACTTAAAAAAAAACCATAAAAACCATTCTTGGTTTGTGTACAAAAATAAGCAGAGGCACAAATTTGGCACTGGGATTACAGTGCTCATACATCTAATTTTATACCACGGTTCCTTGGGTTCTTAGCTTGGATTCTGCTCAGTTGGCTTGTGTGTATCACAAGGTTATTATTTCTCTAGTTAGATTTTATGACAGAGGGTGAAGTCATTCATATTCTTAGTTCATGGCATCCTGTCCTCACTGGTGCCTGTAACCCCATCTCTTGGGGGTTTTTTGTTTTGGGTTCTTTGGGTCCCCATCCCTTACTCCATCTTCCCAAGGACTAGCATCCTGATGTATTTAACGTGTGTTCCTTAGTCCGTATGATTCTGTTCTTGTGGCTTTTTATTTTTTCAAAATGTTTGTTTGTTTGTTTAGAGAGATAGAGTGCCAGCAGGGGAAGGGCAGAGACAGAGAGAGGGAGAGAGAAAATCTGTGCTGTCATCACAGAGCCTTATGTGGGGCTTGAACCCATGAACTATGAGATCATGACCTGAGCTGAAACCAAGAGTTAAATGCTCAATGGACTGAGCCACCCAGGCACCCCTCTTGTTGGTTTTTTTTAAAATGATCTTTTCAGGAATGCTTCTCATAAGATGTGTCTTATTGGTTTGCGTGTGCGTATCTTTAATTTATAGAAGCAGTGTTGGGTTGCAGACCCTGTTCTCATTTTTCCACTTAGCTCTGTATCTAAAAGATGATCCTTGTTGCCATGTGAACATCAAGTCCTTGCACTACTTAGAAACTGGTGCGCAGGGCTCCACACGTGAGTCCACCGCCTTTCACTTCGCTTTTAAAAAGAAGTGCCCTTGAAGGCTATTAGTATTGACCTTGTGCATATTTGGAAATAGGCACCATTTACTCTTATGAGGGGTGGGCAATTTGATTGTGAGTTTTAATGTGTATTTGTTTGTTTATTTATTTATTTATTTTTTTGGACAGAGAGAGAGAGAGAGAGAGAGAGAGAGAGAGCGCAAGTGGGGGAGGAGCAGAGAGAGAGGGAGACAGAATCCAAAGCAGGCTCCAGGCTCTGAGCTGTCAGCACAGAGCCCGGTGCGGGGCTTGAACCCACGAGTGTTGAGATCATGACCTGAATCGAAGTCGGCCACATAACCGATTGAGCCACCCAGGTGCCCTGTGATTGCGTATTTTAAAAATCAAAACTTTTTCCCCTTAAAACTTTAGATATCCATTAACATTAATTCTTTTTATTTATTAAAAAAATTTTGAGGTTAAGGGTGCCTGGATGGCTCAGTCAGTTAAGCAGCTGGCTCTTGATTTTGGCTCAGGTCATGATCTCATGATTTGTGGGTTCCAGCTCTACCCTGGGCTCTGTGCTGACACTGTAGAGCCTGCTTAGGAGTCTCTCTCTCCCTTTTTCGCCGTTCTCTCCCGCTCTCTCCTGTTCGTGCTTTCTCTCTCAAAAATAAATAAATGGGTGCTTGGGTGGCTCAGTCGGTTAAGCATCTGACTTCGGCTCAGGTCGTGAACTCAGTTTGTGGGTTTGAGCCTCGTATTGGGCTCTGTGCTGACAGCTCAGAGCTTGGAGCCTGCTTCAGATTCTGTGGCCCCCTCCCTTTCTGCCCCTCCCCTGCCCTCGCTCTCTCTCAGTCTCTCAATAACAAATAAACATGAACAAAACCCATGAAAAATAATAAAATCTTTTAAAAATTGAGGTCTAATTGATCCTTTTTAGTATTCCTTCCTTTAAAAAAATTTAATTAATTTCTACTTATTTATTTTTGATAGAGAGAGGAAGGTGCAAGTGAGCAAGGGAGAGAGAGAGAGAGAGAGAGAGAGAGAGAGAGAGAGAGAGAGAGAGAGAGAGAGGTGGGCTCACCCGGGGCTCATCTTTTACCTGAAGTGGGGCCTGATGTGGGACTTAAACTCAAACTGTGAGATCACGACCTGAGCCAAGTCAGATGCTTAACGACTAAGCCACTCAGGCTCCCCCTTTCTTTTCTTTAATAATTTTAGTTTAAAGAAAAATTTGTTTCAGCAATGTCTACACCCAACGTGGGGCTCGAACTCACAACCCTGAATCAAGAGCCTCTCGCTCCACCAACGGAGCCACCCAGGCGTCCCTTTAGTGTTCGTTTCTAGGAGTTTTCGCCAACACAGCCGGCTGCATAGCTGTCAGCACTGTCCGGCACAGAACGCTGCGGAATGTTTGTTCCCCTCTCCTGCCCCTTTGTTTGCCCACTCCTCTCCCTACTCCTGGCCCCTGGCGATCACTATCGCTTTTCTGTCCTAGACTGACTGCTTTTCTGGAAGGAGACACCCCGGGATACTACCTTACGCTGCGTTGGGGTCTGGCTCCTTTTACTGAGCACCAGGCATTTGCCCTCCGTTATCTCTTGATGTTTACGGTTAGAAGGTTTGAATTTATTTGTAGATGTCTTTGTCATGGCGATAAAAAAAAAATTTTTTTTCAGGCATCTTTCTATGTGTAGACCTCCTTTCGCTGGTCTTTGTCGGGACCTCAGGGAGCTCCTTGGGTCCGTAGGCTCACTGACTGCTCATCACCTGACATCTTATTCCTGATGTTCAGACGATCTCGTGTTGCAGTTGGTGGACTTCCTGAGCGCTGGGTCCCTGCCTCGTCTTGATGGTCTTGCTTACTCATGGAGACCTCCAGTTAAATTCTCTTTTGGGGATTTCTGAAGATCCCCTAATTCTTGCCAAACAATACATTTTTTTCTCTTTTATTCTGGAACACAAGTGGAATTCATAAATTGCAACCATTGTCCATTGTTCTGAAATAGGTTCTCGGTAGGGTCTGGGTGCCTCCTTTTTGGCGGACTCTTTATAGTTATGGTAGAAGAGAACATGGCTTCCCTATCATGTTCTGGGAAAAGATTTTTTATGTATTACTTATTTGAAGATTTAATGTTTGTATAAATAGGAATGAACTTGCCGCTGACCTTGCTTCCTGGGTCTTGTGGAGTTGTGACTGGCTAGTCCCACTACCCTTTGTTTTTATCCCAAGGGAGGCCACGCAGGGGTGAGTCCTCCCCATCGCATCCTTGATGGGCTCTCTGTCAGGTCCATGGTGCTTGGCGGTGGAATGTGGGCGAACCCCTGTGGGTCTGCCCACCAAGGGCAAGCAGGCCAGAGCCCCCTCCCCAGAGTCTTCCCTCGCTGAAGACTAAAGGGATGGTTTTCTTGCTCATTAAAGAGATTTAAGATTGGCTTGGACCGGAGAGGCGTGTCATCCCTGATTCTGGTCCAGATCAAATGCTCCCACCCCCAGCGCTTAGCAGAGGGTCTGTTGCTGGCCCCTCCCAATGCTAATGCCAAGTGATCTCGGACCTCTCTGAAGTTTCCACCGGCTCCGCCCCATGCGCCCCAACAGGGTAGGGGTCCGAGTGGCATTTCCCCGGCACATATGTACACGCTCACCCCTCCACGCACTCCTTGTGAGTCAATAAGAAGTATGGTTTTGGTCTTTGTCCCCAGTTCCTGGCACGGGGCTTCCAAAACCCTCATCATTTCCTGAGTGACAGGAGAAGGTGAAGGGTCTTTCATTATTCTCAACAAGCCCCTTTCATCCGCACTGGAATTTCTGCTCATGAGATGATGAGGGTTCAGAGCTAATTAGAGGGCTGGAAATTTCAGCCCCACCTCCGACCTCCTGGGAGGGGAGAGAGGCTGGAGGGTGAGATTGTCACCAAGGGCCCATGAATGAATCAGTCATCGTGTGTAACTAACACGGCCTCCGTGAGAACCCTAACCTAAGGGGTTCGGAAGGCTTCTGGGTGGGTGACCACAGGGCGGTGCTGGGAGGGTGGGTGCACCCGGACAGTGGCCTGCGCCCCACATACCCTCCCCGTGCTGTGCGTCTCTGCCATCTGGCCGTTCCTGAGTTGCTTTCTTTATAACAAACTGGTAATCTAGATAAGAGAATGGTTCCTGAGTGCTGTGAGCTATTCTAGCAAATTATAGAACCTGAGGAGGGGGTTGTGGGAACCCCTGATTTATAGCTGGCTCGTCATAAGCACAGGTGACACCCAGGACTTGTGACCAGCAGCTGAAGTGGGGTGTGAGGGGCAGCCTTGTGGGTGTGAGCCCTTCACCCATGGGGCGGTGCTAAGTCTGGGCAGTGAGTGTCAGAATCGAGGTAAACTGTCCACTTCCACTGAGGAGTGAATTGCTTGGTGTGGAAAAACCACATCTCTGGTGTTAGAAGTGTTGGTGTGAGTGTAGTGTGCGGGGGAAAGGAGTTTCCTTTATTCATATACTCACGTTCACACACACGCACACACACACATGCACACACACGCAGCCACTCATCCCTGAGATGAGCAGCTGGGAGGACATGACTGCCAGAGACATAGCAATTCTCGGTCAGGCCCGGGGCCAGGTTGTGGAGTGACACCCTCCCAATTTGACAGCCTGTGACAAGGGACCCCGGCCTTTGCCACCCGGTTCCAAGCTCTCACTTGTACCACCTCTAACAGCCCTGTTCTTGATTTTGCAGCCGGAGCCCAAAGTTGGAGACCTGATTGAGATTTTCCGCCCTTTCTACAGACACTGGGCCATCTATGTTGGCGACGGATACGTGGTCCACCTGGCGCCCCCAAGTAAGGGCACCGAGGGCCCCCGGGGCTGGGGCTGGGAGTGGAGGGAGATGGGGCAGCTGTGGGTAACAGGTGACCCCAGCTGGCTCTTTGATCCCCACCTGGTGGTTGGTTCCTGAGGACTGCAAGGAGGCCAGCTGGTGTGAGGCAATGGTTTTCAAACTCTGTTCCTTGGAACCCTGAGGGTTCCCTATAGGAATGGAGGTGGGCTTCCAAGGTGGCGGCTCTGCTTTTACGTTTTTTTGGTTTTTGTTTTTTGTTTCAGAGAGAGAGAATGTGAGCAAGGCAGAGGGAGGGAAGGAGGGAAGGAGGAAGGGAGAGAGGGAAGGGGGAAGGGAGAGAGAGAGAGAGAGAGAGAGAGAGAGAGAGAGAGAGAGAGAGAATCCCAAATAGGCTCTAAGCTTAGTGCAGAGCCTGACATAGGGCTCAATCTCACAACCCTGGGATCATGACCTGAGCTGAAATCAAGAGTTTGGATGCTCAACTGATTGAGCCACCCAGGTGCCCCCTGCTTTTATGGTTTTAAATACTATAGATTTTTATCAAACATGTTCAACTTTCTCTCTTTTTTTTTTTTTTTAAAGAGAGGGTGCAAGTGAGTGAGGGCGGAGAGAGAGAGGGTGAGTGAGAATCCCACCAGGGGCAGAGAGATAGAGATAGAGAGTAATGGAGAAGCAGGGCTTACCAAAAGCAGGGCTCTTGTTCACCTGATGCAGGACTTGAACTCACGAACCATGAGATCATGACCTGAGCCGAAGTCAGACGCTTGACTGACTGAGCCACCCAAGCACCCAAAACACATTCAGCTCCTAAGTGTGAAGTTCCCTGAGAGAACACGGGCTTTCGGGTGGCAGGTGTGGTGCTGAATCTAGTTTCTGCTCTCCAGTCTTGGTTTCCTTATCTGTGAACTTCACCAGGAGAATCCTAAGAATTTCCATCACTTTTCTTACACTTTTTTTTTTAACTTAAACTGAAGTATAACATAAATATAGTAAAGTGCACAACTATAGGAAAGTATATAGTCAGTGAATTAAAAAAAAATGTCCATCCGTGTGACAGTGACCCAGTTGAAGATCTAGAACGTTTCCACTACCCTAAGAGGCTCCCTCTCATCACCGCCCACCTCCACCCCCAGAGACGATTGCTATTCTAGCTTCTCTTGCCCTAAATCAGTTTGCCTGTTCTGGACCTTCATGTCGAGGAGCCCCATAGTCTGCCTTCCTTTGTGTCTGGCTTCTTTCCTTGGGCCCATGAAGGTCATTGACTTGTGACCATTGGGCCCAGGAGTTCTTTCTCATGGCTGTGTGTTTCCTGTTACGTGAATACACCTTGGTCTGCCCTCCACTCGCCCGCTGATGGACACCGAGTTGGTTCCAGCCGTCGGCTGCTGTGAATACAGTTGCTGTGGACGATCTTGGATGTGTCTTTTGACTGCCCATCCTCCTTCCTCTAACTAATGGCCTCACCCTGTAATTACAGAGAAATCTGGAGTAACCGGAGTATGTGTCATCTTCCCCAAACCCCCAAGACCTGCGCCCATATCATCTGCCTTTTCTTCTGCTAAAATGCAAAAAGTGCCCCCGTCCTGATGTTTAAAAGGCCAGCCTCTGCGTGTGGGTCCTAGACCCCCTCTCTTTTGTGAGCACTTTGCTCCTCAAATTCCTCACCTCCTATAGTGTCACGGACCCCTTCTCTACTAGGTTATTCCAAATGGCGTAGAAACCACTGTAATAGCTCCTGTTGACGAAACAAACAACCCCCCCCCCCATGTCTTCTCTGGATAACTCCCTGTAGAGCGAATCGTCTACCACGGCCGTCAGTGCTTCTTCACTTGCCAGTCCCTCTTCGGTTCTTTCCACCGGACTATCTCTCTGTTTAGCACGCCCCTAAGGTAGCACTTAGCCAAGCTACTGAAAGACCTTCCACATCTTGACAAAGCTAAAGGTCGATTTTCTGGTCAAAACTTACTAGGCTTCTCTGCAGGGAGCGACCTCTCTCTGATCTTCACCCAGCACCCGTCTTTCTTCTCCCTCATTGGGCCCTCCTTTCTTGGTCCCTGTGTGTGCGCTCCTCATCCAGTCCCGTATCCCTCATCCTTAATCTCCCCAGGTGACCTCCTCGGACCCCAGGCTTCCAACACTTTCTATTGGTGGATGTTTCCTAAGCCCATACCCTCAGCTTAGGCCTCCCACTCAGCTTCAGACTCATAGAGCCTCTTGAACACTTGGCCTCTCTACCTGGGTGTCCAGTTGGCACATTGAACTTGACGTGCCCTGAAAGGCTCCAGTGGATGACCCTATCCAACTGTTCGAGCCAAAAATCTAGGTGTCATCCTCAATCCTTTCCACCCCACATCCGATCCACCAGGAAATCTGGTTGCCTTTGTCTAAAAGACCCCAGGTCTGACCGTTTCTCACCATCTCTGCTGTCGTGCCCTGGCATAAGCTACCGTGCTCTCATCAGAAGCTTCCGGCTCGTCTCTCTTGTGGTCCGTCCCTCCTTCCCTGGGCAGCCAGCATGATCATTCTAAAGTATAAATCTGATTATGTTACTTCTCTCCTTAAGATTCTTCCCCCTTCTCTGTTCAAGTTTAAGAGAAACAACAAAAGAGCAAAAGGGATGCCCCACTATTTCACACATCAGTTGGCCTACTGCCTAGCACGGCTCAGGCCATGTTCTCCCGAGGGAGAAGGGCTGGTCTGTCCAGCCCCTGCAGGAAGGGCCTGTCCTACCCCACATCACATCTGCACCAAATCTAAAGTCTTGTGTTTTAAGCATGACAATAGGACAAAAGAAGTTTTGTTTTCATGGCCACCCACTGCAGCCCGGCCCTAAAATGACCCAGCACTCACCTCTGCTTAGAGAACTATTCTTTGCTCTTCTGGACAACAGGCTTGGGGGTATCGCTGCCTGGCTCCCCCCCACCCGACCTCCCCCCCCAGGCTTGTCAGTAAACCGGAAGCCCTGAGCTAGTCTCGGAGTCTCATCCACAGAGTGGCCGACAGGGAGGTCATTCCCATGATCTGCCCAAGGATTCTTCATCATCAATGATAAAGAGGCCCCTGAATGAGATGCCTTCATCAGCCTTGAAGACTCCATTGTCCTGAGCGATGGTCTGCTAGGGGTGTGACACCCGGGTAATGTTAGCGGGTCCCAGTCCTGGTATGTGGATCCGTGCCAGGTGACAGAAACGAGAGTCTACTGAAACACCCATCACTCACAGTCGAGTTTCTTACATTCTCCTGTCCTGTCACTGGAAGCAAAGATCTCCATGGGGGATGCAAAGGTGAACTCAAGAGGGTAGAAGAAGAACACAGCATATTTTCCTTATTTTCCTTTAAAGTCAGAGAGGCTGAGACCCTTGAACTGATCATCTGGCATAATGGCTGTGGCTTTGAACTTGGGGGCAGGGTGCCCAGTTTTGGCATTTCCTGAAGAGATCTTGCTATCTGCAACTAACCACTCTCGAGCGCCAGAGCCCGCCCCATCACCTCCCCCTGTCATGGCACCCTAAGTTGAGTTGGGCAGGTCCCTGGTGAGGGGATGAGGCAGAGGTGACAACCAGGGTGTGGGAGAGCTTCTCACCAGCTCTGAGAACAGAACACGCCAAAAACCAGTCAGGAAGAAGATGATCCTTAAAATCTTTTTTGTTTTTAAATGTTTATTTTTGAGAGAGAGCAAGAGAGGGTGTGTGCATGAGCAGGGGAGGGACACAAAGTGAGAGAGAGAGAGAGAGAGAGGGAGTGAGAGAGAGGGAGAGAGAGAGAGAGAGAGAGAGAGAGAGAGAGAGAGAGAGAGACAAAGGATCTGAAGCAGGCTCTGCCCTGACAGCAGAGAGTCTAATGTAGGGCTTAAACTCACCTGAGCTGAAGTCAGATGCTTAACTGACTGAGCCACCCAGTCACCCCAATATTTTTGATTGACTTTTCCACCACACATAGAATAAGCCTCAAAGTCTATACTGTGGCCCATGAGGTCTGGTGTGGCCTGGCCTCTGCTTGCCTCTCTGCCCCTCATCTTTCTTCCCTCTCCTCCTGGGTTCCTAGATTTCAGCCCCACTGGCCTCCCTGCACCCCTGGAGCATGCCACGCTCTTCCTCCCGGGGGCCCCTGTCCTTGCTCTTCCTTCCTGGATCTCAGCACAGCTGCCTCGCCCCCATCATTCCAGGCTCCACTCGACGCCCACTCCCTGGGGTGGCCCTGCCCTTCCCGAGCCTCCCCTGGTCATCATCTCCTGTAATATTTCACCTGATCTAATCCAGAGCATTTTCACTACCTGGAAGTACCTGATTTTGTGTCTTTGCTCATTACTGGGGTGAGTCTTCTCACTAGAATGTGAGCCACTTGAGGGCAGGTGCTCTGTCCAGTTCCAGCCACTCTCTCCAGCACCTTGGACAAGGCCCGACCCACAGTTGCAGGGTTGACTGACTGCTCGGTGGATGTGCCTGGTGGACACGAGGCAGGGGAGGGCAGGGCAGAGATCCTGGGGACAGGTGTGTGTCACGGATCATTGGGTGGGTGATGTTCCTTAATGGGAAAAGTTGCTTCCACACGCATCTTCTCATGAGAGCTACACAGGAATCTTGCCAGACAGGTCAGGACTGACCTTGTGCTACTTAGAAGATGGTAGAAACTAAAGTTGTAAGGAAGCATGGGGGCACAACTCTAGTGATGGTGACAGCTGACACTTGCTGGGCACTCTTCCGATGCCAGCCACTGGAGAAGGCATGTTACGTGGTCAGGTCAGAATCCTTAATCCTTGCAGCCCCCTGCGGTACAGTAGGCACAGGGAGGGCTGTTACCATCTGTTCTACAAGGAATTGGGGACTCTGAGAAGTTACGCACCTTGCCCAAGTTCACACAGCAGAAAGAGGTAGAGGTGGGACTTGAACTCTGGCTGTCTGACTCTCAACTCTGGGCCTTTGACCATGATGCTATACTGCCCAGGCTCCCTACTGTCAGCACAGAGCCCGATGCAGGGTTTGATCCCGTGCACCATGAGATCATGACCTGAGCCAAAATTAAGAGTCAGACGCTCAACTGACTGAGCTGCCCAGGTGCCCCACTTCATTAATATTTTCTTTAATAGACTAACTTTAAAAACAGAAATAATGCTTTGAAAGGGGTTTTAAATTACGATGTGTGCTTGGGTATCGATTTTGGTGTGTATTTGGGGACTCCCACTGTGATGCCTCAGCGAGATTAAGTGACAGGTTGGGAGCACTCAGTGATAGAGCCAGAATGTCACACCGCCAGCCAGGGCCCTGTTGTACCACCCACCAGAGAGGTACCCAGAGTGTGAAGTTAAGGAAGCCTCACTCTTAGGGACTGACTCTACTTGCCTGGCCCCGAGAGTTGGAACCTCCTCAAGTTCTGTGGTGTAAGCGCCCTGCTCGCCTGACCCCAGGCTCATGAAACTTACCTTATTTACCGCAATGGCTCCTCAAACACCTCCCGCCCTATTGGGAGCCAGTCTGAACTCCCCTGGTTTTCTGAAATCTCAGGATTCTACTCAGGGCAGGCGGGTTTAGTCCTCTTTGGAAAGCCAAGCAGCGCAGGACCTGGAATCTGATCAGCCCCATTGCTTGTTGCTGTCACACAGTGTCACAAGTGGAAGGCAGTTCCTGCCCAGCCTACCAGGCTGTGGCCCCTGCCGGGAAGAGCCCTGGAGATCCGATCCCAGCAGGGCCACAGAGGCTCTATGAGGGAGAGTGGGTCTCTCTGGGGTCCACCGCTTTGCTGTGCACCCACTTTTGTTTTTGTTTATTTACTTTTGAGAGACAAAGAGAGGCAGAGCATGAATGGGGGAGGGGCAGAGAGAGAGGGAGACACAGAACCTGAAGCAGGCTCCAGGCTCTGAGCTGTCAGCACGGAGCCCGATGTGGGGCTCGAACTCTTGGACCACGAGATCATGACCTGAGCCAAAGTTGGACGCTTAACTGACTGACTGAGCCACCCAGGCAGCCACCAGACCCACTTTTTCGGCCATCATGTTCAAAGCATGCTCGCATTGTGTAGGTTAGCCGCCTTGGGGGAGATGGCCAGTCTCTGTGCTGACATCAGCCTCCCCTCCCCACCGTCCTGGTCCTAGACTCCCTTTCTTTGAGGTAGCTCTTTAAAATTTTTTAATGTTTATTTATTTATGAGAGAGAAAGAGACAGAACACGAGTGAGAAAGGGACAGAGAGAGAGGGAGACAGAATCTGAAGCAGATTCCAGGCTCTGAGCTGTCAGCACAGAGGCCAACGTGGGGCTCGAACCCACGGACTGCGAGATCATGACCTGAGCCGAAGTTGGACACTTAACTGACTGAGCCACTGAGAGGTGCCTCTATTTTTTTTAATCGAAGTATGGTTGACACACGATGTTACATTAGCTGCAGGTGCGCAGTGAAGGGACAAGTCTGCGCTGCTGTGCTCACCGCAAGTGTAGAAGCCATCGCCCATACAAGTCTACTATGATATCACTAATTCCACTCTCTGTGCTGTGCCTTTTGTCCCCATGACCTACCCCGTAACTGGAGGCTTGTACCTCTCACTCCCGTTCCCCCTTCCCCTCTGACCACCACTGTTTCATTCTCTGTCTTATGGGTCTGTTTCCGCTTTTGGTTTATTTCTTTAGTCATTTGTTTTGTCTTTTAGATTCCACATATAAGTGAAATTACACGGTCCTCATCTTTTCCTGTCTGACTCCTTCCACTTCGCATGATACCCTCAAGCTCCACCCATGTTGTTGCAAACAGCAAGATTTCATTCTTTTCTTTTCTTTTCTTTTTTTTTTTTTTTTGTGGCTGAGGAATATTCCACAGGCAGTTTACTTCCCGGAGGCCTGGTTGTCCCTTCTGGTCCCTCAGCCTCGGCCAGGGCCATGCCAGTGCGCCCACTGGGCTTCCTGGACAACGCGCCCCGGAGCGCTGCTCCCAGAAGCCTGGGGACTACAGGTTCACCTTTCCTGCAGTAATCAGCTATGTATTTGTCCCGGCAGTGTGTCCTCTGAACTCACAGAAGGGTCATACTCCATTCCCCTAGAGAGATGGGTGCGCTAGCGACCCATGTTTGCAAAGCCAAGAGGGCCACTGAGGAACGGCAGGGTGTAGAAGGTCAGCTTCTCTGGGTCAAAAAAAAATCACAACAAATCCTGAAACTTGCCTACTCCCCACTTCAGATAAGGAAACCAGGGCCCAGAGACCACAGGGGCCTTCTCCAAAGCCACACAGCAGGTGTCTGGCCCTGCTTCCTGTTCCTCTCTACTTCTGGTCGTGCTCTTGTGGGTGGAGCCCAGGGCCCGTGGCCAGACCGATGGGCCTGCCCAGGACCGATGCCTCTGTCTGCTCTTTGCGAATCCTCAGGTGAAGTTGCGGGAGCTGGTGCGGCCAGCATCATGTCCACCCTGGCCGAGAAGGCCGTGGTGAAGAAGGAACTGCTGGACGATGTGGTCGGGAGAGACCGGTACCGGGTCAACAACAAACACGATGACAAGTACTCGCCGCTGCCTCCCAGCAAAATCGTCCAGCGGGCGGAGGAGCTGGTGGGGCAGGAGCTGCCCTATTCGCTGCCCTGTGAGAACTGCGAGCACTTCGTGAACGAGCTGCGCTACGGGGTCGCCCGCAGTGACCAGGTGCGTCCTCGGCCCGTGTCCCCGTCCCCAGGGGCCGGCTGTTCCCTCAGCTGACAGTGGCTGGGCGTCAGGCACAAAGAAGAGAAAACATTAGAGGCGGCAATCCCTGGCCTCACGACGTCACACTCGGGGTGGGGACGAGGGCGGGGAGGCGGCACCGCAGACCAGTGCGGGGTGTGCGCTGTGGCCCCGGATGTGAGCCGCAGCCTCGGTGGAATCCTGTGTTTTGAATAACACTGTTCTTCTCCTCCTCCTCCTCCTCCTCCTCCTCCTCCTCCTCCTTCTTTAAGTTTATTTATTTATTTTGAGAGAGGGGAACGCGAGTGAGGGAGGGGCAGGGAGCTTGAGAGGGAGAATCCCAAGCAGGCTCCATGCTGACTGTCCAGAGCCTGACGCGGGGCTTGAACTCAGGAATAGTGAGATCGTGACCTGAGCCGAAGTGGTGTGCACAACCGACTGGGCCACCCAGGCGCCCCCAACACTGTTCTTTTATCCACTTAGAACTTGGGTAGGAGTGGGAAAAAAAATCACATAGGAATTTTCTTTTTCCCAGAAATAATTCTGGGGCTTCACGCAGAGGAGCTGTGTCGCCTAAGCAGCTGATTTTCTAGCGTCTAATAGAATTTCAATTTGTCCACTTAAAAAAACCAACAAGGCAGATTTCTTTGCACTTCTGATGTGGGACAGTTGTTTTCTGTTTCATGCTATTCGGCTTGAAGACCTCTGTCTCACGCTGTGTGGCCCTTTTCGTGATCAGAGCTCCTGTCGTTGAGCGCGGAGCCTGGGCTCACCCAGCAGCCCCGCGGCTGGGAAATCCCGGTGGTGCCCTAGTGCTGACTCTTTCCCCGGCTTGATCCCCGACTCGCCTACCCTGCCTAAAATGTGCACTATCAGCACTAACTAGAGACACTTTTCTTGCACGGGATGATACTCTTTGGTGCTGCACAGAGCATGCTCACAGTGAGGCCATTGTGGTTTTCCTTGATAAAGTACCTTTTGTCTGAAGCAGCTGCCTCAGCATTTACCCTCA
The DNA here is from genome assembly GCF_006229205.1 of Suricata suricatta. NCBI lineage: Eukaryota > Metazoa > Chordata > Mammalia > Carnivora > Herpestidae > Suricata > Suricata suricatta. Next base: position 7,917,028 of record NC_043710.1, read on the forward strand.
GTCTATGAGGTTCTATGGAGAACTGGGGGATGTGCTGTGCCTCCTGCCTGAACGGCAAACTGTTTCTCCCACCCGGACAAATCCGTTGAGCAGGGAAAACGCTGGGGACAAGTGCAGGTTCGTGCAGGCTCCCTAACAGAAGCACAGCTGTCACAAAGCCATGCCTGAGCTGCTCTAGGTGGAAGGCTAAAACCTGCAGTCAAACGTCAGGGCATTAGCCTCATCCGGACTCTGGCATTATGCCTTCTGGCTGCTGGGAACGGCAGCTCTGGGCACCACACTCGTGATGTAAGTGACACAGGTGTATTTCCTGACACCACACGCAGCTGTGTTGGCCCAGTATATGGTCCCTGGAGCGCCAAGATCTATATGTCTTTTTTATTTTATGTTTTTATTTATTATTGAGACAGAAACAGAGCATGGGTGGGGAGAGGCAGAGAGAGAAGGAGACACAGACTCGGAAGCAGGCTCCAGGCTCTGAGGTGTCAGCACAGAGCCTGATATGGGGCTCAAACCCACGAACTGTGAGATCATGACCTGAGCTGAAGTTGGATGCTTAACCAACTGAGCCAGCCACCCATGCACCCCAAGATCTATATATCTTTAACCATCGAAGACCTCCAAGTTCTTCTCTACAGGGGTTATGTGGGGTTCTGGGAGCCACAGGACACAATCCAGGCTGCCTCTGGGTGTAGGTAGCAAGGGCAGTGTTGACTGTATATAGTTTTGGGTATCAGGTTCATATTTTCATCCTCTTTATGCCTGAGATTTTTGGTACGTTGTCGTCACTGGACATCTTGATGTAAAAATGGGGATTAGGAATCTGTGTCTTTGCCGTCCTCGGTTCTGCTTAAACACCTGGCTTGGTTCGTGGGTGAGATTTCTCGGTCCCCGTGCGTGATACGCTTTCATGCCTTCATTGGGAAAAAGTACAGTTTTGTGGATTTGGGGCATTGTGCCTTCATTGGGGACAATGGCTGTGAGCTGAAGCGGGCGTTGGCTCTCCCTTCACTTTGTCTCTGGAGCCGGTGCCCCCAGAGCGCCTGGAGAGTGCTGGAAATAGAGAGGCTGAACTTTCTCTCGCGGTTTCTTGCTGACTTGAATTGTTGCCACTGAGTTTTGTTACCTTCAGTATTGCTGCTGCACCTGACAAAACATGAAGGGCGGAACGGCAGCTGTGAGGACACTGTGGCTCCGAGGCTGGGAAAGAAGCTGGGCAAGGGCCATTGGATACCCCGGCTTTGCAGCCAGAGTGTACATTAGGGCAACTGACTTTTGTATTGGGGATGGTTTTTTTAATGTTTATTTATTTTGAGAGAGAGAGAGAGCAGGGAAAGAGAGAATCCCAAGCAGGCTCTGCACTGACAGTGCGGGGTTCCAACCCAGGAACCATGAGATCATGATCTGAGCAGGAACCAAGAGATGGATGTTCAACCAAATGAGCCCCCAGGCGCCCCCTGGGGGTGTTTGCTCAGCCTCCTCACCACTCACTAATAGAGGTTTTTGATTGACACCGAAACTGAGGCTCTTGGTGCCTTTGGAGCTCTTGTGGCTACTATTTTTCACTCGGCGGCAGACTGTCCGGTTCTCCAACTGTACAAGGAGAGTGCTGTGCGCAGCAAATGCACTTGAACCCTGAGATAGGAGAAGAGCCAGCAACCCAGATCTAATTCCTGAAAGCTCATTGGAGGCAGACACAGTCCTGATGTCTGGAACACCAATAGCAAAAGCTGAGTACACTCTTAGGCACTTGAGACAAACCAGGTTGAAGATCAGAGGTGAGGGGCGCCTGGGTGGCTCAGTCGGTTAAGCGTCAGGTCATGATCTCATGGTTTGTGGGTTCGAGCCCCGCGTCAGGCTCTGTGCTGACAGCTAGCTCCGAGCCTGGAGCCTGTCTTTGGATTCTGTGTCTCCCTCTCTCTCTGACCTTCCCCTGCTCATGCTTGTCTCCCTCTGTCTCTCGAAAATAAATAAAAAAACATAAAAAAAAAAAGATCAGAGGTAAGGGGATTGTTTCCAACAAAGTGATGGATCTGAGTTCCGTGTGTGTGTGTGTGTGTGTGTGTGTGTGCACATGTGCGTATGCGTGAGCTCTCAGTGGCCCCATCACAAAGCCAGACTATCACAACAGCAATGCGTTGATCGAATGCTTTGGTTGGATCTGTGTCACACACAGTTGTCTGTGTGATGCGTCAGCGACGTTTTCCCATGGCTCTTGGCTCGCATGTCACGTGTGTCTTCCTGAAACGTCTGCAGCCTTTGCCCCACCTACGGGACGGCTTCCGCATCGGCTTCCTGCCTCCCAAGGCTTCTAGACATGGCGTTGGCATTTGAAGGGGGTGAGGAAAGGTTTGGGCCTCAGGTTTCCGGCTAACGATGCTTGCCTCTATTGCTTTGTCTTTCGTTGTTGCTGTTGTTTTCTGGAAGTCTTCGAAATTTAATTTTTAATCTTTCAAAGTAACTCATGCATACAATTTGGAAAGACAACCAGGGCTCAGGGTGCCCTGCCCCACACCTCTCTACGCCTCCCCCTCCCATCCGGCAGCCACTCTTCCTTGAGTTTGGCATTTACCTATTTCTGAATTTCTTGTTTTATTTATTTATTTTTGAGAGAGAGAGAGAGAGAGAGAGAGAGAGAGAGAGCATGAGTCAGGGAGGGGCAGAGAGAGAGGGAGACAGAATCTGAAGCAGGCTCCAGGCTCCAAGCTGTCAGCACAGGGCTGGATGTGGGACTTGAACTCACCAACCACGAGATCATGAGCTGAGCCACAAGTCAGACAGTTAACCCACTGAGCCACCTGGGAGCCCTTATTTCTGAATTTCTAAACAACATATATGTACTACCATATTTTTATTCGAAAAGACAGACATGCTCCTTTGACTTCTTGTATGCTCAGTGAACCTTTTAAGCCATCATCCCCTCCCCTCCCCCATTCCCTCAGTATAATTTCATATCCTATGTTTTTATTAAATTAATAGTCAGTGTTTGTTTTATGCCCATGTAAATTTTACTTGCACCTGAGTGTTGTGATGTATTATGAATTTCCTTTGGGAAGGGAGGGGTCCCTTTTTAAAAAAATTATTTACAGACTTTTAAAAATTAAGTTTATTTATTTTGAGAGAGAGAGATAGAGTGAGTGGGGGAAGGTCAGAGAGAGAGGGAGAGAGAGACTCCCAAGCAGGCTCTATGTCACAGCGTGGATCCTGACGTGGGTCTCGAACTTGGGAACTGTGAGATCATGACCTGAGCAGGCACCAGGAGTTGGACGCTTAACCAGCTGAGCCACCCAGGTGCCCCAGGGTTTCCTTTCTTCTTGAAGATAACAACTATTTCCTTTCATTGCTTAGTTTTCCTCATACCTGTTGTCAGTTCTCCCCACACTGTCTGATTAGCTCTCAGTACAGTTTTCCAGAAGGGAAATTGTGCCAAGTACTCTATCAGTTCCAGGATGTTCTCTTTGGACACATCCATCCCTCAGAGGGCCATTCTGCCATCAGTCCTGTTTGGCTCTTGGCTGACCGCATGGTTTTACACCAGGACTTCTCTTTGCTATCTTTCCTGAGGTTCCCTTTGCTTTTGCTCTTGGATTGAATTCTGTGATCTCTTCATTTCTTATTTCTCTGACTTTCTCTTAACTTAGGTCGATCACGTCCCTCAGAAGTTGCTTTAGGTTTGAAAGATAGTACGTGGAAACACGGGGATGCCAGGCTCTCGAGTCGCACTGTTCTCATGGGACAGGTTCCTGTATAAACTTCCTGTGGCTGTTGTAACAAATTACCACGGATTCAGTAGCTGAAACCAACCCAGAGGTACTGCCTTTCCGTTCTGGAGGTCAGAAGTCCGAAAATGGTTTCACTGGGCTAAAATCAGGGTGCCAGCAGGGCTGCGTTCTTTCCCGGAGATTCTAGGAAAGAATCTGTGTTCTTGCCTTTTCTGGCTTCTAGAGCCTTCCCTCCTTGGCTTGAAGCCCATCCTCCATCTTCAGAATCAGCAATTGTTGGTTGAGCCTTTCTCACACTGTATGACACGGACTCTTCTGAGTCTCTCTTCCACCTTCTAAGGAACTTTGTGATTATACTTTGGAGCCCACATGGGTAATCCAGGATTATCTCCCCGTTTTAGGGTAAATTGATCAGTGACCTAATTCCATCTGCAACTTAGTTCTCCTTTGCCATGTAGCACAATATACTTCCAGGTCCCTGGAATCAGGACATAGACGTCTTCGGGGGGTCACATTTCTGCCCCCGGTTACTCTCTACAGCTGGCCCAAAGTTGGTGTCCTTGGGGTCTCCCCTCCCCATAATTCGGGAGAAATTCTCTCTTATCCAGATTTGTACCCGAGTGCCCCCTCTTCTGTAGCTCATGTCTTCTTTCGTGGTTTCCTCCCTCGTTCTGGTGGAAATTTCTTCAGCAGCTTCTTGAAAAAGGATATATGGAAGGTACATTTTTGAAAACCCTGTATATCTGATTTATTTTTTATTTTACCCTTGCACTTGATTCGATAGTTTGGATACAGAACTCTAGGTTAGAAATTGTTTTACTGTGGAATTTTGGAGGCAGTGTTCCATTGCTCTTCTTGCTTCCAGCATTGCTTTGGAGACATCTGGAGTTATCCCAGTTCCTGATCTTTCCTCTGTTTCCTGTTTTTCTCCCCTGTTGTAGCATTTGTAGTATCTTTTCTTTACCCAGTTTTCGTAAAAAAAATTTTTTTTAATATTGAGAGAGAGAGAGAGATCACAGGGAAGAGGGGCAGAGGGAGACGGAGAGAGAATTCTAAGCAGGCTCCATGCTCAGGATGGAGCCCGAGGTAGAGCTTGACGCCATGACCTTGGAATCATGACCTGAGCTGAAATCAAGAGTCAGACGCTCAATTGACTGAGCCACCCAGGCACTTCTCTTTACCCAATTTTGTAAAATTTCACAGTAATATGCATTGGTGTGGATCTATGTTTATCCATCAAGCTGGCTCTCAGAACACCATTTCCATCTGAAAACATGCATCTCTAAGTCCTACTTAATTTTCATGAATTATTTCATTCTTGATCCTCCTCTGTGTTTCCTGTATTGTCTCTTCCTGGAACGTCTGTTATTCAGATATTGGCCTCCCCAGATTATTCCCTATTGTTTTCTTTGGCTTCTGTTTTCTTTCTCTTCATCGTTTTGCCTTTTTTTTTTCCCCTGAGAAACTCCCTCAACTTTATCTTTTCAAACGTTCTATTGAGTCTGTCATTTCCATTGTGCTTTCGAAGAATTGTTTTTATTCTCTCATTATTCTATTATTTTTTATACCATTGTGTCTTATTTATTGTATGCAATATGTCCTCTGATTCTCTAGTGATAATTTTTAGAAAGATGTTTTCTTTCCTTGATATGGTTTCTGGGCGCCTAGGTGGCTCATTTGGGTAAGCGTCCGACTCTTGATTTCAACTTGGGTCATGATCTCGTGGTTTGTGGGTTCGAGCCTTACATCAGGCTCCATGCTGACAGTGAGGAGCCTGCCTGGTATTCTCTCTTTCCTTCTCTTTCTCTGTCCTTCCCCTGCCCTCTTTCTCTTAAAGTAAATAAACTTAACAAAATAAACCTAATTATTTAAAAAATTAGGTATGGTTTCTGTTTTCCTAGATTGTTTTTTGTTGGTTTTGCTGGCTCCTGTTTCAGAGTCTTCTTCAGATGTCTGGCATTTTGGTCATGACTCAGGGTGGGGGGTTTCCTGCTGAATGGAAAGCCTGAGTGAACTGAGAAGGGACAGTGGCTTCCTGACTTTGAGTTTCACTTCTGGGTGACATTGGTGGACAGCTGGTTGGGGAATCTTCCATATTAGTACCATTTGTTTCTATCTGGGCTGGTCAGGTTCCCCAGGAAAGTTTTCCTGACTCCTGTGTGGTGGGTCAAGTTCTGGGAGTGGAGAGGGGCAGGAGGGCCAGGAGTCTCCCCTTTAGCGTATTTATGGTCTCTCTATCCCTTGTTTTTGGCATGATATCCACATTCTTCTGTGTGGATTCCAGATTTCCAGAAGGCCCCCAAGTCTTCTGTTTCACCCTCTGCAGGGAATAAACTTTCAGACTCCTGCAGTGGCGAGAGAGGGGTCCGGGGACCTAGCTGCAGTGCCCTCTCTCCTGTTTCAGGAGGTATTTGGCGTTGCCAATAGGTGACCTTTTCCGAGGATCCTGTTGCATAATTCGGGTTGATCCTCAATTTTCCCCCTGCCGCCTTAGAACGTAGAGTTCCATGGGTCCCCTGTAGAACTACGCCTCAAACATGTGCCTCCCTTTACTCTTGGTTAAGGGTCAGGAGGGAGTGAAATTTGACACATGTTCACTTTTTACCCTGAAATCTACTCTGACTTTTGCAAAACTTTTCTTCCCCTTAGTACAAGCAGTACAAGTCTGTAGGTTTTTTTTTTTAACATTTATTTATGTATTTATGTATTTATGTATTTATTTATTTTGAGAGACAGAGAGGGACAGATCATGAGCAGGGGAGGGGCAGAGAGAGAGGGATACGCAGAATCAGAAGCAAGCTCCAGGCTCTGAGCTGTCAGCACAGAGCCTGTCACGGGGCTTGAGCCCATGAACTGTGAGATCATGACCTGAGCCAAAGTTGGACGCTCAACTGACTGAGCCCCCCGGGGGCCCCGAGCACTTCTAATAAAGCATCACATTGCTGCTGCTCGTGGTTGGGGGTTTATATAAGAACTCGTAGAGAGCATCTCTGGTCCTGGCAGCACCAGGCATGGGAGGGGGTTGGGCAGCCAGTCACAGGACAAGGGAGACAGGCAAGGTCCTTGCTCTCATGAAGGTCAAGGTTGGCATACTGACCATTCAATACCAGTTCCTGCCCCACTTTGCACTGGCTTCCAGGGCTCCCCGGTGGCTAGCCAGGATCACAGCCACCTGGGCATCACCACCCTGTGAAGGTTTATGTGCTTCAAATACCCACAGAGAGAATCGAGTCACCCTTAGGCCCAAGTACATTCCTGGCCAGCTGGCTCCACCCATCCGTTCTTTCCCCATCCAGCCCTCTTCCCCCCATTTCTCTGCCAATATCTGTTGCCTCCTGAGTTTGTCAAGTGGGCCAAGGGGCGTGTGAGTCTCCCCGAGCAGAGCCTTCTGTTGAATGTACAGCCTGTACTCGGATTCCCGACACGGTCTGACCTCCCCTCCGCTCTCTTGCAGGTCAGAGATGCCTTCATGATGGCCGGCGTCACGGGCCTGGGCATGGCCGCCCTGGGCCTCATTGGAGTCATGTTCTCCAGAAACAAGCGGCAGAAGCAATAAGAAGGGACTGTCCCGGCAGCAGTGACTTTTGTACATTTAGGGGGCCTTGTAATTGGCCAGGTTTCGGTTTGCGGATTTCATGCTGTTTGATGATAAGGCTTATTTTTGCAGGATAAAATAAAGCCCAGTAAGGGAGGTCTTTACTGGGGAAATGCAGCAAGAGTTGCCTGGTGTGCCTTGTGCCTTGGACCCTCTGGTGGTTTTCACCCCCTGTCTCTTTGCCGGCTGCCAACAGGCCAGCCCCAGAGATCTCAAGTAACGGGCATTTCGGGTTGTGAGGAGCCAGGGAGATGGGCAGATGGACCTGACCGATCTGCAGGAACAGGACCCTTGGCCTAGAACTAGACCCAGGACGGCTTCTTCCAGAACCTAGCAGCTGGCGTCTGGGGATGGTCA
>NC_043710.1:7924801-7926059 GCF_006229205.1 Suricata suricatta
AAATTGAGGGGAGTGTGAAATCTATCCTAGATTGCAAGACATGTTTGGGACAAAGCAGCTGAATGTGGAAAAACACCTGTGAAAGCAATTTGAGACAATTGAGGGAAATTCGAGTATGGCCTGGGTATTAAAGAATATTAAGGAATTATTGTTATTAAGTGATTTGGTTTTAGGCTTAGGTAAACACATGACCTGATTTAAAAAAAATAGATGCAGGGGCTCCTGGTTAAGCATCTGACTCATGATTTCAGCTCAGGTCATGATCTCATGGTTCGTGAGTTTGAGCCCCAGTTCTGACTCCACACTGGCAGAGGCAGGCCTGCTTGGGACTCTGTCCCCCTCTCTCTGGCCCTCTCCTGCTCATGCTTGCTCTCTCTCAAAATAAATAAACAAACATTGAAAACAACAGATGCAGATAAAGCAAATATGACAAAGCAGTAGTTTTTTTTTAATGTTTTTATTTATTTTTGAGACAGAAAGAGACAGAGCATGAGCTCCTAAGGTTGCACAAGAAGCGAGGACCATTTCCACAGTAGAAATCCAGAAAGAACAGTATAAGCATGTTCTTTATTTTGCTTTAGTTTTTTCATTTACGTGTTCATGTTTGCACCATCAGTGCAGAGCCTGATGCAGGGCTCGAGCTCATGAACCATGTGATCATGACCCCCATCCGAAATCAAGAGTAGCCACCCAGGCGGCCCAGGATAAGCCTGTTCTTTAAACATTTAGAAAGAAGGAAGTCGCAGAAGACACGGCCTGAAGTACAGGTGATGGCCTCCAGAGAAAGGAAGTAGGAGGTTGAACAGATGTTGGTGTGAACTGTGAGACAAGTGTGTGCAGCGTGAGCCCCCTCGCACATCACCCGCGCCTACTCGTTTACGGCCTCTCACTGACCGGATGACACAACCCGTAAAGAATAATGGCCACCTCAAACATCACTGTGTCTACACCACTGGGTCCACTGCCTCACACAGATAGGCATTCAGAATCGTGTGCCGAAGGGAAGAGTCTAGAAAGGAATCAGTGTCAGGGGAAAAGGTATCAAACTCCAGTTCTGACAGGAACGTTTAAGAACAACAGCTCTCCGGGTGCCTGGGTGGCTCAGTCGGTTAAGCGTCCGACTTCGGCTCAGGTCATGATCTCACGGTTCGTGGATTCGAGCCCCACATCGGGCTCTGTGCTGACTGCTAGCTCAGAGCCTGGAGCCTGTCTTCACATCCTGTGATTCCTTCTCTCTCTGACGCTTCCCTGCTCACGC
>NC_043710.1:7926159-7948781 GCF_006229205.1 Suricata suricatta
AGGAACGTTTAAGAACAACAGCTCTCCGGGTGCCTGGGTGGCTCAGTCGGTTAAGCGTCCGACTTCGGCTCAGGTCATGATCTCACGGTTCGTGGATTCGAGCCCCACATCGGGCTCTGTGCTGACTGCTAGCTCAGAGCCTGGAGCCTGTCTTCACATCCTGTGATTCCTTCTCTCTCTGACGCTTCCCTGCTCACGCGGTCTCTCTCTCTCTCAAAAATAAATAAAAAAACATTAAAAGAAAAAGAACAGCTCTCAACCACAGGGTCGTGGCTCGTGGCACCGGTGCACAAACACCAGTTATCAAGTTCGAGCCAAGGTTGAGGAATTCGTTTCTTTGCTTTTCACAGGACTGTCAGAACGAATTCCAGGTGATCCCCATAATCAACGACACCCTCATTCCTTTGTATGCTGATGTGTTTTCTGGAATGTCAATGGGACAGGTGGATTAGAAAGACATGCCAAGAATTGCATTCCACTCTGGGGTCCCCACGGAACAGTACTTTACAGGAAAAACATAGGAGTGCTGCACGGAGAACGAAGACGGCGACTAATAACAGTAGTAGGAACAGCAACAGTAAAGAATGGCTCACAGTTATTAAGCGCATACTGTTTTCCGGGCACACAAAGCTACACATTTTACAAACACGGATTCATTTAGCCTCACCTGGATTACTGCACAGCTTCACAACGAGCCTCCCTGACTGCACGCCTGTCCCTATAGTCTATTCCAAACGCAGCAGCCAGAGCGATCCTCCGCTCACAGAACATCCCTGCTCCACTCGACCCATCTCTCCCAGAGGGAAAGCCCGAGCCCTTGCAAAAGCTGCGCATCAGCAGGACCCAAATGCCTCGCTGACGTCATGGCTAAGCCTCCTCCTGTCACACTTCCCAGTCCCCGCCACTGGCCTCCTTGCTGTTCCTCTGTCCTGCCAAGCCCCCCCCACCTCAGGTCCTCTTGCTGCCCCGTCTCCTACACCACAACCCCCCCCGCCCCGGGATAATTGCAGAAGTTACTCGCCCACTTTCTTGGGTTCTGTGCTCAACTCAGTAAGGCCTTGTCTGATCACTCAGCAGGAGATATACAGAGTGCAAGACCATTGTGAACCAAAACCTTCAATCCTTTGTTAAAACTACTCAGCTTTAGAAGTTGAGAAAAGAGTAGAGGACATCAATGAGGCCCTTTATAAAGAGCTAAGAAAGAACGAATTGGAGATAAAGAAATGAAACTAAAAATACGATAGAGCAAATAAATTGTAGGCTAGAGGAAGCAGAAGAACAAATCAGTGACCCAGAGGACAGAGTAATGGAAAGCAACCAAGGTGAGAAGGTAAGAGAAAAAATTATTCACAATGAGAATAGATTTAGGGAACTAACACCATCAAATGTAATAGCATTCACATTTTAGGGATCCCAGAAGAAGAGGAAGAAAAGGGGGCAGAAAACTTATTTGAAGAAGTAATTGCTGAAAGCTTTCTGAATTGGGGCAAGAAAATAGAAATCCACATCTAGGAGGCACAGAGATCCTTCAACAAAATGAACCTCAGGAGGTTCACATAGTAATTGGGTTGCCTGGGTGGCTCAGTTGGTTAAGTCCCCGACTCTTGATTTCAGCTCTGATCATGATCTCATGGTTTGTGGGACTGAGCGCCCGTGGTGGGCTCTGTGCTAACAGCATGAAGCCTGTTTGGGTCTCTCTCTCTCTCTCTCTCCCTGCCCCTCCCCCACCCATGCTCTCTCTCCTTCTCTCTCAGAATAAAGAAACTTAAAAAGTAAAAAACACATAGTAATTAAAATGGCAAAAAGTAGTGATAAAGAGAGAATTTTAAAAGTACAAGAGAAAAGAAATCAGTTACAGGGGTGCCTGGGAGGCTCAGTCGGTTAAGCGTCTGACTCTTGGATTTGGCACATGATCTCACATTCATGGGTTCAAGTCCTGCATCGGGCTCTACTCTGATAGCATGGATCCTGCTTGGGATATGAAAAGAAAGCAATACTTATATTGGACAAAACAGACTTTAAAACAAAAACTGTAACAAGAGACAAAGAAAGACATGATATAATCATAATGGAACAACCCAACAAGAAGATATAACAATTGTATATATTTACACACCCACCATGAAAGTACCCAAATACATAAGTAGTTAATAAGAAACACAAGGAAGTAATCAGTACTGGTACCATAATGGTAGGGGACTTTAACATCCTACTTACATCAATGGATAGATCATTCAGAGAGAAATTTTTCCCCCCTAGGAAGTGTTTCTTGGGTTTTTCCCTTATTATTTTTGTTACTTTTTTTCCCCTCTTCTTTTTTTGGTGGTGCGGGTGGTTATGTTTAAATGAAGTTGCTTTTACAACACCAAAGACTTAATTATCCATTTCCTATATAAAAGGTAGCTACTTTTTTGCATGGACCTTAAGTATATTGTAGTATAGAGGTGGAATTTAAGGAAAGGTATTAAGCAGGCTGTGTTGTAGCCTATGGGCAAGTAATAAATTGTATCATGTATCTTGAATGTATCATAGATAAGCTGCTCTATAACGATCGCCACTTCCGATAGCTGTGAAATTAGGTGATTAACTAGTTGTTACTTAACCTTCTAATTTCTGTATAAGTCTAATTACACGAAATAGAAGTTGGGGTTTTGATTTTTTACTTTGCTTTTCTGTTTGGAGTGTCATTGTAACTACTGTAGTGTAAATGATGGAAAATAATTGCATATGTTAAAAAAATAAATAAACAGAAAAAAAAGAAAACAGTGGCCTAGAATGACACATTAGACCAGATGGATTTAATAGACATACTCAGAACAGTCCATCCTAAAACAGCAGAATATACTTTCTTTTCAAGTGCACATGGAACATTCTCTGGAATAGATCATATATTAGGCCACAAAACAAGTTTCAACAAATTAAAAAAGATTGAAGGCATGCCATTCATCTTTTCTATCCACAATACTATGAAACGAGACCGTAAGAAAAAACCTGGAAAGAGCACAAACACATTGACGTTAAATAACATGCTACTTAACAATGAATGAGTCAACCAAGAAATCAAAGAAAAAATTTAAAAAAGTACATGGAGGCAAATGAAAATGGAAACACAATGGTCCAAAATCTTTGGGATGCAGCAAAAGCTGTTTGAAGAGGGAAGCTTATAGCAATACAGGCCCACCTCAAGAAGCAAAAAACAAACAAACAAACAAACAAACAAAAAACCCTAACATTATAATTAAAGGAGCTAGAAAAAGAACAATAAGCAAAACCCTAAACTAGTAGAAGGAAGTAAAAAATAAAAATTACACCAGAAATAAATGAAATAGTTGTCCTGTCTAACTGGTTAGTCAGCACGGGTCCTGAGGGAGGGAGTGAGGACAGGACAGGGAGCACAGAGAGTGGAGGCCAGGCAGCGTTTCTGATCAAGCCACTCTCTCTATTGAGAGACCGCGCATGTCTTATAAAGGGTAGAAGGCGGGCAGTTGATGTGAGTTAGTTGCTATGAAACAAGGGCAAGGACTGTAGCGTCAGCACACTGCCCGAGAGGCTAACAAGAAAGACTTGGGAGGTAAACAAGAAGGCCTCAGCTGAAGGTGATAATGCAGCTCTTGCTGTGCTGGGAGTGATAACACAGCTCAGCTGTGCGGGTGGCTGATCTTGCAGGTCAAGGCACATGTCTTTTCTTCTGGCAGCTCCCGACAAATAGTAACTAAAAAAACCCAATAGAACAGATCAATGAAATCAAGAGCTACTTCTCTGAAAACAAAATTGGTAAACCTTTAGTAGACATATCAGAGAGACAGACAGAGAGAGAGAGAGAGAGAGAGAGAGAGAGAGAGAGAGAGAGAGTGCTCAGATAAGCAAAATCAGAAATGAAACAGGAGAAATAACAACCAACACTAGAGATATACAGATTGTATTCTTTTCAAGCTATTCCAAAAAATAGAAGAGGAAGAAAAACTTCTGAATTCATTCTATGAGACCAGCATTACCTTGATACCAAAACCAGATAAAGACACTATGAAAAGAGAGAACTACAGGCCAATATCTATGATGAACACAGATGCAAAAATTCTCAACAAAATATTAACAAATCAAATCCAACAATACATCAAAGAAGTCACTCACCGTGATCAAGTGAGATTTATCCCTGGGACTCAAGGGTGGTTCAATATTCATAAATCAATCAGTGTAATACATCACATCAATAAGAGAAAGGACAAAACCATATGATCATTTCAATATATCCAGAAAAAGCATTTGACAAAGTATAACATTCATTCATGATAAAAACCCTCAACAAAATAGGTCTACACCCAGCAGAACTCAACATCGTAAAGGTCATGTATGGAAAAACCCATGGGTAACATCATACTCAATGGTAGTGAACTGACAGCTTTTTCCCTAAGGTCTGGAACAAGACAAGGATGTCCACTCATCACTTTTATTCAACATAGTCCTGGAAGTCCTAGCCACAGAAATCAGACAACAGAAAGAAAGAAAAGATACAAATTGATAAGGAAGAAGTAAAACTTTTACTATTTGCAGATGATATGATACTATATATAGAAAACCCTGAAGACTCCACTAAAAAGCTACAAAAACTGATAAATGAATTCAGTAAGATTGCAAGATAGAAAATCAACGTACATAAATCCGTAGCATTTCTGTACACCAACAATGAAGCAGCAGAGAGAAATGAATCCATTTACAACTGCACCAAAAATAATAAAATGCCTTGGAATAAACTTAACCAAGGAGGTGAAAGACCTGTGCTCTAAAAGATAGAAAATTTTGATGAAAGAAATTGAAGATGATGCAAAGAAATCAAAGACATTCCATGTTCATGGGTTGGAAGAACAAATATTATTAAAATGTCCACACCAGCCAAAGCAATCTACAGATTTAATGCAATTCTTATCAAAATACCAACAGTATTTTTCACAAAACTAGAAGAAATAGGGGTGCCTGAGTGCCTCAGTCGGTTAAGCATCCGACTTTGGCTCAGGTCATGATCTCATGGTTTGTAAGTTTGAGCCCCACATTGGGCTCTGCACTGACATCTCAGAGCCTGGAGCCTGCTTTGGATTCTGTGTCTCCCTCTCTGTTCCTCCCCCGCTCATGCTCTGTCTTTCAAAAGCAAATAAAAAATGGTAAAAAAATTTTTTTAATTAAAAAAAAACAAAAGAAGTAATCCTAAAATTTGTATGGAACTGCAAAAAACCCCGAATAGCTAAAGCAATCTTGAAAAAGGACAAGCTGAAAGTATCACAATTCCAGGTTTCAAGTTATACTACAAACTGTAGTAATTAAAACAGAATGCTACTTGCACCAAAATACATACATAGATCAAAAGAGCAGGATAGAAAGCCCAGAAACAAACCCACAATTACATGGGCAATTAATCTTTGACAAAGGAGGCAAGAATATGTAGTGGGAAAAAGTCTCTTGAACAAATGGTGCTGGGAACACTGGACATTTACATGCAAAATAATGAAACTGGACCACTTTCTTACACCATACCAAAAATAAACTCAAAATGGATTAAAGACCTAAATGTAAGACCTGAAACCATAAAAACCCTAGAAGAGAGTACAGGAAGTAATTTCTCTGACATCATCCCTAACAACATTTGTCTAGATATGTCTCCTGAGGCAAGGGAAACCAAAGCAAATATAAACCATTGAAACTACATCAAAATAAAAAGCTTCTGCACAGTGAAGGAAACAATCAACAAAACAAAAAGACAGCCTACTGAATGGGAAAAGATATTTGTACAGGACATATCTGATAAAGGGTTGATATAAAAAATATATAAAGAATGTATAAATCCCAACACCGAAGTAACAAATAATCAATTTAAAAATGGGAAGAAGGCATGAACAGACTTTTTCTTCAAAGAAGACATCCAGATGGCCAACGGACACATGAAAAGATGCCTGACGTCAGTCATCATTAGGGAAATGCAAATCAAAACCTCACACCTGTCAGAAAGGCTAAAATAAAAAACACATGGAGCGCCTGGGTGGCTCAGTCAGCTGAGCATCTGACTTTGGCTCATGTCATGATCTTACAGTTTGTGAATTTGAGCCCCATATGGGGCTCGCTGCTGTCAGTGAAGAGCCTGTTCAGAATTCCGTCTCCCTCTTTCTTCCCTGACCCGGCCCGCAGGTCAGTCAATGCAGGTCCTGAGGGAGGGAGTGAGAATTGGGGGGCAAGGGGCACAGAGAAGGAGGCAAGACAAAGTCTCTGATCAAGCCTCGTTTATTGAGAGAATACACACATCTTATAAAGGGTAGAAGGCAGGAAGCAAGGCAGCTGACCTAGGTCGGTTGCTAGGAAACAGGGTCAAGTGATTTTTAGGAAAAGGCCAGGGTAAAGGTCAAACCGAAACTGCGATTTTAGCACAGCGCCTGAGGGGCCAATAAGAAAGCCCAGACTGGCTGCCTCCAGCCCTGAATTGGGAGCGATAACACTGCTCTGCCTGCAGGCGGCTGATCTTTGTTCTTCTGGCAGCTCCCCACACTTTCCCTTCCCTGCTCATGCTCTCTATTAAAAATAAACACTAAGAAAAAAAATGAAAATGAAAAACACAAGAAACAACAAGTATTGGGCCAGGATGTGGAGAAAAATGAACCCTCATGCCCTGTTGGTGGGAACGCAAACTGGTGTAGCCACTGTGGAAAACAGTATGGGAGTTACTCAAAAAATTAAAAACAAAACGACCCTATGATCCACAAATCATACTGCTGGGTATTTACCCAAAGAACATAAAACCCCAGTTTGAGAGGATGTATGCACCCCTATGTTTATTGGAGCATTATTTACAACTGTTAAATTATGAGAGTAGCCCAAGTGTCCATGGACAAATGAATGGATAAAGAAGGCGTGGGTGTGTATATATGCAATGGAATATTATTCAGCCATAAAAAGAATGAAATCTTGACTTTTAAAAATAA
The DNA here is from genome assembly GCF_006229205.1 of Suricata suricatta. Taxonomy (NCBI): domain Eukaryota; kingdom Metazoa; phylum Chordata; class Mammalia; order Carnivora; family Herpestidae; genus Suricata; species Suricata suricatta. The sequence continues at coordinate 7,933,122 of NC_043710.1, forward strand.
TGATGGATCTAGAGAGTATTATGCTAAGAAATTTTTATGACTATATACCTGTAGCTGTTGAAGATCATCTTTCTGAATGTTCTGGCACAAATTATAAATCTAGAAAACAAAAATCCAGATTGATACCACTCTAGTTCACTTGAACAGAATCCTAAATAAGCTGAAAGCATTGAACAGAAGGTTTGCCTATAAGAACATGAAGTTTGTTTAAACAGTATTATCTGCCTTTTGGAAAACTAGGCGTACAAGGTTGAGATCACGTACTTCTTCCTTTACTGCTTAAAATACAGTTTTCCTAAATTCCTACCAAATCTCCAGTTCCTGTGTGATGTAATTGTTGTAATTTCAATTCCTACATTTTAGTCTTTTCTTGGAGGATTTTATAGATACTTACTTTTTTATAATTTAAATTTTAGTTAACATACAGTGCAATATTGGTTTCAGGAGTAGAATTCAGTGATTCATCACTTAGATACGACACCCAGTGCTCTTCACAAGTGCCCTCCTTAATGCCCCTCACCCATATAGCTCTTCTCCCACCCCCCTCCCTCTGCCAACCCTTAGTTTGTTCTCTATCCTTAAGAGTCTCTTGTTTCTTTCCTGTCTTCTCTTCCCCCCACCTTCCCATATGTTCATCTGTTATGTTTCTCAAACTCTACATACGTGTGAAATCATATAGTTTTTCTTTCTCTGACTGAATTATTTTGCTTAGCATAATACACTCTAGCTCCATCCATGTCATTGCAAATGGCAAGATTTCATTCTTTTTGATGGCTGAGTAATATTCCATTATAAATATGTACCACATCTTCTTTATCCATTCGTCACTTGATGGACATTTGAGTGCTCTCCATAGTTTGGCTATTGTTGATAATGTTGACTCTGTATATTTGTATCCTTGGGTAAATATCTAATATTTATATGTACTTATGACCAAAGTGGAAAAATAGTTAAGGCTCTTTCTTGAGTTTGTAGAAGCTTAACTTATATCTGTAGTCCAAAAAGAACATGGATAACAGAATAATTTATACTAGTTGTACTCCTGTATCTCATTTCCTCTGAAGGCTTTCTCCTAGTGGGGAGTGAAGCTAAAAGGTTGGGTACAAGACCGGTGACTTTCCTCTACCCACACATGGGTTAGTCACTGTTCGGTTAGTCACTTCAGCTCACAGTACCCAGCCAAGTCCTCTTGCTCATGGAAACTGGGGTGTGATGTGGTGCAAGGGATGGCACTGATTGGACAAAATGAGTACATCTGACTCTAGGCTGGCCACTCACAAGGTCAGCATCAAGTGGGGGCGGGCCCAAGGGGCTCTGGCCAAAGGGGCAGGAGGCCTTAGCTATGGGCTAAGTGAGAGCAGCTAGTCTGAGAGATTCCATGGATCATAAAGAGTTGTTCCAGTTGCAGTCCACCTGGGTCCTGATAACAGCGCTCTTGTTTTGTTAGGAGCCTGAAAGAGGTGAGTCACTGGTCCTTGCTTCCTGCCCACAAGCCCCACAGTGATGCCAAGCTCCTTCCCTCCCATCACGTCTCCCTGTTCAGTTTGTCTATCAGACTACAGCCCCTGGGTGGATGTCAGATGAGAGATACTTGTTTGGAGCTTTGGGTGGGGTATCTCGCTGGTACCTAAAAAAAAGCAGCTCCTTTACACCCAGGCAGTGTGGATTTGAGGTTTCCATTTGGTCTAGAATGGGGAGAGGGCAGGAGGGTGGGAAGGGGTCTCTTGCCACATGTCTGGCCAGCCAGGCAGGCTCACTGTTTCCAGTTTGGGGAAAAAATGTGCTTTTGATGACATGTTTTGTCTAGTTCTGTTGGGTTTGAAGTTGGTGGAAGTGTTTGTATGTTCTGGTCAAGGTCACTTCCAGTTTTGGGGTCTCTTTGGAGTTCCTTGCTCTTGAAACTCTTTGACATTGGCTCTTGTCTCTCCATTCTGCATTGCCTCCACACCCACTTGATTTTGTCTGTTGCCGTCTTCTCTCTCATCTGCCCAGAGATGTGGTGAGTTTTGACCTCAGCCATCACCCAAAATCCTTCTGAAGCTACACCTTGAACTCTGATTTCTTGTCTCCAGCTGATTTCCTTGCCTACTTGTCTACCAGGCATGTACCCCAGCTTGCTTGAAATTAGAGCTGTTTGTATGTGAACTTTGACTCATATTTTGAAATATTTGTATGCTTGGGCAGGTTCGGAGGCAAACAACTCATAACGTGAATAGAAGGCTGGACACATAGGCAGCAATGCACAGGCACCACCCGGTAGAAGGGTGGCTTCCGTAAGTCCCCAGAAAACTTTTACTTTAAGAACAACTCTGTTAGGGACACCTGGGTAGCTTAGTCAGTTAAGCATCTGACTTCAGCTCAGGTCATGATCTCACAGTTGGTGGGTTTGAGCCCTGCATCAGGCTCCATGCTGACAGCTCAGAGGCTGGAGCCTGCCTCGGATTCTGTGTCTCCCTCTCTCTCTGCCCCTCCCCTGTTCCTGCTCTTCTCTCAAAAATAAATAAACATTAACAAAAATTAAAAAAAAACTCAACCCTGTTAGTGGGGTTTCCATGTTGGTCTGCAGCACTGGCATAGAGGGGCAGGGGTACCTGCTGAGGCCCAAGTGTCCAGCTCTCTGGGTGGGGGAGGGGTGGAGAGTGGGGGAGGGTGGGGGGGTAAGGGGTCATTAGGGGGCAAGAACCGTGGGCATTGGGAAGGCAGCCTGCCCCATTGCCCAGGGCCCACCTCCTCCATTGTGGGTCAGTGGGATGAGCTGGGGAGGGAGGGTCCAGAGAAATGGTTCACAGAGATGGAGGGCAGTGGTGGGAGGCTGTCAGGAAGGTGTTCTTGCCCCTCCCATCTCCAGCCTCTCTACTTTTCCCTCCAACTCTTTATTCCCCTTCCATATGTTCCTTCCTCCTTCTGGCTCAAAAATAGCCACATTTCCCAAGAACTTACTGTTTCCAATACCTTGCAGAAGGCTTTTATTTAATCCTAACAACTGTGTGAAGTAGAAACGGTTACTCCCAACTTTACAAATGAGGGCTCGGACACTCTGGTAAAGCAACTTACCCAAGAGGCAAAGAGAGCATCTAAATCTAGGACGGTCTGACTCCAAAGACTTTCCTTTTTCAAAGCAAAACCAAAACCAAAAACAAAAACACTGATGTCTTCAATTCCACAAGGTACTCGTGAATGCATTTCCCTTGTTAAAAGAACCCCTCAAAACAAAACAAAACACAAATTGAAACTCTCAGCGTTGTCTCCTCCGTCATAGATCATAAAGCTCGGTGTGGGCTCCCTTCCCCCTACGTATTTCTCTACACATTTGCATACATAGCGAGAGTCACCCTATGAGTGTCGTTTTGTGGCGTCAAGTTTTGTTATGGTTTTTAGTCTGTTCCCTGAGTTACAGTTCATTTAGGAAATGTTTGAATCTTTTTCTTTACCAGTTTTTGGAAAACAATGTTGATTCTTTTATATCCTGCAAAGGTGACTGATGGTTACAAATGCATGGATTTTAACACATTTGAGTGTTTCGATCCATGTGCAGTGATTCTTCTTTTTCAAAAATTTTTTTAACCTTTATTCATTTTTGAGACAGGGAGAGACAGAGCATGAGCGGGGGAGGGGCAGAGAGAGAGGCAGACACAGAATCCGAAGCAGACTCCTGAGTTGTCAGCGCAGAGCCTGATGCAGGGCTCCGTCCTGCAAACCGTGAGGTCATGCATGATCTGAGCCGAAGTCAGACACTGAACCAGCTGAGCCACCCAGGCACCCCAGTGATTATTCTTTTTGATGTTCACATTGTCCCATCTTTGGTCAAGCGGACTTTTTCTGCTTTTGTTTTGGCTTGTTTTGATCAAGCTGACTCTTGACCCCTATAGTCAGGCTTTATTCTCAACTGTGACTCCCCTCCAGGCCTTCAGTTGGCTGGCAGTCTTGATGCTTCTAGAGGCTCAATCCCCAGATCAGGTGGTCCAGCCCGAGGCCCGGCTCAGCTGAGCGGGGGCGGAGGAGGGAGGGAGGTGGGGTTGCTCCAACTGGTCTCGGAGAGCTCCTATAGCAACAGCATTCTGAGTGTGGCCAGGGCAACTTACCTCCTGTTCATGCCAAGTCCAGAAGGGCACTACACCCCTACCAAGCTCCGAGCTGTCAGCACGGAGCCCTATGTGGCCCTCCAACCCATGAACCGTGAGATCATGACCTGAGCCAAAGTCGGACACTTAACCGACCGAGCCACCCAGGTGCCCCGGGACAGGTTGAGGTTGGAGAGTGTGAACAGTTGTGCAATAATGGGGGTGTTCTCGAGTGTCTGGCATAAGAGGCCCTCGTGACCACTTGCTGCGTGTTCTTCCCCGCCCTGTATGTCAGCGATTCCTCTTGAGCACGAGGTTCATGGAGAGACTGTTGATCTTCATTCCATTCGATTATGGGGTTCACTTCCACCCACCCATTGTCTGGAGGAGCATCGCTTCCGAGGTCCAATCCCCTCTGCGGTTGTGGTTCTGGAGGGACAGACAAGAGTAAAAGGCAGCTACTTCTTTCAAATAGTTGACAACGGGCTGCAGAGTATGGAAGGAGCATAGGTCTCCCAGCCACACAGAACCAGCTTGGCATCCTGGGTCCCCTGCTCAGCGGCAGTGTGATTTGAACAGGTGACTCCGCCTCGTTGGGTTCAGTTCCCCCTGGGAGAGCAGGCAGTAAGCCCTGCCTCCCGGTGGAGGAGGAATGTGATGGAGAGGTTCTCGGGAAAGCCCTGGTGCAGGGCTTAGCCAGGTGCCCAACCAACCTTCTGGACAAGGTGGAGCTGAGACAGTGCGGACACTTTCCTGGGCTGATTCCTTCAGTTTGTCGATGATAAAGCTGGCGAGAAGAGAAGGCACTTGCTTGAGGCCTGGTGAGTGAGCAAGGCGGATTGGCGGGGGGTGGGGGGGGGATGGGCTGAGGTCTGGGGCCCTGATTTCCATGTCAGGCCTCCATCTTGTTCAACTGACTTCCTTTCTTACTATTTCAAAATGCCGTGTTGGCCTGCTGGGGCCACACAGTTGTGGCTCAGGGAGGCTCGGTGACGGTCTCTAGGCCACAGGCGCGTGAGGGGAGGACGGGACGAGGACCTGAGTGTCTTCTGTCCCCTCCCTTCGCCCCACACCATCCTGCCTTGACTCTTACCCTACTCTTTCCGGCAGCATCTGAGCTCATGCGATCCTTTAGAAGAACTCACATCCTTTACTTTAGAAGTGAGGCGGGGCACCTGGGTGGCTCAGTCGGTGAAGTGTCCGGCTTCAGCTCAGGTCATGATCTCACAGTTTGTGGGTTCGAGCCCCACGTCAGGCTCTGTGCCGACAGCTAGCTCAGAGCCTGGAGCCTGCTTCAGATTCTGTATCTCCCTCTCTCTCTGACCCTCCCCTGCTCACGCTGTCTCTGTCTCTCAAAATTAAATTTAAAAAAAATTAAAAAAAAAAAAAGAAGTGAGGAAACCAGTGCCCAGGGACTCTGGCGACCCACAAGCCAGCACTGCATTTGGACAGGCGGGGGGGCGGGGGTGATGGAGAGGGACATGAGTCACAGCCTGGAATGTCATCTTGCTGGTCAAGCCCTCCCTGGTCCCTAGGCCCCAAGACCCTTACCACATCCCCAGAGGCAGGTGTTACCACCCCACTTTACAGATGGGGAAACTGAGGCATATAGCGGGTAAGTAGCTGTACAAACACATTCAACAGCTAGATGTTGAGTCTCTAGAACAAGACAGCCACTGTGCAGAGGTGGGATTTGTACCCAGGGGTGTTCTGCTCCAAAGGCTCTGATCAAGCAAGGCGTTACCAAAGAGGTCACGCCTGAGGTGAGTCTGATTTAATTCTTTTGATTGATCTGAAACTGGAAAAGGAGCTGGAGATTTACCAGGAAGTAGGGTGATAGGAGGATAGGGGGCGGGAACGGTGTGAGCCGCCTCCTTGGAGGTGGGTTTGGGGTTACATATGTCTTCCTGAAGTCCTGTCGGTGTATTTAATCTTATTTAATCTTCCCTACGGGCATCCAGGAACGTTCACACCTCAGGCTGGGCACTATGGATTCAGGATGGGTGAATTTAAGCTCTTCTGTAAAGGAGAAGAAAGCTTCTGGAGAAAGGGGGGAAGGGCAAGGAGAAGTCTTACCTTCTGGAAATGAGGAGCCCAGGCTGTTAACTAACCAAGGTGCTGCTGCTGGCCTTGGGGCACAGCGGGAATGCTTCCGGGTGCCTGGGAGTGACCCTGTTGAGGGGCTCTTGCTCCTTTGAACTGAGGAAGGTAGACCTGCTTCTGTCCAGGAGGGGTGGTGAGGGGGGCAGCAGGGGAGGGATACAGGTGGACATCTAGAAGCATCTAGAAGCACATCCAAAAGCTGTGAGGAAGCTTCAACAATCGATCTGGGAGACTCCACCTTTTTGAGAGTGTCTGTCCCCTCTGCTGCACTTCTGGGAGGTCAGAGCCCAAGAGGGACCTGGGGTGGGGGGGCAGGCCACTTCGTTTACATAGTGAGTCCCGTGTGCTTGTGCCTCTTTTTGAACTCCTTCCCCTGAAGGTCTCTCATTACCTTGCCTTCTTTTCTCCTCTCACTCCTGACTCTGTCTCTAGAAAGACTCTCCTCTGGGGCGCCTGGGTGGCTCAGTTGGTTAAGCTTCTGACCCTTGATTTCTGCTCAGGTCATGATCCCACATTTGTGAGATCAAGCCCCATATCCGGCTCTGTGCTGAGGGCCCAGAGCCAGGAGCCTGCTTCCTATTCTGTGTCTCCCTCTCTCTCAGCCCCTTTCTCACTCATGCTCTGTCTCCCTGTCTCTTTCTCTCTCAAAAATAAATAAATATTTAAAAAAGAAAAGGAAAGAAAAGAAAAGAAAAGAGTATGGGCTTGGGAGACCAGGCAGAATTGTGGGGAGCTGCCAGAAGAACAAAGATCAGACGCCTGCAGGCGGGGCAGTGTTATCGCTGGAGACAGCCAGTCTGGGCTTTCTTATCGGCCCCTCAGGCGCTGTGCTAAAATCACAGTTTCGGTTTGCCCTTTACCCTAGCCTTTTCCTAAAAATCACTTGACCCTGTTTCCTAGCAACCGACCTAGGTCGTCTGCCTTGCTTCCCGCCTTCTACCCTTTATAAGATGTGTGTATTCTCTCAATAAATGAGGCTTGATCAGAGACTTTGTCTTGCCTCCATTCTCTGTGCTCCCTCCCCTACTCCATTCTCACCCCCTCCCTCAGGACCTGCGTTGACCGACCAGCTGGACGGGTCACAGAATGAGTGCATCCTTACTTCGCACTAAGAGACAAGCAGACGCCAGCAGGGCTTTTCAGGAACGTGAGGCCATGTCCTTAGGGTGACCTCAGCCCCTCTTAAATGCTTGCCTGAAAAGGCTCAGGGCTGCCAGGAGAATTTACCGTGTGTTCCAGCAACATCTGATGATAGGCCCCAACCTCCCTTTCTTTTTTTTTTTTTTAATTTTTAAATTTTTATTTATTTTTGAGAGACTGAGAGAGCAGGGGAGGGTCAGAGAGAGAGGGAGACACGGAATCTGAAACAGGCTCCAGGCTCTGAGCTGTCAGCACAGAGCCTGACGCAGGGCTCGAACCCACGAACCGTGAGATCATGACCTGAGCCGAAGCGGGGCGCTTAACCGACTGAGCCCCCCAGGCGCCCCCTGACCTCCCTTTCTTAGTGTGTTGACTACAAAGGTCTTACAATTACAAATCCTTCCTCTGCCTGCGAGACGTGTCTTTCTCAAGGACCTGGAAGCCGTTTCTTTGAATGTGATCACCAGGCAGAACAGGGCCTGTCTCCTGGTCCCGGGGGAGGGCAGGATCCTGGCTTCCAGAACTGCCAGCCAGCAGACGCAGCTGGCCTAACCACACGGACGTGACCCATCCCTTCCCTTTCGTACTTCTCCAGCTCTCCTGAGCCCCTGCTCGCCTCTCTGTGCAAATCGCATGGGGCTGAATAAAATCTGCCTTCACTGCTTCACTGACGTGTGTGGCTTTGACCCTCGGAAAAGTTTCTGCGTGTCTCTGAATGAAACTGCATTTTTTCGTCTTCTCTTCCCAACCGCTGGGGACTGCCACATCACTGTGTATTTTCAGAGACTCCGCTTCCGTTTCCAGAGCCCTTTCCCTGTCAGTGCACAAGTGAGATCATCTTCTTTCATAAAAGCAGAGCTTAGTGCTACTCATAGTCAAAACAGCTGTTCAGCAGGTAAATCATGAAGACCTTCTGTGCGCTTGGAGGTGAGCTGAGGGCTCACAATCCGGGTGAGCTCTCTGCCCTCAAGCCACTGGGTGGTTTCCCCAGTTTTACACTTGGCTTCAAAGCCAGCACTGACCAAGAACACGGGCGCTGCCCTAGAACATTGGACCCTGCCATTCTGTCTTTCCACAGCCACCCCTTGGGGCTTTAGTATGCTGTCAATACCCACAAGGCTCATTTCTTGGTTGGTGGCCATCTTGGGAATCCCCCCTCCCTGTTCCCTCTGTGGTTTCTTTAGAGAGGACAGATGCCAGATGGGACTTCCCTCACATGCTGGTTCTGGGTGTGTTTCTGCGGTCAGACCCCTGGGATTGAGCGTGACCCCTTTTCTCTTCTGTTGCAGATCTCTGATGCGGTCAAGACCACACAAGCGGCTCTCCTGGCTGCCATGGTCTTCATGAGGATTCTGCCAGCCAGAAGCAAGCGGAAAAAGCAATACACTGAATGGAACTGTCCTGATGGCGTCCAGTGACACGTTGCTTGGCCGGCAGACGTGGAGTTTGGTTCCTTGATTTCATTCTGTTTTGTGACCATTTAGGCTTGTTTTAGCAAAGCTAAATAGAAGCACAGAAGATTTTATTTGGGGGAACAGTAGCCTCGTTTAACTTCTGGGAAAGACAGTTGGCTCTGTTGTGGATTGCATGGCTGAGTTCCCCTACAGTTCATGTTGAAGGTCTAGCCCCTGCTGTGATGTATTTGGAAGTGGGCCTTGGGGAAGTGATCAGGATTAGATGAGGTCATGGGGGTGGGGTCCCCCACAATGGAGTGCTTCTAAGAAGGAGACCAGAGTTCTTTTCAGCCCTCCGATGTGAGGACACAGTGGGAAGGCGGCCACTGGCAAGCCAAGAAGAAGGTTTTGAGCAGAACTGGACCGGCCAGCACCTCCATCTTCAATTTTTCAGCATCCGGAACCATGAGATGTAAATGTCCGTCGTTGAAGGTCTCCTGGTCTGTGGTATGCCCTTCTAGCAGGCTGAGCAGGCTCTGACAGACTCCAGCTACCCTGAGGGGCGCACTGGCCATTCACAGCTCTTGGAGGCCTGTGCTCCTGAGGACACACGAGGGGGAGGAGAGACCACACCCACGATGAATAAAAACAGGAACCACGGGCCTGCCAGGGCCTGGGCCCCCAGCAGCCGGAATTGTGTCCAAGACTCTCGGCCATGAATGTGTCCCCAGCAAAGGAAGGCTCCCCGATCCTAATCCTGTTGCTCCTGGCTCTTCTCCCGGGAACATTACTACCATTCTCTGTGCTCTCCGCATCCTTCCTCTGTCTTGTGGCTTCCTGCTTCCTCTCCACTTGGACTTGTGGCGTGGCCCCCTCCCCCCGCCACAGCGTCTGACCCCTACCCCCTTCCTCTGACCCCACGCCCCTTCTACGGCTCCTCTTCTCCCATCACCCCAGCTCCACCTCGGCCCACCTACACCTGCGACCCACAACGTATTCCCGAGAGAGTGCGGTGGGCTCCGCACCCGCCAGGCTCAGCCTACTGATTGGCTGCCACTGGGTCAGGGGATCTCATTAGGCCAATCAGCTCTGCCTGATAGGGCGGGGTCACCCAGCTCAAAGCTCAAAAGAGTAAATTGACCTGGGAGGGATTTGCCCGAGGTGGTTAGCACCTGGGGAGGGGGCGGAGTCAGTGCCAGTCTCCGCCCTCTGCTGGGAGCCTGGGGGTTGACCCAGGGGACATTCCTTGGCTGGAATTACAGGCTGGAGCTCACATCTCTCATAAGATCTGATTCCCCAACCTTTCACGACTATTTGGAAAATGAATATTTTATTCCAATTCGTTCATTTATTTAAATATTTATTTATTTTGAGAGAGAGAGAGAGAGAGAGCGCGAGCGAACAAGCATGGGGGAGGGACAGAAAGAGAGAGAGAGACAGAATCCCAAACATGCTCCGCACTGTCAGAGCAGAGCCCAATCCTGGGCTTGAACCCACAAACCATGAGATTGTGACCTGAGCTGAAATCAAGAGTCGTCTGCTTAACTGGCTGAGCCACCCAGGTGCCCCTTACTTATTGTTATGATTTTTTTCATGTTGCAGATGTCCATTGCATCATCAGGAGCAGTGAGGGAGAAGCGAAAGGGTCTGTCCCTCCAGCCCCATCCGGCCAGACCCCCTGTCTGTGCTGAGGACATACCACGTGAAGAGAAAGGGCAGCTGTGAGGGGCCTCTTGTGGGTGCAAACCAGTTCTGTGAGCCAGAGCCCTCCCCCACTCTGGCAAATCAGCTGAGCTGTCACTCTCCTGCACGGTTCTTTGGGTTTCCATTGGTAAATAATGGCAACCATGGAAATGTTTGACCGCCTTCGTGTTAGCCGCTTCCCCAGGCCTCACACTCGGGTTCTAATGAAAGCAAATCTCAGGCACATCACACACCTCCTTCTCTTCCCCCTACAACAACGCCAGTTCCAGGCTACACACCCTCACACTCTCACACTAGGACTTACCTGAAGTCCCGATTCTTCCAGGTCCTTCCGGAGAGCCGAAATATGCCACAGGACTACTTTTTACTAAGATACCAATGGATTCAAAAGAGTTGGAATGCGAATGTTATCTGGGAAGGCAAAGGCTAAAAACTGAATTCGTGGTGGCGAATTCCAGGCACCAGGATAGGCAGATGGAAACGATCTGGGGTTGGAAGGTACTTCCCCCAAACCTGCCAAGATGACGGGAGGCAGCTCTCTAGGTGCAGCCACGGGATGAGACAATGGTCCTTCATAGCAGAGGGACTCCCAAGGGTCACTAGGTGCTCTCGGCACTGCTGTCACTGGGCAAGTAGCTGCCCTGAGCACCTGTCCTCTCACCTCCAGCAGCACAGGGTCATTCCCCTGGAGGGTGGCTCTGTGGCACACTCAGCCGGCTGGCGTCTGGAGGGCTCCCTGTCTGCCTATATGTCTCCGTCATCCCAGATCCCAACCACCGTTAGAAAATTCTGGTGATTCTGGTGGATGCGCACAGAGAAAAACGCCCAGACACCCATGAAACAGGAGGGGAAGCCCCGGGGACTTTCCTCTGTCCTGCCGCTGTTCCACAGCTGGCAGAGCGACCACAGAGACGCTGTCTTGCAGCGTTGACGTTAAAAGAGAATCTGAGTCGTGCCATGCAGGCTGGAGGATTCTTGTTTCCCCAGCACCGACTCATCAGTGTCGTTAGACTTTTCTTGGGCTGAAACGCAGTCGGTGAATACATGCGCCACACTCTCTAAAGCAAGTTGTAGTCCTTGAAAACGGTTCTGCTGAGAACAAGGAGTGTCCGGAGATAGTGCAACCATTTCGTTAGCTTATCGTATGAAAATAAAGTCTGCTTTTATTAAGTATGTATATATTTTACATTTCAGTGGAATCTGGTTCATGGAAGTCAGTCTAGAAAGTAGGAGCTTGGTCCAGTATATTTTATTTTATTTTAATTTTTTAGAAAGAGAGAGAGCATGCTGATGGGGGAAAGGGGCAGAGGGAAAGGAAAGGAAAGAAAGGCACAATTAGCCTATCCTTCAGCCAGTGAGAGAGGGAAAGAGACAGAATGACGGGTTGTCAGAAGTTGAGGGTCCGATAGACAGAGGAGCCGTGGGGTGTCTTCACTGGTCTTTGCAGCTGCAGGATTTGGGGCTCCTTCTGGTGTCACTGGATTTGGATGTGTGTTCCCACAAGCACCAAGCCAATAAGATTTAGAACCCCTAATGCTATGGTAATCTTTCCTCCCGTCAGGGCGTCTTCTACCTGAAAGTGAATAGCCCATATTCAGCATCCATGGCAAGTGCAGGCCAGTTCTTCCTCCCTTCCAAGGGCCTGGAGGCCCCTCACCCTCCTGCCCTCTGAGCTGGCCAGCCCAGGAAGATTCTGGCTGAGGCACAGGGGCCCCGGGAGACCAGTGGTTGTGAACACTACTTAGCGATGGGCTTGTTGGGGCCTGTCCTGACTCCTGGCAGGATGGGTGGATGGGATCCTTTCGTGAGAGCTTGCTGGGTGAGGACATTTTTTCCTGACTCGGGGTGGGGAGAGAGGAGGCTTTGTGCCTGGTTTCCCAGGGCTGGAGCTCTGGGGCTGAGCCTGGGAATGGCTTTGCAGTCTGGACTACACCCTTGTGGAGGGAGAGCTGTGCAGAAGCTGAAGAGAAACTTCAGCAAACTATGGCCACAGGCAGCAGCATACTTTGGTTCACTGTGCACTGTTGCCAAGTGCAGCCTGGAAACTTCTATTCCAGCCCCACCTCAGCCTTGAACGCCAGGCTCCTAAGTTCTCCTGCGACTCAACACCTCCACCTGGAGGTCTAACTGGCCACCCACCACCACACCCAAATTCTGGATTTCCCTCCTCCAACCGGCTCCTCCTGTCTTCCTCCTCGGCTCATCCAGGGGCCCCTGTCCACCCAATCACTTGGGCCTGGAGCCCTGGAGGTGCTGCTGTACAATGGTAGGGAGCAGAGGCTCTAGAGGAGGCTGGGGTTCGAGTTCCGCTTCTGCCACTTATCAGCTGTGTGTTTGGGGACAACAAATGCGGAAGACAGAAGGGGTAGGGGTGGACACTGTCCCCCAGATCTTCATAGACAAATCCTTGAGCTATTACATAAGCCAGTGGACCTTGAGAATATTCCCTGCCTATGAGCTCTTCTTAGGAGACCGGTCATGGTGCTGGGTTGGCCCAGACTCTTCCCGACAACCTGTGGGGGCATCAAGAGCCGTCTTTAGAGACAAAGGATCCTAGAAGGTTAGACTGGCAGGCCTCCAGAGGTCCTCTATCCAACTCCTCCTACACATGGGGAAACTGAGGACCAGAGAGATGGTGACCTGTCCAAAGACCCTCAGTGGATCAGAAGCTGCTCCAAGAGTTGAGCTCAGACGGCCCGACTCCCAGCCAGTGGGTACGGTGATTCTCCCCTCTGGCCACACAGCTTGGTCACCCCCCACCCCAGCAGACCTCCAGGGGGAGAGGGGTGGTCCCACAGAGGGTCTTACCTGCTTGCTGTGGGGCCAACCGTATCTCAGATTGGTGACAAAATGCTCACAGTTATTTTCCAGAAGACTGTACTCCATCCTCTCACCAATCTTCTCCTTGGCAGATCTGATGATCTTGTTCACAGGCTCTGGTCGGTACTCATGGTCTAAGTGGTTGTTGATCCTATAGAAGCAATTCCCCACCACGTCCTTCAGGAGCTCCTGCTTCACCACCGCCTTGCTGCTCGGAATGGAGCAGACGATGGTGGATCTGGTCCCCAGGTCACCTGAAATCGGAGACATGTCATGGGGAGTGGCTGGGGAAGGCACGACAGGGAAAGAGAAGGGGCCCGGGGGAGTATACCATTGAGGTTTCAGTGTTTGTCTTTTCACAAATGTGATCAGAGGAGTCACAGATTTTATTCTTTTTACCGAACCAGCGGTGGATATTTTTTCAAGACAGTGAATGTCATGACTGCTTATGCCAATGTCATTGTATCCCGTTACACGGATATATATCTGACCAAACCCCTATTATTGAGCATTTAGGTGCCATTATAAACAATGATAGTCAAACAGTTATTATTCATCTTTGTGCACTTGTAGATTTCTGAGAGATCAAGTTCATTTTAGTATCCACTGTGTTCCACACAGTGTGACTTTTCAGATATTACTTAATACTCTCCTTTTTAACTTCCAAGGTAATGATCTCCATTTTACAAACAATATTGGTGTTGGGCGAGGTCATTCCACTTGTCTTCCCTGCTCTCAGACCCATGGGACCCCACTTCATTACTCAAACAGGACGGCGATGTTCAAGTGCTACTCAGGAAGAAACCAACTCAAGTTCACCTCACTCAGCTCTTTTCTCCAGTTGCTCTTGTTGTGTTTTTTTTTTAATTTTAAAAAATATTTATTTATTTTTGACAGAGAGACAGAGTGTGAATGGGGGAGGGGCAGAGAGAAGGAAACACAGAGTTCGAAGCAGGCTCCAGGCTCTGAGCGGTCAGCACAGAGCCCGATGTGGGGCTCAAACCCATGAACTGTGAGATCATGACCTGAGCCAAAGTCGGATGGTTAACCGACTGAGCCACCCAGGCGCCCCTAATGCTCTCATTATGTTAAGAAATATTTTGAAAATTATATTTCCAATAGGCCTTACCTGGAGGAACCAGATGGATCACATAACCGTCTCCCACATAGATGGCCCAGTGCTCATAGCCAATGTGGAAAATCTCAATCAGGTCTCCAGGCTTAGGTTCTCTACGAAACTGCAACAGAAAAACCCAAGATGGGGTGGGAAGCTTTCAGGACAACAGTAGAGACCCCAGCTGGGGTGCTGTAGCTTGGCCTAGGGACCACTCACCCCCTTGCTGATGCTCATCACCTGGTCAGAGTCTGGAATGGGAAGGAAGTTCTAGCCCCCGCAGGGTCCTCAGCCTTCTGTCTCTTTTAGAGGGTCCCCACAATTGGGGGCTGGAAGCTTGGAAAAAAGGACCTTGTGGACTGGGAGCGTGGAGACTTACTCAGTGTACGTGGATTATTTTTTATGTGTGTGCGCACGCAGTGTATGTGGGGGCATGAGCACAGGTGTGTGCATGCGCATGTCACGCACGCGTGTCATATGTTCTGTGTATGTGCCGTCTCTGTGTATCTATATGCTGGGTTTGTAGATTCACGTTGGGCATGCTCATGCCCAGGCCGAGGGCATGAATACGCAGGTGCAGGGGCACTGTGCACGTGCTCCTGACAGTGTGCACGTGACAACCTGCATGTAAAACCCCTTCGCTGAGGTGGCTCAGTGGGTTGAGTGTCGACTCTTGATTTCGGCTCAGGTCATGATACCAGGGTCGTGGGATCGAGCCCCACGTCAGGTTCCATGCTGAGCATGGAACCTATGTGGGCTTCTCTCCCTCTCTCTCTGTCCCTCCCCTGTTCCTGTCTGAGCACACACTCTCTCTCTCAATATAAATAAAATAAAAGAAATATTAAAAAGTCATTAAAACAAACAAGCAAAAAAACAAAAACAAAAACAAAACCTTCTCAGAGGCCGGGAGCCCCACACCCTCCCTAGCAACCTCAGGGAGGTGAGTCATGAGCTACTCTGCCCTTCTCAGTGCTCATCACATCCCCTTGGCTCTGAGAGTCCATGGCCACACCAGGCATCTGCTCCTCAGACTCTGTCCCCTCCAGTGTCGGGACATCTACCCTTGAAGACACCGACCCTGGAGACACGAACTGACAGCATTCTAAGGGGACTGGAGCCTTCTAGGAGGTTATTTTGGGGCCACTCAGCTTCCAGCACCAAGGGGGCTACTGCATATGCACACGGCAGGCGTCACTCCAACCCTCATGGAGGGAGTGCCGAGGAGGGAAGATTCGCCCATTGCTAAGGTGGGGAACTGAGGATCTGAGAGAGAGAGAGAGAGGGCCTTGCCCCAGAATTCTCAGCTGGGAAACACTTAGCCAAC
>NC_043710.1:7948881-7949944 GCF_006229205.1 Suricata suricatta
TTGAGCACAATCAATATTCCAACTCAAAAGGCATGAAGGTCATTTGTACAATTCACAATCTAACCCCAGAGAAACTGGGGGCAGCCGCAAGGGTTGTCAGGGCACGAGAACTTTTGCTCAGTTGCACTCTCCCTGCTGGCTCCTCGCTGCTGCCTCCCACGAAACTCAAAGGATCTTAAAAGGGCAGGGGAATCCTTCCTCCCAGATGAGTCCTGACCATTCCCCTCCCCGCACTGAGGTCGCGTTCAAAATGAAAAACGAAGAAGAAAAAAAGTAAGCCGCAAGCAAGGTCTTCTCCCTTTCCAGTAGTGTCACTTCGGGCAGGCGCCTCTGTCTCCTGGTCTCTGTTACCTCCTCTTTAAGAGGGAGGGATTCATCCTGGTCAGGCTAGAGGCTGTGAGTCTGTGGACCTGAAGCCTC
This sequence comes from Suricata suricatta, assembly GCF_006229205.1. NCBI lineage: Eukaryota > Metazoa > Chordata > Mammalia > Carnivora > Herpestidae > Suricata > Suricata suricatta. The sequence goes on from NC_043710.1 coordinate 7,949,302, forward strand.
AGGAGGGATGGGGACTCTGGTCATTGCTGGCCCAGCTGGAGTCACCTCTGTCCCTGGACTTAGTTTCTGGGGCCCATCTTCAGGTTCAAGATTGTTACGGGGATTCTGCAGCCCAGGTCCGGCCCCTCCCAGTTCCTCGGGTCCTCACCCATCTGGGACTCGCTGCTCACCACATCCTTCCTGCCCTTCGCCCTCAAGGCCTCTGCGGTCAGGTCTGATCAGGATTCGAGCAGTTCTTGGCGTTGATGCCACCTGACAAATATTCAGCGAGGTCAGGGATTTATGCTGCATGTTTGCTGCACAGATATTTCTAGGGTCTTTCCTCATTCCTGCCAGTGGGAGATCAGAATGTAATTTCCCCTGAGAACCCGCAGAAACAGGGCGGGCAAGGCCCTGGGGCCAGAGGGCAGCAGTGCTGGCTGTTGAGGTTGGGGCTGCTATCTCGGGGAGCAAGTGCAAAGGATTATCTCAGCATCTAACTCTGAGATGACTAATGCGCGCAGTGCCCAGCACACGGTGCAACCTCACCTCACGCCTTTGTTCAGCAGGGACCCACTGAGCTCTGACTACGGGCCAGGCACCGCCGGAGGCACTCAGGGAATCCACACACACACACAAAAAAAAAAAAAAAAAAAAAAAAAAA
>NC_043710.1:7950044-7953334 GCF_006229205.1 Suricata suricatta
CTTTGGCAGTCTTCCGGGATTGTTTCCAGCTGTGGCTGTCTGTATAAAACGACTTGCTAGTGAGGAATAAAGGGGCAACATGGGCACCGCTCACGTTGCTCCTCCAGTTCCCATCCTTGACTCTCTCTTCTTTTCCTCATTCCCTTATCCTCACGTCCTTGCTTCTGTGCGCCTGCGTGCGCACAACAGATTTGGATGAAAAATTACATGAAAATGAGACAGATTAGCAGGAGAAAATCCAATTTTATTTCGCACCTATGGGGAATTCACAGAGACATGGAAATTCCAAAGACGATCAGGCACCATGATATATATGCCTTCCTGGGACTTTCAAAAAGAAATACAATTCACAGGAAGATGAAAACGAGTAAATGTCTGGTCAACAAGTATTTGCTGGGCCACCCAGAGACAGGGAGACACAGAAGACTTTGGTCAAACAGACCTTGCTAGACTCCTCCCTGTTTACCAAGCCCAGTTCATAGTCTAATAATGTAGGTAGGCATGGTGATAGCTCTCTTCCTGGAGCAAGCCTCTCGTCTAAATTCTTTGAGGCATTTGTGGGAGAGGTCAAGAGCTTTTCCTGAATCTGCTGCCGAATCTGATTGCCTTTAACTGGAAAGCAACCTTCATGCCAAGGTGGCCCATCCTGGGACAGCCTGCCCTTAGCCCCAGCAGACCCTTAGGCTCCTTTTACAAAAGAAGCTCATTTGGAAGCAAAATGGGTGGTGCTGTTCTTGGGGCCAAGGCCAAAGGAGCCAAGAGAACTTGGGCCATCAGAAGGTCCGGTCGAAGAGAACCAAAGGGCGGGGGACGATGTTGGCAGAGGCAGTGCCCTTCCCGGGCCCCTGAAGCATAAGGCTCTGCTCGCATCGGCAAGCTTGCTGCACTGAGTCACTTGCCCCCACTTTGCCCGCCGGATCCTATAAGGAACCAGTCTGATCGTTTGCAAACGGTCTCCAGCCTCTGTGTGGCCTTGTAATAAAGCTGTTGTTACGGTGGATGGGAAGGAGGTGAGGGAGGGCTTCTTCTGGGTCGCTCACCTCGCCAATGGCCATCTCTGCATCCCCACCCCCACCACACACACTGCCCCTGACCTTCCCCCAGGATCACAAGGCCCTGTGGTTCACTGGGCAGCAAGAGCCCCACCTCGGATCTAAGGAAGTCTACACTGGCTTAGGAGTAGAAATGTGACCCAGTTCTGGGGAGTGAAGGTGTGGAAGCGGGACAGTCAGGGGATTGTGGGAAAGCTTTGACTCCCAGGAGAAAAAAAGAGATGAGTGATGAGAACCATCTTCTTTTGCTGCTTTTGGACACTGCCAGGTGAAAACTTGCCCCTTTGGGCTGCCGCAGCCATGGCGGACCAACATGGTGGCCTCCAGGCGGCTTAGAAGACTAACTCCATCTTGAATTCATTTTGCCTCGAACACTTCTCCCTCCCTTGTTACTCCGCATTACACTCTTTGGGCACTGTACTGTAAGCCTGAAGAGATACTAGCTGAACTTTGAGCTTTTTAAATTGTATTTAACAAAATAAAAATTTTAATGTCTATTTATTTTTGAGAGAGAGAGACAGAGTGTGAGCAGGAGAGGGTCAGAGAGAGACAGAGACACAGAATCTGAAGCAGGCTCCAGGCTCTGAGCTGTCAGTACAGAGCCCGACAAGGGCCTGGAACTCCCCAACCGGGAGATCATGACCTGAGCTGAAGTCAGAAGCTTAATGGAGTGAGCCACCCAGGCGCTATTAACCTTTAGAGTTTAATGGGATGACTGAATGAAGACAAAACACATTGCACAAAATAAACTAATCGGCACATTCTTGCCTATCACTCAATAAACCCATGAGAAGCTTTTAGTAATCAATTCTGTTTGAAGTTTTTCAGGGAACTTGAACCTGGCCCATGTTTTGTTTTTAGTTGAAAAATTATTATTTTTTAAATAAATAGTTTATTGTCAAATTGGTTTCCATACAACACCCAGTGCTCTTCCCCACAAGTGCCCTCCTCCATCACCACCACCTCGCTTCCCCCTCCCCCTTTCCCTTCAACCCTCAGTTCGTTTTCAGTATTCAATAGTCTCCCAGGTTTTGCATCCCTCTCTCTCCCCAACTCTCTTTCCCTCTTCCCCTCCCCCAGGTCCTCCATTAGGTTTCTCCTGTTTTCCTGTTAGACCTATGAGTGCAAACATATGGTATCTGTCCTTCTCCGCCTGACTGATTTCACTTAGCATGACACCCTTGAGGTCCATCCACTTTGCTACCAATGAACCTGGCCCATTTTAATTGAACATGGCCCTCTGATTGATTTCTCAAGCCCCGGAGTTAGCTGATTTCTTTCTTCACTTCTCTCCTGTAAAACCCCTGCCCACACCGAGCTGGGAGGGTGGTTTATTGGGACATCGGTCTGCCATCTTTGTGGTTAGCTGGATTTCTTGAAAAAATCACTTTCCCTGTCCAAAGACTCTGTCTCTCTTAATTTATTGGCCTGTCATGGAGCAAGCAGATGGGACCTGGGTTGAAAAACAAGCCACAGGGGCACCTGGGTGGCTCAGTCGGTTAAGCATCTGACTTTGGCTCAGGTCACGATCCTGTGGTCCATGAGTTTGAGCACCACATCGGGTTCTGTGCTGACAGCTCAGAGCCTGGAGCCCGCTTCAGATTCAGTGTCTCCCTCTCTCTGCTCCTCCCCTGCTCATGCTCTGTCTCTGTCTCTCAAAAATAAATAAATATTAAAAAAATTTTAATGTTTAATGTTTAGCAGTTTTCTAATGATGTTGAAAGGAAAGCGAAGCAGTGGAAAGAGAAACCAAGAAACTGATCCCATTCACGATTGCACAAAAAACCATAAAATATCTAGGAGTAAACCTAACCAAGGATGTAAAAGACCTATATGATGAAAACTATAGAAAACTTATGAAAGAGATTGAAGACGACACCAAGAAATGGAAAAACATTCCCTGTTCATGGATCAGAAGAATAAACATTGTGAAAATGTCATTACTACCCAAAGCAATCTACACATTCAATGCATTCCCCATCAAAATTGCACCTACATTCTTCTCAAAGCTGGAACAAACTATCCTAAAATTCATATGGAACCACAAAAGACCCCGAATAGCCAAAGTAATATTGAAGAAGAAAACCAAAACAGGAGGCATCACAATCCCAGACTTTAGCCTCTACTACAAAGCTGTCATCATTAAGACAGTATGGTATTGGCACAAAAACAGACACATAGACCAATGGAATAGAATAGAGAACCCAGAACTGGGCCCACAAATGTACAGCCAATTAA
>NC_043710.1:7953434-7970572 GCF_006229205.1 Suricata suricatta
TTGAGCACAATCAATATTCCAACTCAAAAGGCATGAAGGTCATTTGTACAATTCACAATCTAACCCCAGAGAAACTGGGGGCAGCCGCAAGGGTTGTCAGGGCACGAGAACTTTTGCTCAGTCGCACTCTCCCTGCTGGCTCCTCGCTGCTGCCTCCCACGAAACTCAAAGGATCTTAAAAGGGCAGGGGAATCCTTCCTCCCAGATGAGTCCTGACCATTCCCCTCCCCACACTGAGGTCGCGTTCAAAATGAAAAACGAAGAAGAAAAAAAGTAAGCCGCAAGCAAGGTCTTCTCCCTTTCGAGTAGTGTCACTTCGGGCAGGCGGCTCTGTCTCCTGGTCTCTGTTACCTCCTCTTTAAGAGGGAGGGATTCATCTTGGTCAGGCTAGAGGCTGTGAGTCTGTGGACCTGAAGCCTCAGGAGGGATGGGGACTCTGGTCATTGCTGGCCCAGCCGGAGTCACCTCTGTCCCTGGACTTAGTTTCTGGGGCCCATCTTCAGGTTCAAGGTTGTTACGGGGATTCTGCAGCCCAGGTCCGGCCCCTCCCAGTTCCTCGGGTCCTCACCCATCTGGGACTCGCTGCTCACCACATCCTTCCTGCCCTTCGCCCTCAAGGCCTCTGCGGTCAGGTTTGATCAGGATCTGAGCAGTTCTTGGCATTGATGCCACCTGACAAATATTCAGCGAGGTCAGGGATTTATGCTGCATGTTTGCTGCACAGATATTTCTAGGGTCTTTCCTCATTCCTGCCAGTGGGAGATCAGAATGTAATTTCCCCTGAGAACTTGCAGAAACAGGGCAGGCAAGGCCCTGGGGCCAGAGGGCAGCAGTGCTGGCTGTTGAGGTTGGGGCTGCTGTCTCGGGGAGCAAGTGCAAAGGATTACCTCAGCATCTAACTCTGAGATGACTAATGCGCGCAGTGCCCAGCACACGGTGCAACCTCACCTCACGCCTTTGTTCAGCAGGGACCCACTGAGCTCCGACTACGGGCCAGGCACCGCCGGAGGCACTCAGGGAATCCACAAAAAAAAAAAAAAAAAAAAAAAGCCGCTGATACCAACCTGTGCCATTGGGGCTCTTACTTTCTCGTTGGAGAGACAGATGAACGTGTAGTGAGGGACATATTACATTTGATGGCCAAATGCTGAGCAAAATGAAGAAGAGAAGGGGGCTGGCGATAAGGGGGAGTGCAATTTTAGGTATCGTGGGCGGGGACAGCCTCCCTGAGCAGATGACTCTTAAGTAATGAACACAAGGAGCCAGGAAGGGGCCCTTCGCATGGATGTGCACACAGAGTGTCCCAGGCAGTGGAGCAGCAATTGCAAAGGCCCTGTGGCTGCATATGTCTGCGAGGGTATCTGAGCCAGGGAGCGGGTCACAGGAGAGGACAGCCAAGAGGTACCGTGAGCCCTGTTTCTTGGGGGCATTGCCGCCTTCCCAAGGGGGTTGATTTTTATTCCAAATGGGCTGAGATTCCCTGGAGGGTTGCAGCACTGCAGGGTAGTTTTTAAAGACTCCCTCTGAATCCTGTGCTGAGAACAGTCCGCAGAGTCCAGGATGGGAGCAGCGAGAAGTGCTTGGATTCTTCATGTGCTTTGAAGGCGGGGTTTGCTAGGGCCGCCTAGCAAATACCATAGGCTAGGCGGCTTAATGAAGAGAATTCTATCTTCTCACGGTTCTGGAGGCTAGAAGTTCAAGATCAAGCTGTCCTCAGGGTTGGTTTCTTCTGAGGCTTCTCCCCTTGGCTCATAGATGGCTGCTTTCTCCCCAGGGTCTTCAAATGGCCTCCCTTCCGTGCGTGTCTGTGTCCTCGTCTCTCCTTCTTATAAAACACCGGTGGGGTTAGGACCCTTTTTAATTTAATTAATAGGTTCTCTTTTAAATTTAATTACCCTCTTAAATACCCCAACTCCAAATACATGGGGAAGTGTTAGAGGTTAGGACTTCAACACATGAATCTGAAGGGAGAAGCAGAATATTCAACGTATAACATTTACTTTCTGGCCTAATAGAATCCAGCCATGGCTTCTGCTTTCCTTGTCCCCATCCTGGAATCTGTTATTTTTCCATGGAGCCTGGTTCCTTTTAATGAATAATGGTATGTAGAAAGCAAAACTGGATCATTTAAGGGGTTTTAATTTAATCCTATATCTTTTCAAAAAAAATTATTTTTACTGTTTACTCATTAAAATTTTGTTTTTAATGTTTTAATGGTTTTTTTTTTTTTTTGAGTGAGAGAGAGACAGCATGAGCAGAGGAGGGTCAGGGAGAGAGGGAGACACTGAATCTGAAGACAGGCTCCAGGCTCTGAGCTAGCCGTCAGCACAGAGCCTGACACAGGGCTGGAACCTATGAATCTTGAGATCATGACCTGCGCTGAAGTCAGATGCTCAACCGACTGAACCACCCAGGCGCCCCTCAAAACATTTTTTAATGTTTATTTATTTTTGAGAGAGAGAGATAGAGACAGAGAGTGAGCAGGGGAGGGTCAGAGAGAGAGGGAGACACAGAATCCAAAACAGGCTCCAGGCTCTGAGTTGTCAGCATAGAGCCTGACATGTGGCTCGAACTCACGAACTACAAGATCATAACCTGAGCCAAAGTCAGACACCCAGCTGACTGAGCCACCGAGGCGCCCCAAAAGGAAATGACCGTGAAAAGAATGTCCGGGCTGTGGACTGGATTCCTTTGTTCCCCACTCTGCTCCTTCAGAGTAATACCTTTCACATCCCTGCCATTATCATGTGACTGGGCCATGTTCCTCCTTGACTTCGGACTGGGTCATGTGATCTGCTTTGGCCAATGGGAGCAAAGGAGCACACATGTCACTTCCCACCTCTGAACAGAAGTTTTCTATGAAAGCGCATGCTTAGGCTCAGCTTCTTTAGCTCCTGTGCCCCCTGTCACGAGGAAGCCCTGTCCCAGCTAGAGGCCGCCCCTTCAGCCGGGGGACAGGAATGAAACCCGGGTGGTGGAAGGCCCAACCTCCACGAGCCAAACTCAGCAGAGCCCAGAAGAATCTCTACGGACCCACAGCCCTCAGGTTCCAGGAGGAGGAGGAACTAGGCCTGAGCTGATGCGGGGGGCTCTTCGGACCCCAGCAAAGCTGATGAAATACTCTGGTGGGAGTCGGGAGGGAGCCCTCCTTCGGGTCAGGGATGCTGCCCAGGGACAGTATTTCTCTTCTGCTTCCGCGGGCGAGGGGTCCCTGTGTGACTGTACATCGTGGTCACATCTCAGGCTTCAGAGCTTGGTTCAATGCCTGGTTAGTGAGTGATGGGCACTGAGCGGGGCAGAATGAAACCAAGAGTGAGAGTCTCCGAGTCCATGTGGAAGGCGGGGCCGGAGATCAGCAGGCCCCAGGCAGGCTCAGTCTCCACTTCCTGGTGTCTGCGCGGAGTCCCCTTGAGGGGTCAGGGCCACTCTGCGGTGGGGTGGCTCCCTCGGTCTGCTTCGCCGGCCTTGGGAAGCTGGGCACCAGCTGCTATTTAGAAAACTTGTGTAAACACGCCGTTGCTATATAAAAGCCTGTTTTCCCCTGGGGTGTGGGAGGGTGAGGTTTCCGAGTGGATATCTCCTGTCTGTGTCCCCAGGGCACGTAGGGAAGTGGGTGGGGGGCGCCGTGAGTGAAACAGGAAGGGAGCCAGCCAGATCCTTGTTCTAGAAGCTGTGTCTGTCTGGGTCTTTAGGGCCCCAGCTTGCTCACACGCAGTTCACAGAGGAGCCTTGATGGTGCGTCTGTAGAAGGGACGCCTTTGGTCTCTGGGAGGTAAACTAGTTGCCACCGTGCCTGCCTCTGCTCCTGCCAAGGGTTTGGACCCCCTTACACCCCCTACAGCGCCTGTCCCTCCCTCCCTCCCTCCCTCCCTCTTTCCTTCCTTCCTTCCTTCCTTCCTTCCTTCCTTCCTTCCTTCCTTCCTTCCGTAGTCTTTTGCTCTTAGTTCCAGACCATTCTTGCCTTGGCCGTGACCTACCCAGTCCCTGTAGCCCCACCTTTCTGTGTCTTTGAAGTTGCAGGCAGAAGGTGGGTTTTCGGCTCAATGCTGCGCAGCTGAAAAGAAACAAGTGGGGGCTTGTGTATTTGTTCCAGGAAATGGACTTCCTGAAAAGGCATGTCTTATCATCTGGAAACCGGAAGGCTGTCTGGCCCAGCTCTGGAAGGGAGCTGCCCTGTCCCCAGTGCGTCCTCTGTTTCCTTACCCAGGAAGGGAACAAGCTCAGACTTTGGCTCCTGTCAACAGCATCCTAGCTGTGGCCTTAAGTGTTTAGGGATGAAATGAGTAGACTCCTCTCGCTGGCTCCCCAGCTTGGAGAGGGGAGTGGCTGGGAGGGGCTCCTGGCCCCGCTGGTCCTCCAGCCCCTCTTCCATGTAGATTTCCTTGGCCCCATGCCAAGTCAGCCCCTTCACTGGATCCTGGGGTGAAGGGGGAGGGCCAGCATAGAGGATCCCACCCTGGTGTGGCTCAAAGTCCAGGGGACATGCAGACAGGCCCAGGGGGTCCCAGCAAGACATGATCCATGCAGAGGGAGGTGGACGTCCTGGGGGCCTAGGGACCCAGAGAGTGGCAGCTGAGCCAGGCTGGGGCCTGGGGGCAGCTTCTCAGAGAGGGGTGTCTGGTGTGGGGGAGAAGGGGAAGACGGGGTGGGGGAGGGGATTGGAGGCAGAGGCAGCCAGATGTGTAGGGGAGCAGAGGCAGGGGCCAACTCTGTGGCAAGGAGGGGGGCAAGCCATTTGGTCATCCTGGAGCTGAGGGGGTAGAGGGTGAGGAGGGCTGAGGAGGGGCTGGTGGGGAGGGCCTGGGAGCTGCTGCCCAGAGGGCGTGCCCTGTGCCCTGAGGCCACATGTGCCCTTTGGGAAGGCCACAGTGAGTCTTGGGGAGACTGGATTTGGGGTAGCAGGAGGTTATCAAGAGGCTGCAGGGGTCACAGAGGCAGGGACAGGGCTGCCCTGAAACAATTCAGGGGTTGGGAGATGGACGAGGAGGTGAATTCAGAAGAAACTTCTAGAGTTTGCATTGACTGGACTTTGGGACTGGACGCAGGTGGTGGGGGTGTGTGTGTGGAAGGGGGTGGAGGGAAGGGGTGTGTGAGGGGACGGAGGACTTAGGATGGGCCCTCTTTTGGGATTGGGAAGCCTGGAATGAAGGGTTGGAGTGCCGCTGTCATTCCCGGGATCAGGAACACAGAAGGAAGGGGAGCAGAGGAAGTGTTAGTCCTTGCAGCTGGGGTGCCCTGGGCGGAGCCCTGGGTGTGGGAGGCGGGGCCCGGGGGCAGCCGACGGGAGACATGGGCAGAGAGAGACCCAGCTCGGCCTTTTCACACCAGTGACCTTGAGCCAACCTGGACGCCCTGGTTCCCACACCTGAACGAGAGGTCATCATGCCCCCTCCTGGGGTTGTGTGGATGGGAGGGCTGGCTGGTGACATCCGCCCCACTGCCCCCCACTGTGTGACCCACACCATCCTGCTCCCTGGTCAAGCTGCCTGTGGGGACATCAGCCAAGAGTGAACGGCATCCCGGCATCCCGAGGCCAGGAGGGGACCTGAGGGGGAGCCTCAAGGTGGCCATGGGCACCACGAGCGGGGAGTGTTGGGCTTGAGGGTCAGTCTGCAAGGAAGGGAGGGACTCTGCACGGACTTCAGGGGGTGGGGTTTGGACACACTGGAAAGTTGCTGGGACCTACAGTTTCACAACGACACACGTGCATAGGCACACGCATGTGAATGAACGTGTGCTCAGCGGACACACATCCACTCCTGGGACCCTCCCTCCTTTTCCACGACTTGGGGGTAGGAGTGCGGGTCATAAACTCTAATATCTGGGCCCCGCACAAAGGGGACCTTGAGAGGCACAGAGGGGCCGGGCATCCCTTATGCATCACGCTTTCCCACGAGGTGTGCCAATGTCATGCCTGGAGACTGGTTGAGAATGTTTTTTTTTTTTTTCTGTTTTTTAAATTTATTTTTGAGAGACAGAGAGAGACAGCACAAGCAGGGGAGGGTCAGAGAGAGAGGGAGACACAGAGTCTGAAACAGCCTCCAGGCTCTGAGCTAGCTGTCAGCACAGAGCCCAATGCGGGCCTTGAACCCACAAACCATGAGATCCTGACCTGAGCCGAAGCCGGACGCTTAACCGACTGAGCCCCCCAGGCGCCCCTGGTTGAGAATGCTTTTGAGGGGCTACCAGCACAGGGCCATCTGCCTGGGAGACAAGAATGTAGCCCCTGCAGGTGGGGAAGGATTTTCTGTTTAAGTATCAGCCCTTGGGTTTAGAAGCATGAGCGTGCGGACACCGACTTGGAATACTGTGTTCTTGCCCACGCAGCACCTTGGATTCTTTGGAAAGAAAGGACTCTGGACTTTTATTCTCTACGGGATGGGATTTGTTGTCCATCAGTTGAACTGTATTTTATGGCTCACCCTCACATGTGTCCCAAACAGAACTTCTTGTTTGCAAATGGTGCACACGGCGTCACCCAGCTCCGCGGAGAGAGCGAGCCTTTCGGAATTGGTGAGCCCTGGTTTTAGATCCTGGCTCCATGGCATCCGAGCAGACACCCTGGGGTACCACCTGGTCTCCCTGAGGCTCAAGAGACAGTTTTCTCAAGGGGGGGATGATTATATTCACCCCTTTGGGATAGGGAGGAGTGAAATGAGATAACACATTGAACCCCCACATGGGGCCTGGGACGAAGGAGGTTTTTTAAGAAAAGCTGTCTCCTGGGCACCTGGGTGGCTCAGTTGGTTAAGCGTCTGACTTCAGCTCAGGTTGTCATTTCATGGTCTGTGAGTTCGAGCCCCACATCGGGCTCTGTGCTCAGAACCTGGAACCTGCTTCGGATTCTGTGTCTCTGTCTCTCTCGGCCCCTTCCCAGCTTGTGCTCTATTTCTCTCAGAAATAAATAAACATTAAAAAAAAAAGAAAAGAAACGCTGTCTCCTTCTGATGAATCGCATGGACAGAGCAGGACGCACGGAGCTGCTGAATATCACTCACAGTGATAGAGCGACTGAGCAGGTAGTGGTTCGGAATGTTGACAGGATAGCCATGCGGGGACCTGGGCTCCTTTCCAACCCTTCCCTGCATCCCAGGTCCTGCACCGGAGGAGGTCTGTCTGTGAGTCCCTGGTAAGCTCCTCCCGTCCTTAAGCAGCCAGGTCACCAACCCCTGTGGTCACCACACACAGACCGCGCATGCGGGCGAGGTCACCAGTCCTGCACGAGAGAAGGTTGGTGACCAGATGGAGTCCACCTGTACAGAGAGTGAAGGTGAGCACTTCGTCACCTATCTGAGGCATGGCCCCCATAAGGGACACACCTTTGGCGTGATGCCTCATTTCCTAGGTTTCTGCTCATGCCGGGGGAGGGGCGCTGGTAGCATGGCGGTGAGCGGCAACATTTGACTTCTCACATTTCTAGCAAGAGCCATCATTTATTGAGTTCCAACTCAGTACACAGCATTTTAAGTCATTTTGACTCATAAACTCACAGCCATCCCACCGGGGTTGATGTACTGGTCCATACCTTTCCATGCGGACGCACTGAATTTGCCCAAAGCTATGACATCTAAGCTCATGGAAGCAGCAGGACTTGAACTCAGGCTGTATGCCTTGGGAATCATGTTCAAGAGGATAATCAGTGGGGAGCTCCTGACCAGGGTGCCGCCTCGGGCACCCTCAGACCAGCCTTCTGACTTCTGACAAACTGCTTTGCCAGTCGGCCCGGCTTCATCATTTTCCTGTTTACATCACACGGTTTTTACAGGAATGAAATGTGTGGAAAGTGCTGGAAAACTGAGGGGGCTGCTCACATGCAAGCCTCCCAGCCCTGGGTGTGGGGTGATTTATCATCCCCCTTCTACAGTGAAGGAACTGAAGATCGGGGAGTCCTTGGGGTCTACCTGAGGCGCGTCGGTGTAGATCCTGTCACTTTGAGTCTGGCACATTCTCCACTCTCCCTCCTTCTCTTGGTATGCACGAGGGTCTTGGTTTCCTAATCTGGGGTGTCCCCATCTTCTCTAGCATCGCTACTTTATCCTACCTCTATCCCTGCCCTGCCCTAGATAGTCTGGGCCCCATCCCTCAAGCCGTGCCCTCAGCTGGCTGATAACTAGGCATTTTTCTTTCCTGGAGCAATTTCATATGTAAAAGAAATTTCCAGCGTCTTCAAGGCTTGGAATAGTCATTCTCAATCCTGCTGCATGTCAGACTCCTGGGAGCCCCACACCCAGACATTCTGATGCCGTCCGTCTGGGGCGGGCTCCGGGAGCTGGTATGTTTGAAGAACTCTGGAGAAGTCTGGGAAGTGCAATCAGAGAGCAGCTGCGGGCGGAAGTCGCCGATCTTTCTTGAAATACATCCATGCGTTGGTCCAGGAGATTGCTTTGGAATGGGTTTCAGCTTAAACTTCTCTTTTAACAGAGTGTTGTTAATATTTAAGTAATGGAAACAAGGTTCTTTAGTCATTTTGTAAAGTAATTTCGCTCTGAGTGATTATCATGGTCTTACTTTACACAGACTGGTCTTTTTCTTTTTTAAGTACTTATTTACTTATTTAAGTAATCTCTCCACCCAACGTGGGGCCCAAACTCATGACCCCAAGATCAAGAGTCGCACGCTCTTCCAACTGAGCCAGCCAGGCGTCCCTCTGGACGAGTCTTTTTATTTAAGTTGGGTTTATTGAGGTTGCTGAAAAAGAAGATGGCAGGCCCCAAAGGGTGTCACGTGGACTGAGTCCCCAAATGGGGGCTCAACACCCAATCTAGTTGGAGTTTCAACCTCCCTCAGAAATGTGGCTGCAACCAGTCATTCAGGAAATTTTTCTTTCCATCAGCATCAGTGGAGCATCTGAGACCTCTCCATCCCGCAAAGAAAGATGAGGTCGTCTGCATGGTAAGACCCCTTCCCCTTTCCCCTAGAAGGCAGGCCTGCCAGGAACAATCTTTTCTTTTGCCAATAAGAACCTTTTGTTTTGTTCAGCTCCTTGCAGGGCCTCTCTACTTGCTGGATGGGACACCGCCCTACCCGAATGGTTTTATAAAGTCAGATCCCCGGATTTACTTGGTTCAATTTCATTACTTAACAAAAGTATACAGCTTTCCAATGGAAACAAAGGAGAAATCCTCACTAGGCAAAGAATTCGTAGCTATGATACCAAAAGGACCATCCATGAAAGAGAAAACTGATGAATTGGACTTCACCAAATTGGACTTCAGCTTATACTTGGTGAAGGAAACTGAATGAAAAGACACGCTAAGGTGAGGAGACATTCTTCACAAATAACATATTTGACAAAGGACTTCTACCCAGCTTATATAAAGAACCCTTCAAAGTCAAGGGTAAAAAAACCAACAACCATGAAAACATGGAGAGAAGAGGGATGCTCGGCTGGCCCAGTTGGTGACTCTTGATCTCGGGGTTGTAGCTTCGAGCCCCATGTCGGGTGTAAAGATTACTTAGAAAACAGCAATCACAACAGCAAAACAATAACAACGACAAAAGCATGAAGAGTCTCCGCACCAGAGAATGCAAGAATGGCAAATAGTATATAAAAAAACACTCATGTCTTCAGCCATTAGTGACATGCAAATTAAAATCGCAAGGAGATCCCCCTCACACCGGTGAGGATGGCTAAAATAAAAAACACATGAGGCGCCTGGGGGGCTCAGTCCGTTGGGCCTCTGACTTCAGCTCAGGTCATGATCTCACATTCGTGGGTTCGAGCCCCGCGTCAGGCTCCGTGCTGACAGCTCAGAGCCTGGAGCCTGCTCCCGATTCTGTGTCTCCCTCTCTCTCTGCCCCTCCCCGCTCATGCTCGGTCTCTCTCTGTCTTAAAAATAAATAAAACATTAAAAAAATAATTAAAAAATAAAATAAAAAACACTAGGGATGCCTGGGGGGCTTAGTCAGTTGAATGTCCGACTTCAGCTCAGGTCATGATCCCATGATTGGTGAGTTTCAGCCCCGGACTGGGCTCCGTGCTAACAGCTCAGAGCCTGGAGCCTGCTTCGGATTCTGTGTCTCCCTCTCTCTCTCTGTCTCTCTCTCTCTCTGCCCCTTCCTCACTCCCGCTCCGTATCTCTCTCTCTCTCAAAAATAAATAAACATTAAAAAATTAAAAAACAAAACAAAACCCACTGACAATCACAATTACGCGGATGCAGGACCACTAGAAGTCTCCCATCTTGCTGGTGGGAATGCACAGTGGCGCAGTCACTCTGAAACAACTCTGGAAAAGTGATGGGCAGTTTCTTATGAAGTCAAAGGTGCACTTATTGTACGATCCAGAAATCGCACGACCAGGTACCTACCCCAGAGAAGTTAAAGCTCATCATGCTCATCAGAGACGTGTCCACAACCCTTCCTCGCAGCTCTGCTCTTGATTGCCCAAACCTGGAAACTACCGATGTTCTTCGATGGGTCAGTAGATAAATGGACTGTGGTACAATGGATTACTATGGAGTAATAAAGAGAACGGTCCCTGATGCAAACAGCTACTTGGATTGATCTCAGAACGATGACACACAGTGAAAGGAACCAGATACACTAGGTCAGATACTGTAGGATTCCATTTATGTGGCATTTTCAAAAAGGCAAAACATAGGCGTGGAAAACAGATCCTTGCGTTGGTGGGGTTCGGGGATGGATGGAGGCGGTGTGATTACAAAGCAGGGACACAAGAGAGTGTTTTGGAGTCCTGATGGTGCAGGCCATGGGCACACAAACCCACATACATGTTCAAACTCAGAATTTTACCCGTTCCCCAAAGTCAATCTTATTTTTTTTTTAGTTTTTTAAAATGTTTTTTTATTTATTTTAGAGAGACAGAGAGAGATAGCACAAGCAGGGGTGGGTCAGAGAGAGAGGAAGACACAGAATCTGAAGCAGGCTCCAGGCTCTGAGCTGTCAGCACAGAGCCCGACGCGGGGCTCGAACCCACGAACCGTGAGATTATGACCTGAGCCGAAGCCGGACACTTAACCAATTGAGCCACCCAGGCACCTCTCAATCTTATTAATAAAAAAAAAATAATAATGGGACACCTGGGTGGCTCAGTTGGTTGAGCGTCTGACTCTTGATTTCCGGTGAGGTTCTGGTCTCACGGTTTGTGAGTTTGAGCTCCATGTCGCACTCTGAACAGTGTGGAGCCTGCTTGAGATTCCCTCTCTCCCTCTCTCTCTGCCCCTCCCCTGCTTGCTCTCTCTCTCTCTCTCTGTCAAAATAAATAAATAAACGTAAAAAAAAAAAAGAAAAAGAAAAGTAAGGAAAACCACTAGAAGTGTAAATGCAGTTATAACTTCCAAACAGTTCTGAGACAAAAGGTGAGGAGGGTGATAAAGATTTCATCAATCTGATAGCAAGCAACAAGCTTAAAATACAAGGAAAAATGGCACCAGAAGCGGAAGACACAAAATCAGATGGTACCAATACACATACCGGGAACACCCCCGACATACCAGGAACCACAGCAGTAGCACCGTGGCCATGACCGGGTGAGGTGTGAGTGCGCACAGGGTGTGCCGATCCCTGGCTGGGGCTTCTGAAAGCAGGTGGTGACAGGCACGCAGTTTACGGAAGGAAGGAGCGTGGAGCTGCGTGGAGGGGTGCCAGGCGGGGGCTGGCCCTTCTCTTCCCTGGCAGGGGGTGGGGGCCCTGGCTCCCTCCTCAGTGGTGGACACAGTAGAGCTGGACGCTGCCACTGACCCGGAGCTCCCGCAGCTGCTCCAGGACCCGCTGGTGCACGCTGGTGGCCCCCAGGCCCTGCCCATTGAGCGCCAGCTTCAGCCCTCCCTCCTGGCACAGGAGCAACACCTGGGAAAGGACAGGAGGACCCTGCAGGCTGGCAGACAGACAGACAGCTGGTGCACTGCTGCCCAATTCCCCCACCCCCCCGCCCCCCAGCAAGCTCTCCCCTCAGAGGTCACAAAGACCGGAACCAGGGGGCACCTGGTGGTGGGAAAGATCAGGATTGGGTGTTCCCGCTTGTCACCAGATCGCTGTAACCTTCCACAAGGATCCTCTCAGCCCTGGGCCTCAGTTTCTCCGTCTGTGCTGGTGGTGTCCCCTCGAGCAGTGGGCTCAACCCTGGCCGCACTTCGGAGTCATTAGGGGGCTTTTTTTTTTTTTTTAATAAATAACACCAATGCCAGGGGCAGCCCTGAGTAATGATGTCTGTGTTTGGGGAGTAGGGTGAGCGCCGCGGCACAGACGCTCCAGCCCCGCACCCTCCACCCACCCCAGGACGCATCCCTGTCCCCCCACGGGAATGCAGCTTTGTGCTCCCACAGGAGGGACGAGGCCACTCAGCTCTGACTGACCTCGAAGAATCGCCGGGGGTAGAAGAGGAAGGGGGCCGAGATCAGCTTCTTGCACCCCCAGGGCGAGATCCAGGCCAGAGTTCTGTCTGCGAAGGACGCCCTGAGCATCACGGGGACGCGAGCCGCCTGGTCCCGCAGGCTCAGAGTGAAGCTGCAAGAAGGGGGGGGGGCGCCTCTGAGCCGTGGCTGCCGATCCTGAGGGGACAGACGGAGGTGGGCGAGCAGTAGGAGATTCTGCAGCTCAGAGCAAGTGGGAACACCCCAGAGTCTCAAGCACACACACCTCCACCCATTGGCCGAGGACCAGGGGGGAGCACATGACCTTGTCTGAGCCTCATTTCCCCCTCCTCAAGATGGGAATAATGATATTAGTAGTCGCTAATATTCACCGAGTGCTATAGGGCAGGGATTGTCTTGCGTGATTTGAAAAGAGTGCAGCGACACGCAGAAGAATGAACCTGGACCACTTTCTTACACCACACACAAAAGTAAACTCAAAAGGGATGAAAGACCTAAATGTAAGACAGGAAGCCATCAAAACCCTAAAGGACAAAACAGGCAATAACCTCTTTGACCTTGGCTGCAGAAACTCCTTACTTGATATGTCTCCAGAGGGAAGGGAAACAAAAGCAAAAATGAACTATTGGGACCTCATGAAAATAAAAAGCTTCTGCACAGTGAAGGAAACAGTCAGCAAAACTAAAAGGCAACCGACAGAATGAGAGAAGATATTTGTAAATGAAATATCAGATAAAGGGTTAGGATACAAAATCAGTAAAGAATTTATCAAACTCAACACCCCAAAAACCCAAATAATCCAGTGAGGAAATGGGCAAAAAACATGAATAGATACTTTTCTAAAGAAGTCATTCATATGGCTAACAGACACATCAAAACATGTTCAACGTCACTCATCATCAGGGAAATACAAGTCAAAACCACAGTGAGACACCACCTCACACCTGTCAGAACGGCTGACATTTACAACTCGGGCCACAACAGATGCCGGCGAGGATGCGGAGAGAGAAGAACCTTTTGGCACCACTGGTGGGAATGCAAACCGGTGCAGCCGCTCTGGAAAACAGTGTGGAGGTTCCTCAAAAAATTTAAAACAGAACTACCCTACGACCCAGCAATTGCACTACTAGCTATTTATCCAAGGGATACAGGTGTGCTGTTTCGAAGGGGCACATGCACCCCAATGTTTAGAGCAGCACTATCACCAACAGCCAAAGTACGGAAAGAGCCCACATGTCCATCGGCGGATGGATGGATAAAGATGTGGTATATATACACAATGGAATATTACTTGGTGATGAAAATGAATGAAATCTTGCCATTTGCAACAATGTGGATGGAACTAAAGTGTATTATGGTAAGTGAAATAACTCAGAGAAAGGCAAATATCACAGGATTTCATTCATATATGGAATTTAAGATACAAAGCAGATGAACATAAGGGAAGGGAAGCGAAAGTAATATAAAACCAGAGGGGGAAACAAGCCATAAAAGACTCCTAAATACAGAGGACAAACTGAGGGGTGCTGGCAGGGTGTTGGGTGGGGGATAAGCAGGGGAGGGGCACTAAGGAGGACACTGGTTGGGATGAGCACTGGGTGGTATATGTAAGTGATGACTCCTAAATTCTACTCCTGAAAAAATATATAGTTGGATTAAAAAAAATAAAATAGATCATTAAATCTAAAAAAAAACCCCATTAGACTTTGAGCTAGGACGTAAAGATGGCGTCATGTCTCCAGGTTTTGCTGGGGAGGGTGTTCCTTCTATCACTGAGAACTTTTTCATTTTCCCTTTATGACTGAGGTCATCCTTCCTTACTTCCGATGGTAAAACTCAGGACTTCCGCCACAGAGAGGTGCAGTGACTTCCCTGAGAGCACATAGTTTATGGGAGGCAAAACCAGGATCCCAACCCAGTTGTGCCTGGCTTTGGAGGTTGGTTCCGTCCAGGGCTGGGCTGCAAGCCTGCCCCAGAGCTGGCAGGCCTGATCAAGACCATGCCGAGGCAAAGGTGCAATGAGGTCAGTGATTTAAAAACCAAAACCAAAACCAAAACAGAAACAGAAAGGGAGAACCCAGAGCACCCTCCTTCCTCTCATGCCTCTCTTTAATTCCGCTGCTGCCACATTTGTGGAGCCCTTACTGTGTGCCTGGCACAATTCTAAGCATGTACCCACCCCTGAGGCTGGCAGTATCATTACCTCTTTTTACAGACAAGGACACTGAAGCCCAGAAAGGAAAAGAAACTGCCTCGAAGGTGCACAGGGAGGAAATATCCTCAGCAGAAGTCAAACCCAGGCGATCTGGCCCAGAAAAGTCATGAAATCCAGTGCGATTCCAGCAAGAAGGAAAGGAGATGGGAAAGAAGGAAAGGAGGGGAGAGTCGAAGAAAAGACTATTCAGGCTCGGAGCCTGGGGATTTGGGGAATGGAGTAGGAGCGCCCCCTGTGGGAGAGGTCAGGCAGCATCTGCATAGTTCGTGTTTGGCTCCAAGCTCCCATCCTCTCTGGGGCTGCTTTGTTTCTTGCCCCGCGTCACCCTGGGAGGTGGAGTTTGCTCTCTGGGTCTCAGCCTGAGCCTTTAAGAGACCTTTCCCAAAGCCCCAGCTGGGACCTTCGAGGAGAGGCTGGCTGGCCTGATCAGATGTACAGGCAGGGAAGATGGTCCCAGAACTGGGGCTGTCTGGGGCCACGGAGGCAGCCTGAGCACAGGGGTCCCAACCACAAAGCGGCGGTGTGGGGGACGAAAGAGGTAATGCTTGTAAAGCTCGTGCGTGACTCGGGGATGCTTCTCCCTCCCTCCTACCTGGATACTTACTCCTTTGGCTCTGGCAGGACCAGTCCCCGAAGTACGATGACTTGTCCTGGCCAGAGACCCTTGGGAAGGGCCCGAGAACAGGGCACCTCCTGTAGGGAGACACACAGAGAGAAGGGACACGCAGAGGGGCTTGGGGAGGGCTGCCACCCCCAGGGGCCGTGGAGCCCTCGAGCAGGGAAGTCTGACTTCAGACCCATGGCCAGGAAAAGACTCCCCTTTGCTCATTTATTAGACACCAGCTGCAGAGCGGGTCTCCTGTGTGCAACTCTCCCTGGCCTTTCAGGGAGGCCACCCCCAGTCCCTGGGCCCAACAGCTAGGTATGCTCCCGATCACTGTACCCTGAGTTGTAATGTCCCGTTCACTGGTTGATCCCTCTATCCCAGAGCCTGGCACTGGGCCTGGCACAGAAGAGTATCAAATATAGTTGTGTGCAGAATAAATGGAGAAAAGACACAAAGAGAGGGCTTTAGCCCGAAGCTGCCAGGCCCACCCGCAGCCCCCAGGCTTCTTCTATAAAGGAAGGGGAGACCTTGGTGCTGAGGGGGCGGGGTGTGGTGGATGCCCTCCCAGGACGGCACCTCCACCAGACCCAGGAGGGAGGTCACTCACCAGGCTGGGGCTCTTCAGCAGGAAAGGCTGTCAAGGGAAGAAAGGGGACATGGAGGCCATGGGGGGTTGGCTCAGTGGAAGAGAGCCTCTTAATGTTATTATTAAGGATTGAGGGTATTTGGGGTCTCTCTCTCTCAAAGGCAATGCAGGTGCATGATTGGAGCCCTGGAGCAGGGTGGGATCCTCTCTGGACACTAGCTCTGGGATAATGGGGAGGAACTGGAGAGAGGGTCTGTCATTCACTTACTGGCATGGCCTTGGGCCTCATCTCCCTCTCTGCCCTGCAGGCCAACCCCAGCTTCCCCTCCGGGTTGCTGGGAACAGAGAGCACCCCCTGAGAAGGATCTCTTGCTGGTGATGCTGGGGCTCCGCCCATTCTGGGCAGCCAGCCTGCCTCTTCCCAAGCCAAGGGGCTCAGACTGGGAGCAGGGAGAGGAAAATCCCAGCTGGCCAGGGACGGAGGTGTTGCCAGCGGTATCCATGGCAACTGTGCAGCAGGAAAGGGGCAGCTGGCTCTTGTCAACCAGGTCAAGCTAGGGGAGGAGGGAGCTCAGTGGCTCAGCTCGCATGGCTGGAACCACAAGGGCTGACCGTGCTCCCCAGAGACTCACATATCCAACAGGATACTCGCTGCCACCCTCCGGAAATGGCTGTGGGGAAAGAGAAAAAGCAACACGTGAGATTCAGGACCACTGCCAGCTCAGATATGGGGCTCCGACCTGCCCCGCCTGCGCCTGGGAGGGGGCCAGAGGCTGGCTTTGGTAGCTCCTCATCCTCCCCGTAGGCCTCGTTAGCGGTTCTCAGACCTGGCATTTGAACATGCTGATTCCTAGGCTCCCCCCTCAGGCTTACTGAGTCAGAAGGTCTGGTGGTGGGGCCTAGAATTCTGCATTTTTATTTTTATTTATTTTTAATACTTATTTTTGAGAGAGAGACAGAGTGTGAGCAGGAGAGGGAAAGAGAGAGAGAGAGAGGAGACATAGAATGTGAAGCAGGCTCCACACTCTGAGCTGTCAGCACAGAGCCCGACGTGGGGCTTGAACTCACAAACTGTGAGATCATGTCCTGAGCCGAAGTGGGACAGTTAACCAACTGAATCACCCAGGTGTCCCTAGGAATCTGCATTTTTAATAAGCACCTCGGGTGGGAATGGCCTAGCTAGTTGCTGTTTGGGCCCCCTGGCTCCAAACGTCCAAGTGATTCACTTCTTGGCCGTGGCTCTTGGGTCCCCTTCTGTAGTTCCCTTCTCATCCCACACCTTGATGGCCCCCTTCCACTTTGGTTGTCACTGGTGTGTGTGACAGGGCCTGTCTGGGGCGGCTGGGGGTCCTGGGCCTGTCTAGGTATCAGGGGAAATGGCCACTCAGAACGTAC
>NC_043710.1:7970672-7982668 GCF_006229205.1 Suricata suricatta
TGCTTCCTCTGCTCTCTCTCTGTGAAATCCAACTTGACTTTCAAGGTTCTCTGACTCCTTCTCCAAGCATTGTTCACTATGGCGCCTGAGTTTTCCCTTCCCTCCCCTGTTGTTCCCAGAATGCTTCACTCGCATGGCTGGCTTGGCAGTTGGCTGCCTTAAAAGGGAGACCAGGGGCCTGGCTCTTTCCACTGGGAGGCCCCGGCCACACGGAGCCGAAGCCCCATCTGTGCTCAGTGCCTGGCCTGGCAAGGCCAGACTTCAGAAAATCTGCATGGGGGCCCCTGGGTGGCTCAGATGATTAAGCGCCTGACTTTGGTTTCCACTTGCGTCATGATCTCACGGTTCGGGAGATTGAGCCCTGTGATGGGCTCCGTGCTGACAGTGCGGAGCCTGCTTGGGATTCTCTCTCTTCCTCTCCCTCTGTCTCTGCCCCTCCCCCTCAAAATAAATAAACATTTAAAAGAAAAAACAATCTGCAAAGGCGCTGAGTAGGAGGAGGAAGTGAGGGGACCCCATGCCCATCCCTGGGTTGGGGGTTGTAATCCAGGCTGGAGAGGAGAGGACCCTAGGTACTCAGTGTCCCCTCCCCAATGGGGGGTACAGCCCCATAGCCCGGAGCCTCCTAGCCACCCCTCCTGGAGCAGTACAGCCCTGACTCTGGACAGGCTCCCACTTGGGTGGGAATGAGCTGGTCAGCCACTTTGCTAAGCTCAGGAGGGCCTTCCGGAGTCCATGGGCAGGTGCAGGAGGGAGCAAGGCCCAAGACTGAAGGCCTGTCCACCCACTGCCGGGGAGTCTGGGCCCCGCTGGGGTGGGGCGGGGGGAGCCTTGAACCCTGGAGATTCCAGACCCCAGTGGCTGCTCACCGGGTGGAAGACGGGCGGCTGCAGGATGAAGGTGTCAGGAAGTGGGTCCAGTCTCTCTCCGGGTGACATGGGGGTGGCGTGCCTCCAGCTCCACCTGCTGATCCAGATCCCAGGAGCCCTGCCCCCACTCACTTGCCTTCCCCAGCTGGGATCGCAGGGGCCAGGGTAGCTCTCCCAACTGTTAGCCTCGCCTGTGCCCAGCGGGGCCCCAGTGCCTCCTGGAGAAGGCCTGGGCTGGGGTGGGGGGCAGGTCTGGGCAGCCGTCTACCCCTGGTCCACACCCCAGTTCCAGTCCCACCGGCTGGATTGGAGCTGGCAGCAGAAATCTGAGTCCAGGAGCAGGAAGCTCAAACTCACTAAGCAGCCAGCTACCAGCCCCTGCCCCCACCACGTACACCCGAACACCCGGGTCTGAAGGACTGAGCTCTTGCAGAGGGAGGGCGGAAGCAGGCTGTTCTAGGGCCTCAGAGGGTTTGTGGTTTCTGGGGCTCCCATAGGAGCTGTCCCCAGTCAAAGGCAGGGGTGATGGTTCACATGGGCGGGTCCCAGGAGAAGCCCCGCCCCAGCTTCCTAACCACCATTCCGTGGCTTCCTATTCCCTTCTTCCCTCCTGCCATGAGGGTTTCATCCCTTCCCCTCATTTCCCTGCCCCTTCCTCCACTTTTCTCCCTTTTGCAAGATTTATAGTCCCTTGAGGCTCCATTGCAGCTTCAGCTAAAAATGCCAGGGCCCAGCTGTGGTCACCCGAAAGGACGTGGGGGATGGGGAGAAAGGGGCAGGAAGAGAGGAGGTCCCCTGAGGCTCAGAAAAGGCAGCGAGGTGCAGTGGGTGGGACCCTCCATGCAGAAGGAGGCCTGGGTTCTCACTCAGCCTCTGCTTTAAAGTGCTGTGTGCCCTAGGACAAGTCACTTGCCCTCTCTGTGACTCCCTTTGCTCATCTGTATAGCAAGTGACTCCAGAAGAGTGTTTCCACCGGAGGTCCGGGTCTGGGAGATGGGCTCTTTCTCAAGATCCCCAGGATTCTTTGGACTAGAGTCGCTCCAGTTCTGGTTCAAATTCCAATAAAGCCTTCCCTTTACAAGACTGCACAGCCTCTCAACTTAATCTTGAGTTGGGAGGTCCCAGGATCTGACCACACTGGCAAGCCTGGCAGCAGGGAATTCTCGGTAGGACCAGGCTGGGCCAAGGCTCTGGAGGGAAGAGTAAGCGGCTGCTCTAATGGAGGGGGGAGGGTAGGGGTGCCTCTGGGGAAAGGCATCTTAGCCAGAGCCCCTCAAGGGCAGCAGCAACGTGGCCCGGAAGCAAGCTTGGTAGAAATGCAAACTTTTGAGCTCCACCCCAGACTTACTGGAGACAACGCTCTGGTGGCAGGGCCAGGGCGCAGGAATCCGCATTTGCACATACTCTCTAGGTGATGTTGTTTGAGAGGCACTAGCTGTCTTAGGTCTTAACCTGCGGCAGCGGGGGGCGGGGGGCGGGGGGGGGGGGTGGGCGGGCTTGGGGTGCAGAGCCAAGAGGTTTGCTCCGATCTCGCTGGGTAGGAGGAGCTAGGCTGTTAAAGGTACTTTGCGCTGGGAAATTCTATCAGAGGTGTTCAGGAAGAGTAATGTACGTTCACCCACGCCACCCCCCTCCATGGAAGAGAAACCAAGGCGGGGAATCCTGTCCGGCAGGGGCAGGGGTCCCTCCTGGCCTCCCCAGCACCGATCTTCCGGCCAGAGGCAAATGCGCCCTTCCCCAGCCCAGCCTCGGTCCCCCTGGGGAGCGTCCTTGTCTGAACTCAGGAGTGTGTCTTAGCCTCCCAGGATGCTTGCACAACAGATGTTCATTTTCTCACAGTTCTGGAGGCTAAAAGTCCAAGATCAAGGTGTCCAAAAGGATTTTTTTCCCCCTGAGACGTCTCTCCTTGGCTTGCAGAGGGTCGCTCCTTGATCTGTGTATTTGTGACCTAATCTCTACTTATAAGTGGACCGGTCATCCTGGGTTCTATCCATAGGAACTCATTTTACCTTAATGACCCCTTTAAAGGCCTTTTGTCCAAATATAGTGTCATTCTATAGTTACGGGGGTTAGGATGTATGATTTTGGGGCGTGGAGCACAGTTCGGCCTGGAATTGCTATAACGGCCTTACCCTGGACCCCCAAGACTGAAT
Source organism: Suricata suricatta (assembly GCF_006229205.1). NCBI lineage: Eukaryota > Metazoa > Chordata > Mammalia > Carnivora > Herpestidae > Suricata > Suricata suricatta. The sequence continues at coordinate 7,973,695 of NC_043710.1, forward strand.
GAGAGAGACCTCATTGGTCTGTCCAGGGGTGAGAGAGGGAAAATCCCTCTTCCTGAGCCAAATGAGGGGACTTGTGGGGGGAGGGGAAAGGGCTGAGGATGACCCTGATATTGAACCGAGGGGGGCTTCCCCTGCCCCGGGCTGGTGTCCCCCACCTACTTCACCCCAGCTCCCTATTCCTGGATTTTCCCCTCAGAGCACTTACCACACCCATCATTGCATATTCAAGAATTGTTTCATGTTTGTCTCTGCCTCCCCCTCCTTCCTGACTATACATCCCATGAGAGCCAATTTATTCTTACACCCTCAGTACCAAGCAATGCCCGACACCGAGCAAGTGCGCAAAATGGATTTAAAGAATGAAAGATCATAACAATCCATGGTTTAGACTCCTGTCCAGCCTCCACTTCCTTCTCGTTGCTTCCCCAGCAGGTAAGGAGTCCTGGCCCAAGCACACTAGGCACATTGTCTTCTAGCCAGCTGCAGATTGTAACCAAAGCCATATTACCTAATTATGTATGAATAACCAATTAGTAGCCTGGGAAATGTAATCCGTAGTCAGGGATCCCCGAGTTTCCCCACTCTCCCCCATTCTCTGATCCCAATCCCTGCTCCCAAATGGGTGTAACTTTGGGCTGAGGGAGGGACCAATGCACAGATGAACCTATCTTGGTCTACATCTTACCCCTTTCTTCTAGCTGATTCCCTTCTAGGTCATTGGGAACTCTCATGGAGCCTCCTTCTCTTAGGACCAGTTTTGAACCATCCCGAACGGAAGGGGAGGATAATGAGCAGAAATCCTGGAGGAAAGATCCATTGAACCAGACAGCTGGCTGGAGAAGAAAGATGAGGAAAAGGAGGCGGCATCTCCAGCATCTCCAACCGAAGGATTGGGAAGAGGCTGGTGCATCGATGGAAAAAAAAAAAAGGAAGCTGTGGGTATCATCTGGAGGGGTATGAAGGGGCTCACTCCAGCGGAGACCATTTTGGAGGATGTGGGGGTGCGAGAACTTGCCTGGAGAGCCTGCACGGGGGATGCTCAGTCAGCATTTGTTGAAGGCAGGAAGGTGCTATTGTTTGGAAGCATCTTAATATACTCCGGAGAAAACCGTTGCAATTTATTCTGATGCTCTTTGGCCCTGTGCGTGAGTTTTCCTGGTTGCAGCCATTTTGCATGACTAGGTGCCATGGCCGTTAAAGGGAGCAGCAATCACTCTTGTTCTCGGGGCTTCCAGTCTAATTGGAGAGATGACATACCCTGGAGGGTGGGGGGGGAGAAAGGCAATAGGACAGAGCCAGCCGCTTTTTATTTATTCTTTTCTTCCAAAGAGATCGAACATCTGGACAGAAATACTGTAAAAACGGGGGAAAGAGGAAGCATCACCCGTCACTTCCGTAGGCTAACACAACACTTCTCATTACTTTGCTGTATATCCCATGACCCTTCTTCCCTCCCCCATGGAACCTAAGTTTATTGCAGAATCTCAACCAAAAACTTGACGTAGCTTGATTTTTATTCCCAACCGCGGCTCTTGACCACGTGCGTTGACTCTCTTTCCTGCGGGAAATAATCCAGACAGTTCCTGTCACTCTCCAATCACTTCTGGCTACTGAAACTCAACACAGTTTAGCACCGGTCGTCCACGGTTGCTGACATCCCAGGAAGATACAGAAGCAGACATGTGTACTTCCCGATGGAAGAACACATTGATGCTAATGGAATCCTCCGGAAGAAAAAGTCACCTAATGTGAATTTGATGGAGTCTCTATACTTAGTCACCAGCGTCTAGGAACAGAGGGCACGAATGATTGTATTGAACAACAGCAGCAAAAATTCAGACTGTTGGAGACTTTCCAAGACAAATAACCCCGGGCTCTCTCTTTTTTTCCCTCTAAATATGGAACGTTTCACGAATGGGCATGTCATCTTTGCGCAGAGGCCATGCTAATCATCTCAGTATTGTTCCAACTTTAGCATGTGCGCTGCCCAGGCCAGCGCCCCTGTTTCTTCAATGAAAAAGTTTTGAGGAATAAAAGAGGTGGAGAAGAAGCCTGGAAGATTGGAGGTTGGCAAATGCTTTCTATAAAGGGCCAGAGAGTAAATATTTAAGGTTTGAAGGCCATAAAGTCTCAGATGCCAAAGCAACTACGCATCCCTGACCTTGTAGTATGGAAGTTTCCAAGCACAGTCTGAAAATAAAGGGTTTTTAAAGGTTAAATAAAGGGGTGCCTCGGTGGCTCAGTTGGATGAGTGTCCAGCTTCAGCTCAAGTCATGATCTCGCAGTTCGTGGGTTCGAGCCCCATGTTAGGCTCTGTGCTGATGTAAGGACGCAGGTCTGAATTCGGCTTCTCAGAATCATTAGACAATAGAAGGGCACACATTGCCCAAGGAAGGAGGGACCCCCTTGTAACACCCAATCAGGAAAGGCCAGCTAACACCTTTAACATTTCTAAGGGCGGGCCTAGAGATAGAAGCTATAGATAATCACCTATTGCTTAAGGCTGGTCACGCCCTACGTGAGGGTCCTGGGCGCACTCTAATTAAAGTTAAAGTTACTGCCAATGATGTATGCTATAATGATTGGACCCCTGTACCTGTATCACAATTTCCTGTAACTCCCCCTTCCCAAGCCCATAAAGGCCCTACCCCGCCTTTGTTTGGGGCTCTCAGCATGGATCCACTGTGTTGAAGTCTGTGAGCCTGAGCTTATAAGCCCGTAATAATAAAGCCCTTTGCTTTTGCGTGTGTGACTCAGTCTCCCTGGCGGTCTCTGGTTTTTGAGGACGATATTGAAAACTTGGGTAGAACACTGACAGCTAGCTCAGAGCTTGTCTTCGGATTCTGTGTCTCCCTCTCTTTCTGACCCTCCCCTGCTCATGCTCTCTCTCTCTCTCTCTCTCTCTCAAAAATAAATAAAACAGGGGCACCTGGGTGGCTCAGTCGGTTAAGCGTCCGGCTTCGGCTCAGGTCATGATCTCGCAGTTCATGGGTTGGAGCCCCGCGTCGGGCTCTGTGCTGACAGCTAGCTCAGAGCCTGGAGCCTGCTTCGGATTCTGTGTCTCCCTCTCTCTCTGACCCTCCCCTGCCCTCACTGTCTCTGTCTCTCAAAAATAAATAAAAATCATAAAAAATTTTATAAACATAAATAAACAAAACATTAAAAAAATAAAGGTTTAATGTGGGAAGCTGCCGGAAGAACAAAGATCAGCCGCCTGCAGGCGGAGCAGTGTTATCGCTCCCAATTCAGGGCTGGGGACAGCCAGTCTGGGCTTTCTTACCGGCCCCTCAGGCGCTGTGCTAAAATCGCAGTTTCGGTTTCCCCTTTACCCTAGCCTTTTCCTAAAAATCACTTGACCCTGTTTCCTAGCAACCGACCTAGGTCGGCTGCCTTGCTTCCCGCCTTCTACCCTTTATAAGATGTGTGTGTTCTCTCAATAAACGAGGCTTGATCAGAGACTTTGTCTTGCCTCCATTCTCTGTGCTCCCTGCCCTACCCCATTCTCACCCCCTCCCTCAGGAACCTGCCTCGGTTGACCGACCTGGGGGACGGGTCAGTTTAATAGAGGGGATTTAAAGGTTATGTTTAAATCAAACATGGATGCTGGAAGTTGGATTGCATATAATTTTCATGTGACACAAATACTCTTATTTTCCAAATGATTTAACAATAGGGGCGCCTGGGTGGCCCAGTCAGTTAAGTGTTGGACTCTTGATTTCAGCTCAGATCATGATCTCATGGTTTGTGGGATCAAGCCCCATGTTGGACTCTGTGCTGAGAGTGCAGACAGAGTCTGCTTGGGATTCTCTCTCCCCCCACCTCTCTTTTTCAAGATGAATAAATAAACTTTAAAAAATCTAGAATTGATTTTTTGTGTTAAAAATTTTTTTTAATGTGTATTGATTTTTGAGAGACAGAGACAGAGCACAAGTTGACAAGAGACAGAGAGAGAGAGAGAGAGAGAGAGAGGCCCAGAATCCAAAGCAGGCTCCAGGCTCTGAGCTGTCAGCACAGAGCCCAATGTGGGGCTCGAACCCATGAACCATGAAATCATGACCTGAGCCAAAGTCAGACGTGAAACCAACTGAGCCACCCAGACATCCCTATAAATGACTTAACAGTGTATAACACCAGTCTTAGTTCTCAGACCATACAAAAACAGGCAATGGGCAGGTGGTAGTGAGTGCCTAGTTGCTGACTCTACTTTAACAAAAAGAAATTAAGAAGCACATCACCTGATTGTAATTTATGGATTCATTTGGATTTTGGTTCACACAAAAACCACTTAAAAACCATATAAACAAAATCAGGGCGATGTAGGCTTTGATTAGCTATTTGATGGCATTACGGAGCGGCTAAAATGTATGTAAATGTGCTAACGGTATCGTGGTGATCTTCATTTTTAAAAGATTCCTTGTCTTTTAGTGATATGTACAGAAATATTTACAGATGAGATGATAGGGCATCTGGCATGTGCTCCAAAATAATCTGGTTGTTGAGAGGAAGTGGGTGGAAGGTATAGATGAAGGAAGACGGGCCGTGCCCTGCAAGCTAGAGTGGCTGGGTGAAAGGTAAGTGGGGATCCATTATTATGTTGCCTCTACTTTTATTTTTCTGTGAACATTTCCATAATGGTTGTGTGTGCATGTTAAAATTTCAAGGGCAATAGTAGAAGCGTAGAGTGTAAATTTTGAAATAAGTAGAAGGAAACATGTAATATACCTAAGATCAAATCTTATATCTTATCTTGATGATACTGAAGGATCATCTTCCCACAAGCTCGTCTATAATGTGGTATTTTATAGCCATAAAACATAATCTCTTCTTTATGAAGAATAATATAGTTTATTTCTTTATTTTGAGGGAGAGAGAGGGGGACTCCCAAGTAGCTTCCATGCTCCACACTGACAGCGCAGAGCCTGAGGCGGGGCTCACAGTCATGAACGGTGAGATCATGACCTGAGCAGGAATCAAGAGTTGCATACTCACCTGACTGAGCCACCCAGGTGTCTCCCCGCCCCACAAGGAAACAGTATAAAACTTCATTGAAAGAGGTTAAAGAAGATCTAACAAATAGAGGTAATATGTAACTGACTGGAAGACTCAATTTTGTAAAGGTGTCAAAAATTGCCAAGCTGATTTATTGACTCAGTGTAATTTCAGTCAAGATGCCAGAAGAGTACTTAGAGCAATTTAGCAAGCTAATATTTGTGGAAGAAGAAAAGCCCAAGAAAGGTCAAAAAGCTCCTGTGGAAGAATAAGGAGGGGCACGGAAACCTCAGGGTTACCACATATCAAGATTTAAAGATATAATGATTGGGGCCCCTGGGGGGCTCAGTCGGTTGAGCGTCTGGCTTCGGCTCAGGTCATGATCTCACTGCTCGTGAGTTTGAGCCCCGCAGTGGGCTCTGTGCTAACAGCTCAGAGTCCAGAGCCTGCTTCAGATCCTCTGTCTCCCTCTCTCTGCCCCTCCTCTGCTTGCTCTCTTTTTCTCTCTCGGTCTCTCTCAAAAGAAAAAATATTAAATTAATTTTAAAAAAGAGATGTTTGATTCTACTCCTATAAAAATATGTTTTTACTGGAAGTTTTAATTTACACTTCACTGATCACTAAGGATGAAATCTCTACATATGTGTGTAGCCCTTTAGATTTCCTCTTTTACAAGGTGCCTGTTTGTGTCTCTTGCCCAGTTTTCTTTGACGTTATCTTTTTTTTTACATTTTTTTAATGTTTATTTATTTTTGAGAGACAGAGAGAGACAGTGCGATCAGGGGAGGGTCAGAGAGAGGCCCTGTGCTGACAGCAGGGAGCCTGACATGGGGCTCAAACTTACCAGCCATGAAATCATGACCTGAGCCGAAGTCGGATGCTTAACCCACTGAGCCACTCAGGCGCCCACCCCAAAACACACCTTCTACTAAAACTCCTTAGTAAAATACTATTTTACATCCACTCACCTGGAAAAGGTAAGTGTGACAGTACTAAGTGTTGGTGAAGATGTAAACCCACAAGAATTACTATGCACGCTGGTAGAAGTGAAATTGGTGCCTGCAGGGAGGAACACATTTTAGTATTCTGTTGTCAAGTTGATTATGTGCATACCTTCCTTCCCGGGTGCAAAATTCTGGAGAATCTCTTGTATGCACCCACCAGGACACAATTTGGGCTCTTTTTAATAGTTTTGAATTCCAAATTAGAAAAAAAAAAACCACCCAAGTGGTTTTATCACTGGATTGATAAAGGGTGGTATATTCACAGAATGGAGTATTTTTTTCTGAAGGGAATATGAATTACAGATCTGCACGGATATGTATGTATTGTAGAAACAGCTTTGAAAGAAGCAAGTTGCAGAAGATAACCCACAGCTTACCATTTTTTAAAATGTTTATTTTTGAGACAGAGAAAGACGGAGCATGAGTGGGGGAGGGGCAGAGAGAGAGAGAGAGAGAGAGAGAGAGAGAGAGAGAGAGGGAGACACAGCATCCCGAGCAGGCTACAGGTTCTGAGCTGTCAGCACACAGCACAGAGCTGGCCGCAGGGCTTGAACTCACCAGCCTGAGATCATGACCCCAGCCGAAGCAGGACCCCCTGTTATACCGCAGCGGGATTAAACTCACTCAGACAACAGTCAGATAGAGAGTTTTAGAGAGCTTTATTACAGATTATTTCAGTTCAGCAGAACGGCTACTGGGGGAGGGGGCGGGGGGATGGAAGTACCCAGGAAGCGCGCAGCCTGGCTGGAGCATGCGGTTTTTAAGGGTTTTGTGAGCACGTCATTTATTAGTCAGCCAATTACAGGTTATAGCACCTTCTAGTAACCGGTAGTATCTTTATACATACATATTACTTTTGGCGGGAACCTATCGGTTTTAGAGTTCTTTGTCTCGGAAGAGGTTTGAAATGACCAATCATAGCACAAGGGGGGGGGGAGGCAAGCGGTTTTACAGAAGCAAGAACTTTTGCAATAAAAGGGGCGTGGTTACCTGATGCAGCGTCCTGGGAAACAAATTTAGCAAGCAAGCAAGTAAGCATGTACAGAAGCAGATTGCAAAAACAGTGTGCTAGTCTTGTTTGTTCAAGACTCAAGGTTACAAAGTTGTTACAAAGACTCAAGGTCACATCAAGCTGTTACATATCTTTTCCCCCTTCTGGAGCTTCTTGTTATTGCTAGGGTTCACAAACAGTGGAAAATTTTCGGTTGCCTCATCTCCCACTGTGTATTGTCGTAGGTCCCTGGTTAGGGTGGTCTCTAACACCCCAAAGCCCCCAATTTACCATTTTTTATAAAGCTTCAAGTAATTGCCAAACCAAGCAGCGTATTAGGGATGCAAAGAAGGGATTTTTAAAAGCTATTTTTAAAGCTTTATTTTACTTATTTACTTTTAAAAGTTTATTTATTGAGAGGGGGGAGGGAGAGGGCCAGAGAGAGAGAGAGGGAGAGAGAGAATCCCAAACAGTTAGGCATAATCGGTCTCCAAGTAAGGGGAGAGCACGACCTGAGCCAAAATCAAGAGTCGGGAGCTTAATTCACTGAGCCACTCAGATGCCATTACGCAGTTTTTTTAAAAAAGCAAGAGTACAGGGGCACCTGGGTGGCTCATTCGGTTAAGTGTGCCACCCGGGCTCAGGTCATGTTCTCAGGGTCTGGTGAGTTCTATTGTAAGGATGCAGGTCCGATCCGGCCCTCACCACCGGGCCGTCCCAGCCTTCCCGGAGCCGGTCCCGGTGCACCTGCGAGGTGGAAATGCGCCAGGTGGCCGTGAGGGGGGGGGCGTTCCCCGGCTGGACGCAGGTCCAATCCAGCCTTCTTCTCCTGAAAGGGCGCACATTAAGGAGGGACAACTCCTGCCGCGCCCAATCAGGGAAGGCCAGCCAATACCTTTGACCTTTCTAGAGGCGAGCCTAATCATGCCCCACGAGGGGCGTCCTGGACCCACTCTGATTGGTCAGTGCTCCAGATGGTGTGATTGGCTCCCACAACTGCCAATGTTGATGGGGGGCAGGGATTGGATCACTGTACACTTGTCATCATTTCCTATAACTCCCCCTCCCAAAGCCATAAAAGGCCCTACCCTGCCTTTGTTCCAGGCTCTCTCCACGTGGCCAGCAGGTCGGCTGGAGACTGTGAGCCTGAGCTTAAGCTTGTAATAAAGGCCCTTTGCTTTTGCAGGCGTGACTCAGTCTCCCTAGCAGTCTCTGGTGTTTGTTTTGGGGTGATTTGGGGCAATTTTAAAAACTTGGGCACAACACTATCACCTCAAGGAGCTCAGTGCTGGAGCCTGCTTCAGATTCTGTCTTCCTTTCTCTCTGCCCCTCCCCTGCTCCAGCTCTGCCTCAAAAATAAATAAACATTAATGAAAATTAAAACAAAGGGCATGATAGACACGAGAGTCCGCAGAGGTTACCTCTGGTGGAGGGAGGCAGGGAGCTGGCATAAGGACGGGGCCTCTGTGCGCTAGGTATGTTCCGTTCTTACTTAGACTGGTGTATTCACGGGGAGTCACTTTATTGTCATGTTTCACATTTACATGCAGTGCATACATTTTCCATATATTACATATTATATGTTAGTAATTACAAGATATAGAATTTAAATTATGTAAATCATTTAAATAAAAACTTTGGATCGCTCAAGATTGTGACTCCTGAGTGTGCCTCCCCCAGGTCCTCCGCCATGGATTTGTCGCCCCTTAACCTCTGGCTTCTCCAGCGACGTCGGATGGCACCTGCCGCCTCCGCGCCTACTGTCCTGCGCGGCCTTCCACCCCTCCGAGGGCCTCCGCCGCCGCCCTTCCCCGCCTTTCTCAAGCCTCCAAGCGCCCCCGTTGGCGCCCTCTCTGTTCCCTTGGCGGCGCGCACGGCGCCCCGCGCGCCTCCGCCGTTGGCCGCGCGCCCCGCGTTTGGTCCCCGCTGCCCTGGCGCCCTCCTCCCCGCGGCCCGGCGGAGCAGGGCAGAGCCCACTGGGCCTGGTGGC
>NC_043710.1:7982768-8025268 GCF_006229205.1 Suricata suricatta
CTGAGACCAATCCAGCATGTAGTTCCACAGTCCCCTTCATTTAAGCAAAAAATTGAGGACTAACCAGGCCAGGCATAGCTGGGGACTGGAGCTCCGAGCCACCTGCACAGATTTCATTCCCTAGGAGGCAACTGTGGTTTAACTAGTATCCTCCCCTCCCTTCCCCACCCTTAGAAATCTCATCTCAAGCGCTGGTCCAGCTCTCACCCGAGCACCTGCAGCAGGGAACCTCGGAACTGGACAGAAGCGTCCAGGAGGGGTAAGAGTCTCTTTATGGAAGGACTGGGTTTTAGGGTGGGGGGAGCCTTTTAAAGAACCGGCTTTGATGGTAGTTCTATAAATCCAGAGGGGGTTTCCGTAGGAACCTGCCTACCACTAACCAGTAAACGGAAGGCTGGTGTGCTCCTGATAATAACAGATTATGACCGGGGCCTGAGGCCCCCTGACAGGACCTTTCTTGCAGGAGTTTCTAGCCACAAGGTCCCGGTCAGAACCCTGAGGACCGAATCGATTTAGACTAAGGCTTACAATGTGGCCAGTTGGTCTCACTAATGAATGAGGCCATCTTCTTGTAAATTTCCTCAGTTCGCTTTCATTGAAAACAGTTTGCTTCTTTTTAAGATTTTGAGGGTCTGAAAGTTCCCAAAAGAGCTATGCTGAAAATGAGGGGTTCCCTCCACCCGCATACACTATACACTGGAGAAGAGGTGAAGCATGAGGAAAAGTCAAGAAAATGCCATTAGGGGGTTGGTAATATACCACATGTGTACATATGGTCTCTCATTTAACCCTCTTGATAATTCGGTGAGACAAATAGTCTCATCTCTGTGCGATAGATAATCAAACTCATGTTCAGACAGATTTGTTTACTAGCTCAAGGCTGGACAGCAAGTATCAGAGCCAGGATTCAAACCCAGATCTTTTTAATGTTTTTTTTTAGATTTTATTTTTGGGGGGGCACCTGGGTGGCTCAGTTGGTTGAATGTCCAACTTTGGCTCAGGTCATGATCTCACGGTTTGTGAGTTCCAGCCTCCATCAGGCCTTGTGCTGACAGCTCAGAGCCTGGAGCCTGCTTTGGGTTCTGTTTCTCCCTCTCTCTGCCCCTCCCCTGCTCATACTCTGTCTCTCTCAAAAATAAACATTAAACATTTTTTTGAGATTTTATTTTTATTTTAAAAATTAAGTGTATTTATTTATTTTGAGAGAGACAGCGTGAGTGGGGGAGGAATAGAGAGAGGAGGAGAGAGAGCATCCCAAGCAGGCACCTTACTGTCAGCCCAGAGCCCGATGCAAGGCTCGAACTCAGGAAATCGTGAGATCATGACCTGAGCCAAAACTGAGAGCAGACGCTTAACCAACTGAGCCACCCAGGCTTTTCAAAGATTTTATTTATTTATTTTTTTAAAGTAATCTCTACACCAGAAGTGGGGATGGAACTCACAGCCCTGAGATTAGGAGTTGGATGAAAGCTCTACCGACTGAGCCAGCCAAGGATAGTATATTTCACTCCACTATCCCAAAGCATATTCCTGCCTCTGGTTTCAGCCCTCTCCTGCAACATTTTGTTTAAGGGAGAAAATATACTGATTTCTTTCATGATACATGCAGTCACACTGTTGTGGCCTAATGAGATTTCTCAGAAATATGGAGCTAGTGGTTGGAAGAAATAGCTCAAGAGTTCAAGGGGCTTGCGCCTCCCAGTTGGACCAGAGGAGAGAAGGTGGGGGGAGCAGAGTTCTACTGCATTTCCTTAGAAGCCGTTATATACTATTACCATTTTTTAAAGCTATGAGCAAGCGTCACTCTGATAAACATGTAAGAAACATGATCAGCAATAAAAACAAAATCCTGAAAGCTACTCATTGCCATCATTAGCATCTTAAACAATGGTCCGAAAGGCCATAAACAGCAGTGATTTTGTATGACAACTAAATGCGTGATCGCGGAAGCAAGCTTTGGGGAAAATGTTTCCCAGGATCTGAAAATTGAAAGATGTCTTAAAGCCACACATCTGAAGTGATGCAGAATGTCCAGGAATTGTGAAATCGTGTGATTTGTTAACTACATAATCCCAACATTCATTTAGGGAGAAGCCCGTAGTTAACTTGGAGACCCCACCCAACCAGAAGAGATCAGAGGCGCGTTCGACCCCAAAGCCCGAGAGTGCGGGCAAATTAACAAAGCAAGCCGCCGAGGTGGGTAGTGCGCATGTAACGTGCCTACGACTTCTCTGCAGACTGTGTTTTACTTTATTTAGACTGTGTGGCGGGTTGAACTTGCCTAGTGATTTGGGATGTTGGATATGCCTTCAAAATTTTTTAAACACAGCTTTGTTGAACTCTTTACTGAGCTTTATTGAGGTGTAACTGACATACAATAAACTGCACAGTTAGAACATAGAGTTGGATGTGTTGTGACGTGTGGGCACCCATGAAACCATCACCACAATCAAGATAAGGAACGTCTCCGTGACTTCCAAAACTTCGTTTCCCTTTGTAAATCCCCCTCCTTCTCACGCACATACCCAGGAAGCACCTGATCTGCTTATTGTCCCTGTACATTAATTTGCATTTTCTGGACATTAATGTAAATGAAATCAGATCCTATGTGTCCTTTTTATTCATCTCCTTTCACCTAACTACATGTAATTATTTAAAGTTGTATCCGGGGTGCCTGGGTGGCTCAGTCGGTTGAGCATCTGGCTCTAGCTCAGGTCACCATCTCACGGCTTGTGGGTTTGAGCCCCACGTCCGGCACAGAGCCTGGAGCCTGCTTCAGATTCTGTGTCCCTCTCTCGCTCTGCCCCAACCCTGCTCATGCTCTGTCTCTCTCTCTTTCTCTCAAGAATAAATAAACATTAAAATTTTTAAAAAATTTAAAAATGAAATTGTATCCATATTGTTGGATGTTATTAATACTTGATTCCTTTTTATTACTGAGTAGTATTCCATTGTATGGATACACCATTTACCTGTTGATGGGCATTTGAACTGTTCCCAGTTTTTGGCTATCACAAATAAAGCTGGTGTGGACATTTGTGCCCATGTCCCTGTGCAGACATATTATGTCTTTTGGGAAAACACGTAGGAATGAAGGGCTAGGTCATATGGTAGATGTATGTTTAACCTACTGTTTTCCAAACTGACTGTTTCATTTTACGTTTCCACCAGAAGTGTGTGAAAGTTCTAGTTCCCCCACGTCCACGTTAGTATTTGGTATAGTTAGTCTCTAGTTTTAGCTGTCCTAAGAGGTATGTAGGGATCTCATTGTGGTTTTGATTTGCATTTCCCTAATGACCAGTAATGTTGCACATCTTTTCATGTGCCTATTTGCCATCCATATATATCCTATTTGGTGAAGTGTGCAAATCTTTTGCACATTTTTCCCCTTGGTTCGTATGTTTGGGAGTTCTTCAGCGAGTCTGTGTGCAAGCCCTTCATCAGATACATGCTTTGCAGTCTTCCCTCTCAGTCTGTGGCTTGTATTTTCATTCTTTAAACAATATCTTTTGAAGAACTTTTTTTTTTCAATTTGATGAAGTTCAATTTATAACCTTTTTCTTTGATGAATTGTGCCTTTGATGTTGTATCTAAGAAATCTTTGCCTAACCCAAGGTCACAAAGGTTTTTTCCTGTTTTCTTTTAGATATTTTAATTTTTAAATTTATTTGAGAGGGAGGGAAAGAGAGACAGAGAGAGGGAGAACATGAGCAGGAGAGTGAGGCAGAGGGAGATAGGGAAAATATCAAGCAGGGCTCGATCCCACCACTCCAGGATCACAACCTGAGCTGAAATCAAGAGTTGGACACTCAGCCAACTGAGCTCCCAGACACCCCTAGATATTTTAAAGCTTTAGTGTTTTTTTTTTTACATTTGCATTTATATCTTTGATACATATTGAGTTAAGTTTTGTATATGGTGTGAGGTACAGATTGAAGTTTTGTTTTGTTTTCCTTGTGACTGTCGTAGACTCTGGGTCTGGAGTTCTCTCTTGTCCAGCAAGAGACTAGGGCACAGGATTAAAACTTGAGAGAGGCTAATGTTCAGAAGGAAACAAGAGCCCCAAGTAAGGGTCTTTGCTCTGTATTTATTAGGATCAGAAGGCTTACAAGCGGGATGGGCAAGCACAAAGAGACAATGAAACCATGAACATTAACTTATGGGTGTGAGGGAAAGGGAGTTTTGAAGATACGCAGTGTTCGGGGTTTGGGTCAATAGAAAACAAAATTCTGGTGCTGGGCTGAAGGCTGTTTACAGCAGACATGAGGCACTAAGTCTGTTTACCTGAACTGGTCTAGGGGACAAGAAAGACAGAGCATGCTACCTCAGGGTCAACAAGGCACATTTCTTTTGCTAATTAATTCCGAGCTGGGCAACTTCACCTGCTTTGGTCTAAAGTCCTGTTTTCCTGTTTACCTATTTTGGTCCTTCCTTCCTGTGAAATAGCTTTCTGCTCTTGTACTAAGTCAGGGGGCGTTTCCACCTTCAGCACCTAATCTTGTTTACCTCATTTTTGATGCTTTCACCCTAAGGCTTTTCAATTCCTATATCTTTGTCCTGTACTGGGGGCCTTTGCCCCATTTACCTCATCCTGTTTACCCAAACTTGGGTGTGTTCACCCTGGGGCTTTCTAGTTCTTCATGCCTTGTTAACCCATCCGTGCAGGCCCAGGGACTCCCTGAGCTTATTACCCACAGATATCCAGTTGTCTTGGCACCATTTTTTGAAAAGACCATTCTTTGTCCATTGAGTCGTCTCTGGACAGTCATAAAAACGAGTTATCTGTGTGCCGTAAGTCTCTCTCTGAGCTCTCTGTTCTGTTGACCCTACTTGTCTGTCGTGAGGCCAGTACCAAACTTTCTTGATTACTGGAGCTTTACAACAACTCCTGAAATCAAGTAATAGTAACCATCCAACTTTGTTCTTTTTCAAAGTTGTTTTGGCCATCCAAGGCTCTACAAAAAACCTTCTGGGATTTTGATGGGAATCACATCAAATCTTTAAGAGAACTGATGTCTTCATAATATGGAGCCTCCTATCCCATGAGCAAGATGTGCTATTCATTTATGTCATTTCTCTCAGCCATGTTTTACAGTTTCAGCATACAGATCTTGCACATCTTTTGAAAGATTCTCAGATCTTTGGTCGGTGTTTAATATTTTTCAATACCACTGAAATAAACTTTGTTTTCAGATTTCAATTTTTAAGGTTTAAGATGAAAAAAATTTAACTTCTGACTGTTTGTTGCTGGTAATTGGAAATACAATGGACTTTTTTTTTTAAGTCTATTTATTTTGAGACCACACCCATGTGAGAGAGAAAGTGAGCTAGGGAGGAGCAGTGAAAGAGGGAGAGAGAGAGAGAAACCCAAGCAGACTCCATGCTGTTGGCATGGAGCCCAACACGGGGCTCGATCCTATGAACCAGGAGATATGACCTGAGTGGAAACCAAGAATCAGACACTTACCCAACTGAGCCACCCACAGTTGACTTTGGTAGATTTACCTTCAACCTTGCTAGACTGACTGACTTGTTTTAATATCTTTTGGGGGGTAGGTTCCAGCAGACTTTTTACATAGATGATCATGTCATCTGCAAATAAAGACAGTTTGGCTTTTTCTTTTCTAATCTGGATGCCTTTATTTATTTTTGTCTTCAGTTGCACTAGCCAGGAACGTCAGTACAAGGCTTGATAGCAGTGATGGGAGCAGATGCGTCTGTGTTATTCTTTAACTTAAAGGGAAAACATCCAGTCTTTACCATTTAACACAATGTAAGCTGTAGGTTTTTCATAGATGACGTTTTATCAGATCCTTTTATCCCTTTTTAAATTTGTTGAGAGCTCTTTTTTTAAAACAAAATCAGGAATAGACATTGAACTTAAACAAATGCTTTTTCTGTACCCATTGAGATCATAGTTTTTCTTTTTAGTTTGAGCTACGAGTGGTGTTTGAATGTTGTAACAACCCTGAAATCCTGGGGCGGGGGCCATGCATGGCCAAGATGTATTTTTTTTATACCTTGTTTGGTTCGACTGATAGAATTTTGCTTAGAATTTTTGTATTTATAGTCACAAAGGGTATTGTCTGTAATTTTATTTTCTTGTAATTGTCTGGCTCTCTGTTAGCGTGATGCTGGTGTTACGGATTGAGTTTAGGAGTATGCCTACTTCACGATGTTCTTGTGTAGAATTCACATCATTTCTTCCTTTCATGTTTGGTAGCATTTACCATTGAAGTCATTTGGGCTTAGAGGTCTCTTTGTGGGAAGAGTTTTAATTACAATACTACCAAGAATTTTAACTACAAACCCTTGATAGATATGGGATAGTCACATGTTCTGTTTCTTCATGAGTGATCTTTAATGCTTCTATCTTCAAGGAATTTCCCCAGTTCCTATAAATTGTTATATTTATTGGCATAAAGTTGCTTGTAATATTCCACTACTATCCATTTACTATCTGCAGAATGTGTAATACTGTCATCTCTCTCACTGCTGATAATGCTTACTTTTATCTTTTCCTTACTTTTCTTATCAGTTTGGTTAGAGGTTTATCACTTTTATTGGTTTTCACAAAGGACTAGCTTCTGATTTCACTGATTTTCCTCTATTGTTTTTCTATTTTCTTTATCTCTGCTTCTGCCTCAATTGTTATTATTTCCTTTCTTCTCCTTACTTTGGTATTATTTCACATTTCTTATTTATTTTTTTGTTTGTTTTATTTTTTTGAGAAAGAGAAGGAGTGTGTGTGTGAGTAGGGGAGCAGTAGAGGGAGAGAGAAAGAGAATCTTAAGCAGCCTCCACACCCAGTGCGGAGCCTGACACGGGGTTCGAACTCTCGACCATGAGGTCATGACCTGGGCAGAAATCAGGAGTCAGTGGCTTAATTGACTGAGCCACCCAGGCCCCCTCCCCATATTTCTTTGTTAATGCTTTAAGGTGGAAGTGGAGGTCACTGATTTCAGACCTTTCTTCCTTTCTATTATGACTTTCCTTTATGATATACACTTCCCCGTTTAACACACTTCATATGATTTGGATCCATTTGAAATTTATTGAGACTTGTTTCATGGCCCCAGTATGGTCCGTCTTGGTAACTGTTCTGTTAGCTCTTGAGAAGAATGTGTATTCTGCTATTCTTGGGTGGAGTATTCTATCAATATCGGGTCAAGTTGGCTCATAGCATTATTCAGGTCTAATGTTGATATTTTTCTATTAATTACATAAAGGAGTATGAAATTTCTGAATATAATTGTGGATTTGTTTCTTCCTCCTTGCAGTTTTATCAGTTCATTCTTAACAAATCACAGGGCCTGTTGTTAGCTATGTAAACATTTAGGATTATTATTTATTCTCAACAAACTGATTCCCTTATTATTATGAAATCCCTTTCTTTATCATTAGTAATATTCTTTGCTTTGAAATCTACTTTGTCTGATAGTATAGCCACTCTAGCTTCTTTTCAATTAGTTGCTAGCATGGTGTAAAATTTGTTGGCTTTTGCTTGTAACCTATGTATGCATTTGTATTAAAAATATGTTTCTGGCAGGCAGCATGGAGTTGGGTTTTGCTTTTTAATCTAATCTAACAGTCTCTACTTTTTAAAGAAAATATTTATTTTTGAGAGAGAGAGCACGAGCAGGGAAGGGTTTGGGGTGGGGGGAGACAGAGGGTCTGAAGTGAGCTCTGCACTGACAGCAAAGAGCCCGACGTGGGGCTAGAACTCACAATCTGTGAGATCATGACCTGAGCCAAAGTCAGACGCTTAAGTGACTGAGCCAGCCAGGTGCCCCAAACTTTAGCCTTTTAAAGTGTATAATTACAACACACAGATTTTTGGTACATTCAGAGTTGTGCAACCATTGTCACTGAATAATCTTAGAGCCTTCTCAGTGCTCTAGAAAACCTCTTTATCCCTTGTCAGTCACTCCTGAGTTTCCCCCTTTCCTGGTCCCTGGGAACCGCTAACCTACTTTTTGTCTCTATGGATTTACCTATTCTGGTCATTTCATGTAAGTGAAGTCAAACAGTGTGCGTTTTTTTTTGCATCTGGCTTCTCTGACTTAACATAATGTTTATGAGGTTCGTCCATGTTGTACTGTGTAGCAGCCCTTCATTCCTGTTTATTGGTGAATAGTTTTCCATTGTTCGTATAGACCACGCTTTGTCTAGCCATCCATCAGCTGATGGACATTTAGGTTGTTTCCATTCGTTTGGCCATTGCGAATTTGCTACTATGAGCATTCATGTACAAGTGTGGACATGTGTTTTCAGTTCTCTTGGATGTAAGTTACCTTTTGGTTTAATGAAAAAAAATTTTTAATGTTTTATTTATTTTTGAAGGAGAGAAAGAGAGAGAGAGAGCGAGAGAGAGAGAGAGAGAGAGAGAGAGAGAGAGCGCGAGCGACAGCGAGCAAGGGAGGTAAGGCCAGAGAGAGAGGGAGACACAGAATCCAAAACAGGCTCCAGGGTCAGAGCTGTCATAACAGAGCCTGGTGTGGGACTCAAACCCACAGACCACAAGAGCGTGAGCCAAAGTTGGGATGCTCAACTGACTGAGCACCCGGGCACCCCCAGTCAATTACCTTTTGAAAGAATTTAAGTTATAAGAAAAGTGAAGAGATTGGGTCCAGTGGTTTAGAAGGTGTCTTTGAGCAGCGGTTTTAGCGTGATACAATTCTACGTGCAGAGTTTACTACAGAAGCTGACTGTCACAGTTACTGTGGGTCCCTGGGACCCTCTGCCTTGTACTCGCTTAAATGAGGTGAGACTTTTGACCTCTTTTGTAAAATAATAATCCTAATAGTCAAAGTTTCTTATTTCTCATTATGCGATAGAAGAGGATAGAGCCAACCGACTCTATGAAAGAAGAGGAAAGTGTGCATCGGGTCGGTCTCAGTTATATTGTTCAGGAAGGTAGAATTGTCAACGATTAGAACGTTATTACCAAGCCAGTGAATGATCAAGTCCAACTACCAATGAGAATTTCAGTTTCTCCCTGAAGGGTATTTTCATAGGACACTAAGCCAACTTCCAGAAGACCATTTGGTTCAAATGATACTCAAAGGAGTGACTTATCTTAGCAGAGAACAAAGCACGTTGGTAACAGTTATAAATGTTCATGAAGCTTCCATATTGCCCAGTATAACAAAGCTGATATTTTTGTAAACATTTTCAATTTAGGATGTAAGCAAGTCAGATTCTTGAGCAAGCTCTAGGATGCAGAAAGTTGCTGATGTCCATCTAGCTGTGGGCTGGGCATCACCTTCAACAGTTTAGAAGATTCTTTAAAAAATTTTTTTAGGGGCACCTGGGTGGCTCAGTCAGTTGAGCGGCCAACTTTGGCTCAGGTCATAATCTCATGGTTTGTGGGTTCGAGCCCCGAATCGAGCTCACGCTCTCTCTCTCTCTCTCAAAAAGTAAATTAAAGATTAAAAATTTTTTTTAATTTTTAAAAATCTTTTATTTACTTTTTGAAAGAGAGAGACACACACAGAGTACGAGCAGGGGAGGAACAGAAAGAGAGGGAGACACAGCATCCAAAGCAGACTCCAGGCTCTGAGCTGTCAGCACAGAGCCTGACGCAGGGCTTGAACCCATGAACCCTGAGATCATGACCTGAGCTGAAGTCGGCTGTTCAACCGACTGAGCCACCCAGGCGCCCCAGAAGATTCTTTTTAAACAGAAATTTATGCGGACTTGCATTTTTAAGGCTAGGCTCTGGAATCTCAATTGATAACACTATAAGCAAAAAGCAGGTCTGTAGGACTCAATGCTACTGACAAAAATGTAGTAAAAGGTGAATAGGATTTTACTTAATAGCAGCGAAATAAGGACTATAGAGCTTTCCTTTGGCACAGTTTTTTATTTAGCAGAGATCTGGAAGGATAGCCTTATCCTTGCCCTCAAGGTCCTCACAGACTGTGTGGGGAAACGGGAAGAAGGTAAGACTTACATTACACTGTGATAAGCAATATTATCACCGGGTCCCTGTTGGAAACTCTGAATACCATTGATAATGGTTTCATTCACTTCCCCTGTTTCAGAGAGTCAGGCTCTGGATTTTATTCGTGAGATGTTGTCTGGGTTAGGGGCAGAGCCAAAAGTGGGGCTCCTAATATTTGTGTCTTAATGATTTTCTTCTCACTTTCTTCTACTGCTGGCTTTCCACCTCTGCTCTAATACCTGGTCAGGGCTTGACCCAGGATCCATGTGTTCTAGAAACAGTCTCGAGGCTTCACCTTTTTACTCCTAGGAGATCAAATTCATGCTCGTACTTTGTGATTTTGCTCTTGCCTCCTTGCCACTCGCCATAGGTGGGAATAAACCCGTGACCCACTTCCCTACATCATGTCCGTCAGATTGATAAGACTTTCAGAAACATTATCCAAGGACCTTACAAAATACCGGTTTTTCTAAGCAGGTGACTATTTCTGGGAGGAAGGTCAGAGCCAGTCTCTGCAAAGGGAATAAAAGGCAGATGGATGGAAGGTTTTGAAGTAACATCTTACTCCAAAGAGAGAAGAAGGGCACAGAGACCCTAATCTGGAATTAGAGATCGGAACATCACTTGGGACCGGAGGTTGTCCTGGAGGATGGATGTAGACGGTCCTACGAGGTCCAGGAAATGCCGGGGAGGGTCAAGTGTCGGGAAGAGGAAGGATCAGACCTTGGAAAAGCCTCCAACATGGCTATAACCTTGGCTGCTGTTTGGGTCATCTGGGGAACGCTTAAAACTCTAGTTCCCCAGCGCGTACTCTGGAGCAGTCTTCATTTTTTAAGGTTCCCCAGGTCATTTTCATGTGCAACCAAATTAGAGACCCAGAGCTCAATAAAATCAATTTACAGCGAGAGAAAAATCTAACAAGAGAGTTGTCATCCTTGCTGACTGTTAAGTCTATTGTGAATCTTCTTCAAGTTTTGACCTTACTGCCCCCATCCAGTGGTAATGTTGCAGGGGTGTCAAAAGAAAACGCCTGAAAATTCTAAGGTTCCCGACTCTTCCCCGAAGGAAAGAACTACTGACTAATATCTCTTGTGAATATAGATGTAAAAACCCTCCGCAAAATACCAGCAAACTGAATTCGGCAACATATTCAGAGGATAGACACCAAAACTGAGATTTCCCCCAGGTATGCAAGTTTGGTATAACACCCTCAAATAAATTAATCTGATACACCATATTCATAAAGGACAGAAATAATGTGATCTTATCCTTTACCCAGAAAAGTAGCAAAACCAAGGATGGCTAACGGGCACAGCGTTGCGGGGGGCTGGGGTTAGGAGACGGGAAAGCCTGCCCAGGCACGAGGACCCTCTTTGGGTGTTTAAAATAGTCCATGTTCTCACGCGGTGATGGTTAAACAAACTTTGTGAATTTGTATCTCAGAGAAGAAACGGAGGGAAAACGCTTTTATTTCTGCGAGGTTTTGCCCAAGCAGATGGCTGTCCTCGGCAGGGGAACAGAGCTGGGACCTGGGAGTGGGAGACAGCCTTAAGGAAGTTAGACTTCGTGGGCAAATTGTTGCAAAGCTCGAATAAGTAGCAAAGCCACTGGCAAGCTGATCGGTTGGTGGGGGGTTTGATCCTCTAAAGTGGCTCTGACCTTCCCCTCTCGGGGAGGAATCTGGGAGCAGAACTTCTTTCCAGGACGCCTTCTGGACAAACAGGGATCATTCGGGAGGGGCGCACATTACAGAAGGAGGGATACAGGATAGAAGTGTATGAGAGTTCTTTTCTCTCTCTTTCTCTTTCGCTATCTCTTCCTTCCTTCCTCTGCCTCTCTTTTCTCTTTCTTTTCTTTTCTTTCTTCCTTCCTTCCTTCCTTCCTTCCTTCCTTCCTTCCTTCCTTCCTTCCTTCCTTTCTTTCTTTCTTTCTTTCTTTCTTTCTTTCTTTCTTTCTTTCTTTCTTTCTTTCTTTCTTTCTTTCTTTCTTTCTTTTCCTTCCTTCCTTCCTTCCTTCCTTCCTTCCTTCCTTCCTTCCTTCCTTCTTTCCTTCTTTCCTTCCTTTTTTTTTTCTTTTCTCTTATCTTCTCTTCTCTTTTCCTTCCTTCCTTCCTTCTTTCTTTCTTAGTTTGGGTTTACCATGGCAAAAGCTCTAGGTATTTCTCCCCTTGTTTTCACTGTGGTAAGAGCACTTAGTGTGAGATCTAACCTCTTAATACAATGTTAAGTGCACAATACTGTATTGTGCACAGACAGGTACACACACACACACACACACACACACACACACACAAACACACGGTCTCCTCTCCAGGCCTCTTTGAAGAGAAAGAATATCAGCATTCTGTGTCCAGTCAAGAGATGGAAACACACAGTAGTTTAAACGGGGACATTTACTATAAAGACTTAATTGAACTATGTAAGAGTAACTATAAGATATGAAGAAACTCAGGCCGCCTGAGTGGCTCAGTCGGTTAAGCATCTGACTTGATCTCATGGTTCATGAGTTCGAGCCCACACAGAGCCACCTTCGGATCCTTCATCCCCCTCTCCTTCTGCCCCCCCCCTCAAAAATAAACAAACATTAAAGAAAAGATATGAAGAGGGGCACCTGGGTGGCTTGGCTCAGGTCATGATCTTGCAGTTCTTGGGTTTGAGTCCCACGTCGGGCTCCATGCTGACAGCTCAGAACCTGGAGCCTGCTTCAGATTCTGTGTCTCCCTCTCTCTGCTCCTTTCCTGCTCAGTCTGTCTTTCTGTCTGTCTCTCTCAAAAATAAATAAACGTTAAAAAAAAGATGTGAAGAAGCTCAGTATGGTCTCCCAGGGCTGAAGGAGAATTACTGAAAGAAGGACGGACTTGGAAGGGATTCAGCCCTGGTTAGAGAGGAAAGCAGAGTTTGGTTTGGCCAGGCTTGGACAGCACTGCAACTGCTGGGCAAATGCAACCCTTTGGAGTGTGTGCGGGGAGCTGGCATGCAGAGGAGAGGCCCCTCTGGACCACAGGTGGCCCACGTGGTGACCTGCAGAGGAAATGGGGATGCCAGCAGGTGCAGGAGGTGTCTGGGCACCGATTTCTCCATCAGAAGGGCCCCCAAAGGGGTATTGCCCGGCCAGGGCTGCAAGGTGCTGGGGTCGGAGGGATCCGGCTCAGGCAGAGCTCCAGTAGGGGTCCTCACCCCCACACTACTGACCGTCCCCCTCCTCATCCCCTGCTCCCAGCCAGAAACTGCAGGAGGAGCCCTTCCTCTTGCGATGCTCTACACAGCACCCAGTTCCA
The DNA here is from genome assembly GCF_006229205.1 of Suricata suricatta. Taxonomy (NCBI): domain Eukaryota; kingdom Metazoa; phylum Chordata; class Mammalia; order Carnivora; family Herpestidae; genus Suricata; species Suricata suricatta. The sequence goes on from NC_043710.1 coordinate 7,995,992, forward strand.
GGGAGAAAAGCTTAAAAGAGTTCCAGAACATATCACAGAACTTATCTGGAGGGTGGATCTGGAGCCAAGTGGCAACTCATTAATAGCTGGCCCAGTCAGCCCCTATGGCGTTGATAACAAGGGTGACAGCAAGGGGGCTGGGTCCTTGGTCCCGTGTGTGGAGAGGGCTTCTTGCCGCCCGGATTTCTGTAAGGTGATGAAATCCAGTGTCCTTAGGCTGAGCCGCAGCCCATCTCCAAGCAGGATCCTTGGATGCGTGCAGTTTCTTTATTTGATTTTATTTCTTCCTTTTCAGAGCAAGCCCAGACCCAGACCTGGAGACCTGATCGAGATTTTTCGCATCGGCTATGAGCACTGGGCCATCTATGTGGAGGACGACTGTGTGGTACATCTGGCTCCCCCGAGTAAGAGTGGATTCTCTATTGAAGTGTTGATTTTGATATTAAGTTAGCGGAGCGAAAAGTGCAGTTAGTTATTATGTTCCTTAGCTGCCGCCTTTCATTCACAGTAGAATTCTCAAAGCCTTATGGGGCCTTAATTGAACTGGGTGATGGAACCCGATCTCTGTCTACCCAAAACCATGGAGTCTCCAGCCCTCAGGGAGATGGAAGGTTGGAAAGTGTTCCTGTTCCCTGAACCTCAGTCCCCTTCCTCATATTTCTGAGGGTTTCCCGGGAGGAGTGCAGAGGCTTACATGTTCCCATCGTCCCCAGAGGCAGCTTCCAGCTCCCTGATCATTGGAGCACCTCCGCCCGCCCTTGTCTCCCTGCTCTTTCCACCTGTCCTGGGCTGCTCGGCCTCGTTGTGGATCCTCCTACTCTTTCATTGCTCAACATTGCCGTCTAGAGGCTGAGATTACGTTGGCAGCTAAGTTAAAGTTAGTGGAGATCTGATGGGAGGAAGCGGTGGTCAATTACAGCAGAGAACAGGAAACTGACCCGGTTAACTGTGGGTGCCTTGGGCGAAGGGACCTGGGGAGCTGGGAGAATATGCGTATTCGTTGGTGCTTTTGGAATTTCGGATCCCGTACAAGGATGAAATTACAGAAGGGCACTGGGACCTTGCTCACGGCTCTCACTGCCCAGGGCTCCATCCTCCCCCTTGGGCCCAGCCTCTCCCCTGCCCGGACCTTCCAGCAGGGCAGAGCCCCTCTCCCCTGCCCCACCTACACCCGGACAAGGTGAAAAGTGCACCACATTCCATGTATCCCCTCCACCTCTCCTTCCCAGCCTGAGTCTGGGAGCCTCCCTCTTGTATGAGCAGACAGATCCTCTAAAAATGCATTCTGTTCCTCAGAGCTGAATTCCCTGCTGCCAGCTCCTGTAAACTCAACCGATACTCTTCAAATACGTAGGAACAGAACAAGGGACACGTCTCGTTCTCAGACAGCTTTCAGAGGGGGAGGGTACCCACCTTGGGGTACCCATATGGGTGTGGTAGAAAACAGTCTTAAGGGCGCTTAGCACACGTTTGTGAAGATGCTGAAGTCTAGGTAAGAAAGCAAGACTCAAATTCTAGGACTTGGTTAGGTCAATACAACACAGAACAGAGTCCGGGGCCATGACATAAGGTTCTAGAGTTTTATGAGAGAGAGGTGGCTGGGGTGGTGGGGCAGGGAGGTTGACAGTGGGGAGTACAGAGCAGGGTAGAAGTCGTCAAGGGCAAGTTGGTCTTGGGTTGCTACATTTCATCTCCCATCCTCTGCCAGGCCTTTAACATTTTTTTAAGTGTATTTATTTATGTTTAGAGATAGAGCATGAGTGAGGGAGGCGCAGAGAGAGAGGGAGGGAGAGAGAGAGGATCCCAAGCAGGCTCCACCCTGTCAGTGCAGAGCCCCAGGTGGGGCTCGAACTCACGAACTGTGAGATCCAAGAGTAGATGCTTAACTAGCTGAGCCACCCAGGCGCCCCCACCATGCCTTTTATAGATGGTGAAGCCGAGGCCTCGTGGAGGAAAGCAGCTTGGCCAACGTCTTAGATGGAGCCAGTGCTCTGCGCCGTGCCCCCCGTCCCCCCCAGGGGCTGTCCCCTTGCAGCTTTCCAGCTTCTGTTCACGTTGGTCTCTAGGTGAGGAGTTTAAGGCCGGCAGCATCATGTCTGTCTTCAGCAGCCGGGCCCTCGTGAAATACAGTCGTCTGGAGGATGTGCTTCACGGCTGCTCCTGGAAGGTCAACAATAAGCTAGACGGGACGTACCTGCCCCTGCCCGTGGATAAGATCATCCAGCGCACGAAGAAGATGATCAACAAGATAGTGCAGTACAGCCTGATCGACGGGAACTGCGAGCACTTTGTCAATGACCTCAGATATGGGGTGTCCAGGAGCCAGCAGGTAGGGCACCTTGGCTCGGCCATGGCTTCTGGCTCAGCTCTCCTGGGGCCCTGGCATCCTAGTCACTGGTCGGAACGTTGGACAGTGGTTTTATCTTTGTCATATGACTGGGCTTCTGCTTCTACAGGATGTCATTCTTGGGAGGCCTCGATCCAGGGTCACGGGGATGTCCTGTCCCATGAGCCTTCATACATGAAAAGAAGACCCTGAGGACCAAATAGATCATAGGGGGCCTTCTATAGAGTGTGGGCCACGCTTAGACACTAATTCACTTCGTGACTTTGTCCAAGGGAGTTTCGTCCAAGTGAGTCCCCTTCCCTGGCTCTCAGATTCCCTGTATGTGGAATGAGGGCCCCTGTGGCCATGCCGCTCTGAGATCCTTTGCCTCCAAGCGCTGCACTAGAGGCAGACCCTGAGCTGAGTGGCCCTGAGGGAGGGAGGGAGCCAGGAGCCGGGGATGCGTCAGCCTTGGATGTCCATCTCGGGCCAGCCTGACTTCTCTCGGGGCTTGGGAAGTACAGGCTAGCCAGGTTGCCTCCTCCTCTAGGGAGAGACTCCGGACAGGCCGGTTCCTGAAGGGCAGGGGTGAGGTGTAAGGGTAGGGCAGGACAGAGGCCTCTGAGTGTCCTGGGAACCCCTCTGCTCTACAGGTAGAGCACGCCCTGATGGAAGGAGTGAAGGCTGCCAGAGGCGTGATTTCGGCTGTGCTGGAGAGCATAAGGCCCAAGCCTGTGACCGCCTGAAGGTGCTGGAAATTCCAGGCAGAGGAAGAGCGGCCGCCTTCAGCAATGTCAACATGCCCCTCTTCCCCTTGCCTTCTCTCTCCATAGCTCCGCATGAGAAAATTGTGAGCTTCTGGAAAAATCTAGAATGTACCCAACTACCCCTCCAGAAATACATCTGATATATGTGATCATAGATCCAGGGACTCTTGGGGTGATAAGACACCTACTACTTACTACGCGTCCCATAGGTGCCGGGCACTGCGCTAGGCATTTCATATCCTCCTTTCATTTTACTCTCCGTGGGAAGGCCTTGCTGCTTTCTGAGGCTGACTCTGGTCTGTGGTGCTTGAATACCACCTAACACGTCTTGGAAACCTCTCTTAGAACATTCCCAGTAACAAAGAACTCTTTGGAAGTTCTTTTTCTTGAGCGAAAATGACCCCGGATTTTGCATTTATGTGAATCCTGCTCTTTCTGACCAACCATGCTGTGCACGGGGAGGAGGATTTTAAGGAAGCTCGTGACTTACTATTATTCAGGGTCTCGGAGCCTTAATCCCAGAAAGTCTTTCTTGGATTTTTTAAAAATCCTACATCAGCCTAATTCTTTGTTGTTTAAACCCATATTCATTTTAAAGTTTTTATTTATTTTTATTGAGGGGGTAGGGGCAGAGAGAGAGAGAAGGGGAGAGAGGCAGAGAACCCCATGTGAGCCTTGAACTCATGAACTGTGAGATCACGACCTGAGCTGAAGGCAGACGCTTAACCGACCGAGCCCCCCAGGTGCCCCCAGTCCCTCAGACTTTAAAGTATAATCAACATGACTATTTACTTTGTTTTTTTCCTACCTTATTATTACCAGGAAATATGAAATCGTTATTTTCACTGATTTCAGATCAATATTTAAAATGACTTGCTCCGTGGACTCCTGTGTGAACGAGGGAGGGGAAGGAGGGATTTTTGTGTGCTGACAGTTGTTGGGTTGATAGGAGATCTAAAATTAGGGCCAGGGATGGTTGGGGCCTGTTGAGAGCTGAAGCCATCCAGAGAGCTAGAAAAGGGCTCCCGGAAAGGCTGGGAACTCTGGACTGTGTTGGGGAGAGCAGGATGGAACCCCCAAAGCATTTCACGTAAGATCTATTGGGGTCTCCCATGAGCCTTTCTCCTGTTTGGGGGAAGCAGACCCTCAGTGAAACTTCCATTTTTTCCCGTTCCATTCTTTCCTTGGCGACCCAAACTTAACTGCCTTCTCCTGTTTCCTAGATGCTGGAGTCTGGGTGTGCGTGCCTGCCTTCCATCCACCCTGCCCGCTGGCCTCTCTCTTTGCTTTGCGTGGCATTTCCAGGTGTCGGTAGATAGAGCAAATGCCCTCATTTCTGTGAATCCTGATGAGCACAAAGCCATTACCTCTCATCCTTCCATCATCTCCCCTCAATCCCCGCCCCCCAAGATCGGCTCCCTTCTATCCCCGCCCCCCAAAATCCACTGAGCTCCTGATTCCTTCCCCTTCAGTCTCCTCATTCATTATGGTCTAGGTTGAGACTTCCTTTGTAGGAGAGCCCAACCACCACGAATTTATGTTTTATAGAGTGTATTTATTCCTTTTAGTCTTAAATTAATTCGGTCATCTATTAGGGAACCTTTTGATTCCAAAAATGACTTTGAACTCTGTGACCATTTTAATCATGACTCAGATAAACAGGATGTTGTTTGATCATCTAACAAACAACTCCTCCCTCCCCCCACCAGGGAGTGGGTTAGTAACTTCTAAACCGAGGGCTCACCCATCTCGTGCTTACCTGGGGACAGAAAGACACGTCTCTGGTTTCTTTCTGGTTTGCAGCCAGTGGGGCGAAGGGATTCGGGTGCATATCAGGGTTCATGTTCATTCCTTCATCCCACAAACGTTTTTGAGTGTCTGCCACGCGTCAGGCCCTGGCTCCCCCCACCTCTGCTTGAACCCGTGAGCAGCAGTCGGGACGGCAGCGAGAAGCGGAGTGCGTCGGAAGGACACCAGGCACAGTGAGCATGGGACAGACACCACCTGCCGGACGGCCATCTTCTGCTTGCCAGCTGCCTGCGAAGCCGTGGCGTCTCGAATGCACACCCCGCACCCTGCAGACGTGGGGGCAGAGTTTCTTAGGTGCCGTTTAAAACCCTGGAGCAGTGTCTGCGCCCTCGGGTGAAAACTGAAATCTCTGCTTTGAGTGGAGACCCCGGGGTGAGCCTTCTTACCCTTGTAGGTACAGGGCACGTCCCCACTGTTGTGGGAAATCCGAAGGGAAATGGAAATGTTTCTGAGATGTCAGACTCGAATCTCTCATTTGTTTGCTTATTTTTTAGTGTTTATTCCTTTTCACTTTGGGGGGAGGGCGAGTGGGGTCAGTGGTGGTCTTGGTTCACTGGGTGCGTCACAGGGAAGTCGGAGAACTTGAATGTGCCGTGTTCCTTCATGGTGGGGGACGGGGGTTCAGTGGCAGCGACACGTGAGCCGACAGGTGCCGCACGCCGTCCAGGCGTGTGGCTTGCTGCTCAAGAGGCTGAATTCCGGAAAATTTCAGAAATGAGCCCTGCCCAGATTAAGTAGAGGGGTTGGTAAAGGGATCTGGGGGGAGGGGCCATGACCATGAGTCAGGGATGTAGCCGAATAGAAGAGAATGAAGCCCTCCGCTGGGCAGCAGGCCGGAGGCTGAGGGGAGAAATGCACAGACGGGAGGCCCGGACTGGAGAGGAGCTGCTCCCCGGTCCCCGTTTATTCTCAAGCCTGGTCTCCAGAGGGGGATGGGGAGCCGGCGCATGCGCTGTAGGGACCGAGAGAGCAGCAGAGGAAAGCGAGCCCTGCTCAGGGACCCCTGCAGGGAGTGCGCCAGAAGCCAGCAGACCAAGGGGGGCCCCGGTCCACGTCCTCTGGAAAACCTCGGGAGCGCACTGGTTGTCCTGCGCTCATGCAGGAAGCGGGGGGCTTGGTCAAAAAAGCATTTTGGGGCGCCTGGGTGGCTCAGTCAGTTGAACATCTGACTCTTAGTGTCAGCTCAGGTCCTGATCCTAGAATCGTGAGATCGAGCCCCGCTTCAGGCTCCGCGCTGGGTGTGGAGCCTGCTTGATTCTCTCTCTCTCTCTCTCTCTCTCTCTCTCTCAAAAAAAAGGTAACATTTTATTTTATTATTATTTTTTATGGAAATGTACATATTTTTGATTTTTAAAAAACATATTTTCAGCTCAAGTATAATTACTCAGTGTTCTATTAATTTCAGGTGTCCAGTACAGTTAGTCGATTCTACACCTTACTCAGTGCTGCTCATGAGAAGTGCACTCTTAATCTGCATCCCCTATTCTACCCACGCCTCCCCGGCCCCCTGCTGGGAACCACCAGTTTGTTCTCTACGGTTAAGAGTCTGTTTCTTGGTTTCTTTCTCCCTCCCTCCCTCTCTCTCTCTCTCTCTCTCTCTCTCTCTCTCTCTCTCTCTCTCTCTCTTTTTCCTTTGCTCATTTGTTTTACTTCTTAAATTCCACATACGAGGGAAATCATATGGTAAGTGTCTTTCTCTGACTGACCCTTTTCACTTAACATAATATTCTCTAGCTCCATCCATGTTGTGGCCAATGGCAAGATTTCATTCTTTTTTGTGGCTTATTTTTAATTTTTTGAGGCACCCCCATACTATTTCCCACCATGGTTCCTTCAGCTTGTATTCACCAACAGTGCACGAGGCTTCCAAAAAAGGAAGGTTTTTTTTTTTGATGTTTATTCATTTTTGAGAGAGAGACAGAGCGCGAACAGGGGAGGGGCAGAGAGAGAGGGAGACACAGGCTCTGGGCTCCAAGCTGTCCGCACAAAGCCCGACATGGGGCTCAAACCCCACAACCATGAAATCATGACCTGAGCGGAAGTCAGATGCTCAACCAACTGAGCCACGCAGGCGCCCCTGAAATTAGTAAGATTAAAAAAAAATTTTTAATGCTTTTTTTTTTTTTTTTTTGAGAGACAAAGAGAGACAGTGCAAGCAGGGGAGGGTCAGAGAGAGAGGGAGACACAGAATCTGAAGCAGGCTCCAGGCTCTGAGCTAGCTGCCAGGCGCCCCAAAATGGTAAGATTTTAAAGGCAAGGATGATGTCACAATATATAGGACTTGAATACTTGTAATCACACACGGGCCAGCACAACGTAGGGGAAGTGGGAACCGAACACTGCTTTCTGATGATCATAGAGCCTTTTGACCTCCCCCCTGTTCCTACCAAAAGTTCTTTTGTCACTTTAGCAGAACAATAAATGACTATACAAACTCTGAGGCGGCTATGTGAGCTGCCTGAGGTTCTGTTCCCAGTGCTGTTGGAGCCAATTGTTGACTAACCAGACTCTTTATTTAAAAAAATTTTTTAAATATAATTTATTGGGCAGGCGCCTGGGTGACTCAGTCGATTAAGTAACTGACTTCCGCTCAGGTCATGATCTCACAGTCTATGAGTTCAAGCCCTGCATCAGGCTCTGCTGACAGCTCAGAGCCTGGATCCTGCTTCGGATTCTGTGTCTCCCTCTCTCTCTGCCCCTCCCCTGCTCACGCTCTGTCTCTCTCTCTCAAAATTAAATAAATGTTAAAAATAATAATAATTTATTGTCAAATTGGTTACCATACAACACCCAGGGCTCATCCCAACAAGTGCCCTCCCCAATGCCCATCACCCCTTTCCCCTCTCCCACCCCCCATCAACCCTCAGTTTGTTCTCAGTATTTAAGAGTCTCTTACGGTTTGCCTCCCTCCCTCTCCGTAACTCCCCCGCCTTCCCTTCCCGTATGGTCCTCTAAGCAGACTCTTTAAAGAGAAGGCAACTGGAGTGCCTGGGTGGCTCAGTCAGTTAAGTGTCCAACTTTGGTTCAGGTCATGATCTCGCGGTTCGTGAGTTCAAGCCCCACTTCAGGCTCTGTGCTGACAGTTCAGAGCCTGGAGCCTGCTTCGGATTCAGTGTCTCCCTCTCTCTCTGCCCTTTCCCTGCTCATGCTGTGTCTCTATCTCTCAAAATGATAATAATAAAAATTAAAACATAAAGAGAAGGCAACTAACTCTTTGTGAACCCTGTGCTGCTTCCTGGCACAGAGGACGTGGTTTGGGCTGTTTTGCTTGATTCTAGTGTTTTTTTGTTTTTTAAGAAATATTTTGGTAATTCAAATTATTCCATTGCCAGGTTAAAAATAAAAGATCAGCTTTTATATTTGTTTTCAGACAGATGGCTTCAAGTTCAGCTCCGGAGTTGAAGCGTATTAGAATTTATAGTGGTGTGGGTGAGGCTTTGTCCAGGAATCATTTTGGGTGCCCCTGCTTCCAAAGAAAGGCTTTTGAAAAAAGCAGCTGAGCCCACAGCTCCCTTGTCCTTTCCTCTTGACGAACGATGGCGTCCTTCACCTTTGCTGGAACCCACGAGCAGTGACCAGGGCGACAGTAAGAGGTTCTCAGTCAGAAAGACCATGCCACTCTGGCTTCCACTGATTTTCTAGAACAGTGGCTTCTGCGTTACATTAGCGGCAAAGCCCTCTCCTCAAGCATAATGTCATCGAGCCGCCTGATGTATAAAAGGGATAAAAATGGAGCTCAGTAAGTCAAGCATCAGACTTTGGCTCAGGTCATGATCTTGCAGTTTGTGGGTTCAAGCCCCGTGTCAGGCTCTGAGCTGACACCTCGGACGGAGCCTGGAGCCTGCTTCAGATTCTTTGTCTCCCTCTTTCTCTGCCCCTCCCCTACTCACACTCTGTCTCTCTCAAAAATAAACATTCATTAAAAAAATAAAAATAAAAAAATTGGGGCACCTGGGTGGCCCGGTCGATTAAGTGTCTGACTCCGGCTCAGGTCATGATCTCATGGTTCGTGGGTTCAAGCCCCACATTGGGCTCTGTGCTGACAGCTACCTCAGAGCCTGGAGCCTGCTTCGTATTCTATGTCTCCCCCTCTCTCTGACCCTCCCCTGCTCACGCTGTCTCTCTCTCAAAAATAAAGTAAAAACATTTAAAAAAATAACAAAAATAAACATTAAAAATTTTTAAAAATAATTGTGACATTCATGGAGTGCTCATGCTTTCTAGCACTTTTAAATGGTTTAGGACCTTCATCTACTCTGTGTTTTATAGGTTTATCACCTTCATTGCAGGCTCTGTGGCCCCTTAGACCGCTGCCCCACCCAGCCCGCTCTGACCAGTGCTGTAAGTGGGTGATTGTTTATAGCAGTAATGTCTCAACTTGGGAAATAAGGAAATTGCTTTATGATGAACCCAGAGATAACCAGGGGAAGAGAATACTTTAAGGGCCAAAGATGCATAACCACGACAGTGTGGGCAGGGGCCGAAGACGCCATCAGCCCCGGGGCTCAGCAGCAAGGCAGGCAGTCTCCCTGTGACCCTGACCGTAGGCCTGGCGAGGCGGTGAGTAGCAGCAGGTGTCAGTGGAAGCTGATCTGTGCCGCCTTTGGGATGGAAGGTCTCGGCAGCCTACAGATGCTGAGTTGTGTCTGCCCACCGCCTATCTACTCACAGAGGGGAAGCCACACGTTGTGTCCTCTTCCCAGGAGGTGGGGGGAAAATTCAGTCTGGGGAGGGGCTAGGGAGCCCCAGAACATCAGAATCTCTTTGGCACGAATCAGCCTCCAGGATGGATGTGGCAGAGGCCCGTCATGGGTGCAGCCGAGCTGGCCCAGACACACCCACGAGGAGGGCAGCTGTGGGGGCCCAGTCCCATCTGTGGGGTGCTTTCGCCACCACCTCAGCTCAAAGGGGTCAGAGTGAGAAGGGTCCATATGTCACGCTCACATGCAGAAGATGAGGGGTCGTTTTTCCGCATCCCCCAGGGCTGCCCCAAGGCACCTCCCCCAGAGCCGTCGGGCTTCACCGGCACTAGGAAGACTGCTCACAGGTCACTGATGAAAGAGGACTCGTACTCAGGACCGCTACTCGGCAAGGCTGGGCCCCGGAAGGGTGGGGTGGTGGAGGCTCACCAGCTGTGCCCATCAAGAACATCTACCCACAATCCAAGTGCGAGGACCCCGGCAGATACATAAAAGCGTGGAAAGATGCATATATATCGTGACTGATCTGTCATCCTCCAGCGATGGAGAAATAACCCTTTAGAAGCTTCTCGGAGTCTCTTTCTCCAGATATTCCCAGAGCCTCAAACAGACCTGTCTTAGGACTCTCTTGGTTGCCAGGGATGGAAAACTCAACAATAAGCAAAGTGAGGAATTTACTGGTTTAATCGACTGTCCAATCCTGGAGTAGATGAGTACGGATGGATTTAGGGCTTCATGAGATCAGGGTGTGTGTGTGTGTGTGTGTGTGTGTGTGTGTGTGTGTGTGTGTGTGTGCTTTTTTTAATGAAACTTAACTGCAGTTTCAAACTCACCCAGAAATGTCTTTTTTTTTTAAAGTTTATTTTTGAGAGACAGAGTGTGAGTGGGGGAGGGGCAGAGACAAGGGGGACACAGAATGGAAGCAGGGTCCAGGCTCCGAGCTGTCAGCACAGAGCCCAATGCGGGGCTCCAAGTCATGAACCACGAGATCATGACCTGAGCCGGAGTCGGATGCTTAACCTACTGAGCCCCCTGGGGGGCCCCAACATCAGCTTTAAAATAACATGACAGGCCAGTTCTCCAGAAGCACCTGATTCTTGTGGATCAGGAGGTGAAGGAATCGGGTAGGCAAAAAAGCGAATGGCTGCAGGATACCTTCCGGTCCTGGATCCTAGCTTGTTCTTCCAGTAGGCCCCAGAACATGCTCTGCTGTTGCAGATCAGGCTTCCGGGGATGCAGACTCTGAGAGGGAGGTTTTTGGGCAGAAAGTTCCCTGGGGGGAGATGAGGAAGCAGAACTTGGCAGAGAGAATTGAGCAGCGATGCTGTCACAGCAGAGGCCTGAGCCGGCCTACGGGGAGCTCGGACCTGCAAGGGCCCTTACCCGGTTGTCCCGCAGCAGGGTCAGAAGGCCATCCTGTAATAGAGGGCCGCGGGCTGCCGGGGACGAGGGTGACCCAGAGAGGGTCTCAGTTGGGAGCTATCAGCTGGGAACACTCCTAGCAGGTGGAAAATCCATCCTTCGGTCCTGAAGACAGCGGGGAGTGGGCAGCACACCACACGTGTAGGCAACCCACAGCGGTTTCCACCGCGCTCATGTTTCCCGGGCGCCATGATCGTTTCTGGGGAGTCAACAATGGAGAGTCCCTGAGAAATGCGGCTTCGAGGCGATGCCCACGGCACAGACCACAGCGTCACCTGCCTTCCACATACACCTGTCAACCTGATTCTGTTGGCAGATAGGAAAATGACTTCCGTTTGGTGGGGGAGGGCGTGTTTGGATTTTACTCAAGAAGAGTGCAAGTGTTGCAGAAGAGATTTCCTTCAAAGCCAAGTAACTAGGCTGTGCGAGAATATAACTTCGAGGGGCACCTGGGTGGCTCAGTCACTTAAGCGTCTGACTTCGGCTCAGATCATGATCTCACGGTTCGTGGGTTCGAGCCCCGCATCGGGCTCTGTGCTGACAGCTCAGAGCCTGGAGCCTGCTTCGGACTCTGTGTCTCCCTCTCTCTCTGCCCCTCCCCTGCTCGTGCTCTGTCTCTCAAAAATAAATGAATGTTAAGTTGTTTTTTTAAAGAGAGAATATAACTTTGAAAAATATAACTTTCCACCGGTTTAGAGTCCCAGTTCTGCCTGATGGCAGACAGAATCGGTGCTCAGTTATTTCAGGTTCAAGGCGAGTCATTTCAGAGTATTTTCTTTCTTTTGCTCCTGAGTGATACCGTGAGTGACACGGAAGAGGGTGGAGTCGGACCCATTTCCTCTGCCCTGTTGCTGGCATCGGCCTCAGGGGCACGCCCCTGTTCTGATTCTCGCGAGCACCTGGTGGAGGAAAAGGTGCAGTTCACACGACTGTCCACCCGGGGGCACCCTCCTCAAGACGCTGAAACCAGTTTCTTAGCTTTCGCTGTTCTCGGCCTGCTGGCCGCCTGGGGAGGGAAGGCTCGGGTCTGCGTTCACACCCTTCGTGTCGTTTAGCCATCCATACTTAGCCACTTCCCTACCTCTGTGATAGGGGAACCTCTAGGGTGCTGTCAAGTGACAAAAGTTTCCGCTGGGAGTCTTGCACAAATTCGTTCTACCTTCAGTTCCCCAATTTTAGGGGGCCAGAGCCTAGCATATATGTCACCCGGAATAGATCATATTTTAAGCCCTTTATCTTGTATATGGCAAAATTGTTTTCCGTAATAATCATGAAATAAGCAAATAATAATCATAGCCAGAATTAATAGCGAAAAACAAATTTTTAATTGAATTTTAAATGCATAAAACAACTACTACATGGAGTGTGGGCACCTGGGTGGCCCAGTTGGTTAAGTGCCCCACTCTTGATTTCTGCTCAGGTCATGATCTCACTGTCGTGGGATTGAGCCCCAGGTCCACACCTGTGCAAGGTGTGGAGCCTGCTTGGAATTCTCTCTCTCTGACCCTCCCCCACTTGTGCCTTCTCTTTCTCTCAAAAATAAAGAAACTTTAAAAATTAAAAAAAAAAAAAAAAAACAGGGGCGCCTGGGTGGCTTAGTCAGTTAAGCGACCCGCTTTGGCTTAGGGCATGATCTCAAGGTTCATGATCTCAAGGTTCGTGGGTCTGAGCCCCGCATCGGGCTCTGCACTGACAGTTAGCTCAGAGCCTGGAACCTGCTTCAGAATCTGTGTCTCCCTCTCTCTCTGACCCTCCCCTGCTCGCACTGTCTCTTTCTGTCTCTCTAAAATAAATTAAAAAAAAATTTAAAAAACAAAAGAACAGCTAATACAAAGTTTCACTAGTTGCTCAATAGTTTTTATCCTACCTTGCAGTTTAAACTTTGATCCGTTGGTTAGAGCCTGAAATGATATTTTATGTAAACAATTGTCCAGTAAGGAAAACAAACAAAAATAAAACAAACAACCCCCACCCCCAACCCCAGACAGGACAAAATGGAAACATCAGCAAAAGTTCAACAGAAGCAACCAGTATTGTACCACTGACATAATTGTGTTTCTTAATTTATTCTTTGGTTTTAAAAGAGTTAAATGCTTAAAAAATGTAACTTCCTGTTGGAAAATATTATTCAAGTCCAGTAAAATCTTTCACTACATAAAAGGAAATGTTCATTTGTCAGACAAAAGTGTTGTATCTCACAGGTAGCATGGTTTTATTGTTTTAAATTTAAAAAAAATTATGCTTTTTATTTATTTTTGAGAGACAGAGAGAGACAGTGTGAGCAGGGGAGGGTCAAAGAGAGAGGGAGACACAGAATGTGAAGCAGGCTCCAGGCTCTGAGCTGTCAGCACAAAGGCCGACGTGGGGCTCGAACCCACGAACCACAGGATCATAACCTGAGTGGAAGCTGGACACTCAACCGACTGAGCCACCCAGGCGCCCCAATCCATGCCTAGTTTTGTAAGAAGCCTACAGTTTTCTAAGTCTTTCATGGTGGCTGAACCATTTTACACCTCCTCCAGCAAAGAAAAACAATTTCGGTTCCTCTACATCCTTGCCAGGATTTGGTGATGATAATGTTCTGGATTTTGACTTTTCTAACATGTATGTAATGATATCTCATTGTGTTTTAATTTGCATTTCCATGATGATCCATGCTGTGGAACATCTTTTCACATGCTTATTAGCCACCTGTCTATCTTCTTTGGTGATGTGTCTGTTAAGGTCTTTGGTCCATTTTTAAATCAGGTTATTTTTTTTTTATTGCTGAGTTTTAAGATTTCTTTGTCTATTTTTAGCTAATAATTTTTTATCAGATGTGGTTTTTTTTCAAATATTTTCTCCCAGTCTGTCACCTGTCTTTTCATTCTCCTGCCGGTGTATTTTGCAGAGCAGAAATTGTGAAATTTAATGAAATTTGCTCATTTCTTTCTTTCATGGATCACACATTTTGTGCCATACTGGAAAAGTTATAATCCAACCCATTTGTTTACATTTTCTCCTGTAGTTTGATACTGTTGTGTTTTGAATTTCATCCTGTGATCCTGTTTTTATTTTTTATGTTTAAAAACATTTTTTAATGTGTATGCATTTTTGAGAGAGAGAGAGAGAGTGAGTGGGAGAGGGTCAGAGAGAGAGGGAGACACAGAATCGGAAGCAAGCTCCAGGCTCTGAGCTGTCAGCACAGAGCCTGATGCAGAGCTTGAACTCATGAACCATGAGATCATGACCTGAGCTGATCATGGTCCCCATTTTGTGATCTGTTTTATTTTATTTTATTTTTTAATATTTTAAAAAATGTTTTATTTATTTTTGATACAGAGAGAGACAGAGCATGAGAGAGGGAGGGGCAGAGAGAGAGGGAGACACAGAACCAGAAGCAGGCTCCAGGCTCTGAGCTAGCTGTCAGCACAGAGCCTGACGCGGGGCTCGAACCCCCGAACGTGAGATCTGACCTGAGCCAAAGTCAGAGGCTTAACTGACTGAGCCACCCAGGTACCCCTCTGTGATCTGTTTTAAATTAATTTTGTAAAGGCTGCAAAGTCTTTATCTTCATTCACTTTTTTGCATGTTTCTTTTATTTTTTTTTAACTTATAAACATTTTTATTTTTTTAATTTTTAAAAAATGGTTTATTAGTGTCCAGCTGTTTCGGCCCCATTTGTTGAAGACTATCTTTGTTCTACTGTACTGTTTTTGCTCCTTTGTCAAAGATCAATTGCCTATATTTATATGGGTCTATTTCTGGGCTCACTTCCATTTTCCGATTTGTCTATTTTTTCACCAGTACTATGCCGTCTTGATTACTGTAACTTAATTGTAAGTCTTGAAGTCGGGTACAGTCCCCCAACTTCATTCTCTTGAAATCTGAAATTGTGATACCTCCAGCTTTGTTCTTTGCCAAAATTCCTTTGGCTATATGAGTCTTTTGTGGCTCTATACAAATTTTAGGATTATTTTTTCTAGTTCCATCCACTGATAAATGAATAGCTAAAGGAGATGTGGTAATTTGTACCCAATGGACTATTACTCAGCCATAAACGAGAGTGAAATATTTCCATGTGTGACAATACAGATGGACCTAGGGGGTATTATGCTAAGTGAAATAAGTCAGAGAAAGACAAATATCATGCGGTTTCACTTATCTGTGAAATTAAAACAAGACAAAACGAATGAACAGACAGCTAAAAATGTAGACCCTTTAACACAGAGAGCAAGTTGGTGGTTTTGCCACAGGGGAGGTGGGTGGGCGAAAGAGATAAAGGGAATTAAAAGGTATAGAATTCCAGCTGTAAAATAAACAAGCCACGGAGACGGAAAGTCAACACGGGAAATACAGTCACTAACATTATTATAATGTTGTATGGTGATGGATGGTGACTCCCTTATCGCGCTGAGGATTGAGTAATGTATAGAGTTGTTGAATCACTACGTTCCATACCTGAAACTAACATTTTATATCAACTATGCTTCGGTTTAAAAAAGGCAAAGGGTGGTAGCGGAGTGGTGGGACGAGGTGCCACACACTTGGGTCTTCGGATGTGCCCACAGCCAGTCAGGGGGTCCTCCAGCTGGGGGGGTTCCCAGAGGTCCCTGGGGGTCTTCGAACCGCACGGTGTGGACAGCGGGATGCCTTCCTGTAGTTCTCTCTGCCTGCTTCCCCTGTATTTCCCTCCTCGCCCTCGTCACTGCTGTCCTTCGAGAAAGCTATTCTCCCAGCTGCAGCCAGACCCCACGGCTGCATTCACGGTTCACGTCTGCTGCCGGAAGTGTCCCGCTGGAAGCTGCCAGACCAGTCACCACCTTTTCTGCTGTCACCATGTCCGCTGCTGCCAGCTCCGCTCCCACTTCTCTCTCTCGGTCATCTCCTGGGCAGTCCGATCCCCCCAAGGTCAGGTGCTCAGACGGATGGGTCTCACGGGCGTCCTGGTATGCTGTGCAGAGGCACTCTTTATTTTTAAAAAATATTTATTTATTTTTGAGAGAGAGAGAGAGAGAGCGAGAGAGAGAGAGCGAGCATAGGCAGGGGAAGGACAGAGAGAGAGGGGGACACAGAATCCGAAGCAGGCTCCAGGCTCTGAGCTGTCAACACAAAGCCCAATGCAGGGCTCAAACTCACAAACTGCGAGATCACGACCTGAGCCAAAGTGGGACACTTAACTGACTGAGCCACCCAGGCTCAGGTCATGATCTCACGGTTCATGAGTTCGAGCTCTACATCGGACTCCGCACTGAGTGTGGAGCCTGCTTGGCATTCTCTCTCTCCCTTTCTCTCTGCCTTTTCCCGCTCATGCTTTTTTTCTCTCTAAAATAAATACAAAAACATTAAAAAAATACACAAAACCCAAAATATGTCTCTTGTAGACAGTATACATTAGCTTTCAGTATTTGAGTCTTACACTCTTTTTATTAAATAAACATTCATTCTCTTTGATATGATTGCAAATATTATTGTTTATTCTGTTTTATTTTGGTCTATCTATTGCTAGCGTATACAAACACAATGAAATTTTGTACTTGTCTGGCACCCTGCAATGTTGAAGAATTAATTTGTTCTCATAAATTTTAGTGGATTCTGTTTTTCTTTTATAGTTTAGTGCCAAGTTGGTTTCCATATAACACCCAGTGCTCATCCCCACAAGTGCCCTCCTCCATGCCCATCACCCCCCTTCCCCTCTCCCCCGCCCCCACCAACCCTCAGTTTGTTCTCAGTATCCAAGAGTCTCTCATCCTTTGCCTCCCTCCTTCTCCCCAACTATTTTCCCCCTTCCCCTTCCCAAAGGTCCTCTGTTAAGTTTCTCCTGTTCCACATGAGTGCAAACATATGGTATCTGTCCTTCTCTGCCTGACTTATTTCATTTAGCATGACTCCCTCGAGGTCCATCCAGGTTGCTACAAATGGCCAGATTTCATTCTTTCTCATTGCCATGTAGTATTCCATTGTATAGATACACCACATCTTCTTGATCCACTCATCAGGTGATGGACATTTAGGCTCTTTCCATGATTTGGCTATTGTTGACAGTGCTGCTATGAACATTGGGGTACATGTGCCCCTATGCATCAGCACTGCTGTATCCCTTGGGTAAATCCCTAGCAGTGCTATTGCTGGGTCATAGGGGAGTTCTAGTGTTAATTTTTTGAGGACCCTTTTAGCAGATTGTTACTGTGTGGGCCTCAGCTGGTTGATGGTGAGGGCATCATCCTGGAACGCTGGGCACTCGCCTGGCCCCATATCACTTGTGGCAAACTCCCTCCGCCGACATTTCCTTGACAAGGGCCAATGTGCTGGCCAGACCGGACCCCATGACTGTTAACTACGATTGTGAGGGGCATGTAGGGCCTATAAGAACCAATAATATTCTTATCAGAAGAAGAATTTTAACAAGGAAAGGTTATTTAAAGACCAGTCTTATGAAAAAGCTGTAAAACCTTCCCCACAAATATTAGTGAAAAGCTTAAGCCATTGGGGCACGTGACCTTAACTTATTGCATCTGCCGGAAACATGATTTGGATCCAATGTGCCTTTTATAAACTACTGGGTTTTGTGTGATCATCCCTGGATCATGGCTAAAACTTTAAAATGAAAGCTGTGAGATCTCTCTGCACCTGTGTGTGTCTGTAGATGTCTCTGTATGTATTATAAATGTGGGATTTCCCCCCTTTCCAGATGCATCGGCAAAATTAATTTGTAAAGTGCACAACTTAAATGGCTGAAGGACAGACAAGCATAAATCAAGTATATCCTTAGATACGCAGAAACTAACCTAGATGTTTTTCAAATTCACATGACCTAGAATAATCTTCAGTACATAGAAGGTAGTTCACATTTGTAGTTTAAAATTTTTTTAAATTTTTAATGTTTTTTATTTATTTTTGATACAGAGAGAGACAGAGCATGAGAGGGGAAGGGGCAGAGAGAGAAGGACACAGAACCAGAAGCAGGCTCCAGGCTCTGAGCTAGCTGTCAGCACAGAGCCTGACGCGGGGCTCGAACCCATGAACGTGAGATCTGACCTGAGCCGAAGTCGGAGGCTTAACCGACTGAGCCACCCAGGTGCCCCACATTTGTAGGTTTAACTAAACCAGGTCTTCCTCTAGAGTTCTCAGCATTAAGCACAACGCAGACAAACAATTCTATTCCACCGAGATATTTCTAAAGGTCACATGAGTTCCTGGTATCTGTTACAGGATTTGTTAGCAAGAAAGTAACTTAAGACCACAGCTGTTTAATATCTCACGAAATCTTCATGAGTGATCTAAACATAATTGTTGAGACACATAGCGAGTTCAATAGGTGTGAATAAAAGCTTATAAGTGACTTTTGCTGCAATAATTATGCATTATGGTATATCTACTTCGAAATAGTTTCCAAATTCTTGTTGCAACTTGAAACCTTGAAGTTATACGAAGACAAGTTAGTGATGGTTAATCATTGAATATCTAAATCATTTCCATATGATATAAAATATGGAAACATTACCGAACATAGGTTTATCTTTTTTTTTTGCTTCCTTCTACAGAAGAGCTAAAGATACTGAGGCCGATTGTGAAACGTGTTTTGTGCCACATTGAAAAATTTCCTGCGAGGAAAAAGAAACTGCTAGAAATAAGGAAATGTATTTATAAACCTGCCAACCCACAGAATTCCAGTGTAACAGACATTCCACAATCGCTAGCTTATGTTCACTAGGAATTAAAGATTATAGGCCAAAAAGCCAGTTTGGGCCTCTGTGTCTAATGAGGTTGGGCGCTCTTTACTCAGGAGCTCCCCCTGGTGTTTGTTTTTGGTATTGTGGCCTAGTAGGTGCGGCAGTAAATCACCACCCTGGGTCCCCACCTAGTGTCTATGTATGGTACTGCATGTTCTGGTGACTTCTCAGAAACGCCCTAAAATTGGGCATACAATTTTCTGATTTTCCTCCCCAGAAAGAATATGGGAGTTAGTGGTTTCCTATCAAATGCACCCAAGTGTTAAGTGCGGGGAGGGACTCTGACCAGCCAGAGTGGAGACTGTGAGGAATTCCCTATTGGTCGATGCAGTTGGCCTCATGGTCACAGGGGTGTGTGGGAATCTTTTAACTGGCTTCCGAATTCGCATGGAGGGATTTTGTCATTTGGTCGTTGTTAACTCTGAGCAAGGAAGGTCTAGGGCTTGTTCTCCCATCTAGTTGATGTTACTCCCAGAATTTATAGAATTTTCACTTTGAATTGGCTGCCAGTGAGTTCCTAAAGAAAAGTGAGAAAAATCTTATGGAAAACTGGGAGAATGAGGCTTCTTATTATCTAGGGCAGAAAGCCTACGTCCCACTGGGACGTGGAAAGTAGACAATGGGCTTCATGAGCTGGGTGATAGAGCTAAGATCATTTTCAAGCAAAACATTGAGGAAGCCATTTGATTTCTTGATGATTTTAGGAAAAAAATGAAAGGAGAGAAACAAATTGAGTCACGAACTACTAACGTAAGAGGAACGAGGACATGATGGTTTTCAGTGTTCTTTCTGGACAGCAGGTGAGCTAAAATTTAGCATTGGATCCTGAGGAAGTGACAAATCCAGGAGATTACCAGAAAAACGTTTTTATGCACCAACTGGGGATGTAAGTATGACACCATCTGATAGGACCGCAGAAGGATCCAGGTGTGGCCACAGAGTAGCATTCGGCCACACAAAGTCCCTTTATCTTTTTTTCTTTTATAGTTTATTGTCAAGTTGGTTTCCATAGAACACCCAGTGCTCTTCCCCACAAGTGCCCTCCTCCATGACCACCCCCCCTTCCCCTCTTCCCCACCCCCATCAACCCTCAGTTTGTTCTCAGTATTCAAGAGTCTCTCGTGGTTTGCCTCCCTCCCTCTCCCCAACTATTTCCGCCCCGTCCCCTGCCCCATGGTCCTCTGTTAAGTTTCTCCTGTTCCACTTTTGAGTAAAAACATATGGTATCTGTCCTTCTCAGCCTGACTTATGTCACTTAGCATGACACCCTCGAGGTCCATCCACGTTGCTACAAATGGCCAGACTTCATTCTTTCTCATTGCCATGTAGTATTCCGTTGTATAGATAAACCACATACAAAGTCCCTTTAAAGAGACTGAATTGTACGTGACGGATCCTCTTGATAAAAATAAAATGATTTTATGAAGCTTATTGTGTTGAATCCGGCTGACGATGCAAACATGGAGAAAGAACATGCACACAGCTGGTGTTGTTTCAGGGGTCTGTAACGCTAGAATAAAACAGTTCCCTTCTTGAGACGAGTTTAGGTCACCTGCTAAGCAGCTATGGCTGGAAATACGGGAAGCTATCACTTCCATGAAGGGCCGTGTAACTTGAGCCTGGATTTATCGCCGAAAAAAGAGAATGAGACAGCCGGGTGGTGAGAACGGACCGGTTTGTACCATCTGCAGAACTAGGTTCTCAGGGAATGATTTCTCCTGCTCCCCAGACAGTTACATACTCGCTTGTGTTTCTGGGCAATGATTCAGTTCCTGGGCAACAAAACTCACAGGAGTGGAGACACAAGTTAAGATAAATGCTCTTTAGGTTACGGGACAGCTAAGCAGGCCAATTACAGATCCATTCCATAGGACCGTATGTTTCTGATCATTCCATTACGCGTCACCCGTCGGAGCGATGGATAGTCTTCTCATTAGGGGCATTCTCCACGGGCACCAGTCCAGGAGATGGCCACACAATTTTAAGAGCCAGACTCTCACATTTACAGGACACAGTCTAGCTCCCTTCAGGAAGGTCAATGCTGTGTGGACTAGTATTGATCCAATGACTTTGATGTGATGTCTCTGGTCAAACTTTATTCCCTTCAACAACAAACAGGACTGGGGTAAAGTCCAAAATCCATCAGCTCCTAAGGAGCATCAGCAAGGTGTGTTGAGGGAATTTATGGCAACCGAGGAATTTTGTTCCTATTTTGGGGATATTGAGGAACCATTCACTATGCTACCAGGAGGCATTACATTGGAAACTGACTTTAATGGGACTTGGAAATAACTTTCAGATCGGACAATGGACTGATATAGTTTTGTAGGTTGGACTGTGGGACCTATACACATTCAAGTAGCGATGATCGATACTGCTGAGTGTATTGTGGGAATAGATGTGTTCTATATGGGTAATACTGGTGGTTATTGTAAGGGATGTTCCCAGTGGGAAAATGTTGTAATTCAAAGTATGTCAGTAAGATGAGTGCACTCCAGGAACCTGGGTGGCTTGAGTGGTTGAGCATCCGACTTCAGCTCAGATCATGATCTCATGGTTTGTGAGTTCGAGCCCCACATCGGGCTCATTGCTGTTGGCGCAGAGCCCATGTTGGATCCTCTGTGCCCCCACCTCTGTCCCTCTCCTGCTTGTGTGCTCTCTCTGTCCCTCCCCTACTTGTGCACTCTCTCTTTCTCTCTCAAAAATAAATAAAACATTAAAAAAATTTTTTTAAGTCAAATGATACTTGGTGCTCCACTGTGACTGCTGAAATTTGCAACCACACTTGTGGATATTATAAAGTCACGGAGTCCATTGTGCAGACTGAATGCACATGTTGACATTGCTGGCCCATCTGGTGGCTCAGTCAGTTGAGGGTCCAACTTCCCCTCAAGTCGTGATCTTGAGGTTTGTGGGTAGGAGCCCCCCACCCCACCCCACCCCGCAGGACTCTGTGCTGATAGCTCAGAGCCTGGAGCCTGCTTCAGAGTCTGTGTCTCCCTCTCTTTCTGCCCCTCCCCACCCTGTGCTCTGTCTCTCTCTCCTTCTATCAAAAATGGAAAAAAAATGTTAAAAAAAATTTTAAGTGCTGACGACATTGCTAATGCTTGCTCTAAGACAGTTTCTCATTGCCTTTTGGGTTCCGGTGAGGTCCGAGCCTTCATGCCCCGCCTCCCTCGGAAAAGAGCTGCAGACAACCTTGCGGGTTGTCATTCCTCTGCTTCTTGATCTCTCGGAAGGCATTTAGCAGGAGGAAAAAAAAGCGTGTTAGGCTGATTGACTTTATTTCAAGTTCTGAAGCCCATGGGACTAGTAGAGGGCATGCAGGAGAGCCAATAAGAGCTTGTAGAAAGAGCTGAGTGTCTGGGAAGCCGAAAGATGGAGAAATGCTCGGAGTCCAGTCCAGAGCGCCGGCAGCCCCCCGCGGAGGCAGGACCTTGGCTAGAGGGGCAGCCAAGTCGCTGAGCTGACAGACGGGAAGCCGCAGATTACAGCGTGTCGCTGTGCTGGGCCCGGTCGCTGCACCTGAATGCGCACTGGTGATCTCTTTGAACTCCTAACTGATAACCAGCCCTCCCCCTCCTGTATCCTGATCACCTCCCCATCTTGCCTCTGAAATCTAGAGATCCCTGATGTGGAGGATTTGTGAAAATAAGGACCCGATTGGCATCTGCCACCAGCCCGGAGGGAGTGAGGACTGTAACATTTTGTTGCCGGTAGAAGATAAAAGCATGGCATCACACGTGCCGGGGACTGAGAGCTGCTACATCCGTTTTTTAGGGTTTTTTTTTTTTCCCTTTCCGTTTTTCATTTCCTCTTTGTATCCAAGGTCCCCAGCAAATTTCTGGGGAACCGTTATATGCTGAATGAATGATTGCTGAATTAATGAAAGACTTATAAAGTTCTTTATACTGACACCAGCCTGGGTTTCGAATGGTCGGTAGCATGTGTTATTTTATAATTCTGCCACCAGTTAACAGATCTCTATTTACAAACCTATTTAAAGACCAAAGGACGCTATTTTAGTTTGTGTCTAAATTCCAGTCGTTCTGTAGACTTTTTCACAGTTATGATTATGAGACTTTTTTCTTTTGAAAATTTTATGCTCCTGCCTTTTGACTCCTTAATACTAAATTATGCATTTTTCATACATATTTATAAGATACACATATTAGTATATAGCCATTTTGAAAATCTTTCACTGCTTTTGCAATTGATTTTTGATGATGCCTTAGAAGATTTTTAAAGGTTGCATTATCCTTTTTAAACTTAGAATACAGAAACTTACCAAAAAAATTAAAATCTCATAAAGGTATAGCACTGAAAGTTAATAGCTTTTATCATTTTTATGGATATTATTTTAGATTTTGCCGATTTCCCTAGGGCTTGTCAACAGAGGTTTTTAATGAGTAGTCAAATTTACCTCTGCTTACATTCCTAGCATTTGCTTTACTAATCAGAACGTTTTCTTCAATCCCAAGAATTTGCAGGCGGGTTTTGTACTGAATAACATGGCTTAATTGTTCCACTAATCTTTTTCATTACATGGAATATTTTTTTGGTTCAGAGAATCAAGTGAAATTCTTAGGCATTTATTTATAAAGTCAGTTAGTGGTACTTATATAATCATTTATTTCTACTAGTGATTTTTGATGCCCAAATTATCAGGTTTTAAGTATTATACATGCTACCATATCTTTCTGGACTTTTGATTTTTCCTTTTAAAATTTATTTTTTATTTCTGAGAGACAGAGACAGAGAGAGAGAAAGAGGGAGGGAGAACCAGTGTGAGAGAGGCAGAGAGAGAAGGTGACAGAGGATCTGAAGCGGATTCTGTGTTCCACCACAGAGCCCAATGTGGGGCTTGAACTCAAGAACTGTGAGATCATGACCTGAGCTGAGTAAGGGACTGAATCACTCAGGCACCCTGTGGATTTCTTTTGACTTGTATGTACATCTGCTATTAGTGTTTAGACTATTGCATCTCATTCTGGCAAATGCTGCCTCCAAAACCTGCCCCACTCTCCCTCCATGAGCCTCATTTTCCTGAATCATCTTGTCTATTATTAATTCGTAGTTACATTTGGAATTCTTTTCTGAGCTGTTCCAAAAGAATGGAGTTTTCCGTGGTAATTACTCCATCAATCACTCTACCAAGTAATTGAAGCAGGTTCAATGTCTTTTTTTCCCCCAATGTTTATTTATTTTTCAGAGAGACAGAGCATGAGCGGGGGAAGGGCAGAGAGAGAGAGGGAGACACAGAATCCGAGGCAGGCTCCAGATCGACACAGAGCCCGACACGGGACTCGAACTCATGACCTGCAAAATCATGACCCTAGCTGAAGGCGGACACTTAACTGACCATGTCACCCCGGAGACCCTGTCTTTTGTTTTGTTTTTTGTTTTTTAATTTACATCCAGTTAGTTGGCATATAGCAAAATAATGATTTCAGGAGTAGAATTCAATAATCTGTTCTCTGCACAGAACACCCAGAGCTCATTCTAAGTGTCTTCCTTAATGTCCCTTGTTTATTTAGCCCGTCTCTCTACCTACAACCCCTCCAGCAATGCCTGTTTGCTCTCTGTATTTAAGAGTCTCTTATGTTTTGTCCCCCTCCCTGTTTTTACATTATTTTTGCTTCCCTTCCCTTATGTTCATTTGTTTTGTACCTTAAATTCCACATGAGTGAAGTCATATGATATTTGTCTTTCTCTGACTGACTTATTTCGCTTAGCATGACACCTTCTAGTTCCATCCATGTTGTTGTCAGTGGTAAGATTTCATTCTTTTTTATTGCCGAGAATACTCCATTGTATATACGTACCACATCTTCTTTACCCATTTATCCATGGATGGACATATTGTCGATAGTCCTGCTATAAACATTGGGGTGCATGTGCCCCTTTGAAACAACACACCTGTATCCCTTGTATAAATACCTAGTAGTGCAATTGCTGGGTCATAGGGTAGTTTTATTTTAAATTTTTTGAGGAACCTCCACACTGTTTTCCAAAGTGGATGCACCGGTTTGCATTCCCCCCAGCAGTGCAAAAAGATTTCTCTTTCTCCGCATCCTCGCCAACATCTGTGGTTGCCTGAGTTGTTAATGTTAGCCATTCCGACAGGTGTGAGGTGGCATCTCATTGTGGTTTTCATTTGTATTTCCCTGATGATGAGTGATGTTGAGCATTTTTTCCTGTGTCTGTCTGCCATCTGGAAGTCTTCTTTGGAAAAGTGTCTATTCATGTCTTTTGCCCATTTCTTCACTGGATTATTTATTTAATGGGTGTCGAGTTTGATAAGTTCCTTATAGATTTTGTGTACTAACCCTTTATCTGATATGTCATTTGCAAATACCTTCTCCCCTTCCAGCAATTGCCTTTTAGTTTTGTTGATGGTTTGCTTTGCTGTGCAGGAGCTTTTTCTCTTGATGAGGTCCCAATAGTTCATTTTTGTTTTTGTTTCCTTACTTCCGGAGATGTGTTGAGTAAGAAATTGCTGCATCTGAGGTCAGAGAGGTTTGTGCCTTCTTTCTCCTCTAGGATTTTGATGGCTTCCTGTCTTATGTTTAGGTCTCATCCATTTTGAGGTTTTTGTGTGTGTGTATGGTGTAAGAAAGTGGTCCAGGTTCATTTTCTGCATGTCGCCGTCCAGTTTTCCCAGCACCATTTGCTGAAGAGACTGTCTTTATTCCATTGGACATTCTTTTTTGCCTTGCCAAAGATGAGTTGGCCATAGGTTTGTGGATCTATTTCTGGGTTCTCTGTTCTGTTCCATGGACCTGAGTGTCTGTTTTTGTGCCAGCACCATACCGTCTTGATGACGACAGCTTTGTAATACATCCTGAAGTCCAGGATTATGATGTCTCCTGCTTTGATTTTCATTTTCAAGATTGCTTTGGCTATTTGGGGTCTTTCCTGGTTCCATACAAATTTTAGAATTGTTTGTTCCAGCTCTGTGAAGAAGGCTGGTGTTATTTTGATAGGGATTGCATTGAATATGTAGATTACTTTGGGTAGTATTGGCATTCTAACAATATTTGTTCCTCCAATCCAGGAGCATGGAATACTTTTCCATATTTTTGTATCTTCTTCAATTTCTTTCATGAGCTTTCTATAGTTTATATATAGTGTATATATTTTTCACCTCTTTGGTTAGGTTTATTCCTAGGTATTTTATGGGTTTTGGTGCAATTGTAAATGAGATCAGTGCCTTGATTTCTCTTTCTGTTGCTTCATTATTAGTGTATAGAAACGCAACTGATTTCTGTGCATGGATTTTATATCCTGCAACTTCGCTGAATTCATGGATCAGTTCTAGCAGTTTTGGTGGAATCTTTTGGGTTTTCCATACAGAGAATCATGCCATCTGCAAACAGTGAAAGTTTGACTTCCTCCTTGACAACTTTGATGTCTTTTATGCCCTTGTGTTGTCTGAGAGCTGCAGCTAGGACTTCCAATCCTACGTTGAATAACCCTGGTGACAGTGGACATCCTTGTCGTGTTCCTGACCTTAGGAGGAAAGCTCTCAGTTTTCCCCCATTGAAGATGATTTTAGTGGTGGCTCTTTTGTATATGGCTATTGTGATCTTGAGGTAGGATCCTTCTATCCCTACTTTCTTGAGGGTTTTCATCAAGAAAGATGCTGTATTTTGTCAAATGCTTTCCCTGCAACTTTTGAGAGGATCGTGTGGTTCTTGTCCATCTTTTATTGATGTGATGAATCACACTGATTGATTTGTGGATATTGAACCAGCCCTGCACCCCAGGTATAAATACCACTTAATCGTGGCGAATAATTCTTTTAATGTAGTGTTGGAGCCCGTTGGTTAGTATCTTGTTAAGAATTCTTGCATCCATGTTCATCAGGGGAACTGGTCTGTAGTTCTTTTCAGTGAGGTCTTTTGTCTGGTTCTGGAATCAAGAATCAATTCTTTAATACTCTCCCATCTTTCTATCCAGAAATATGCTGGAGGTCTGCAATTTTACATGTATTTTACTCTGATTCCTTTAAAAATGTTATGCCTTTTCATGTATAGAATTGTATCACTATGTGGTGCACCTGAAATGTATAACATTGTATGTCAACTAGACCTGGACAGTAAAAATTTTTTTCAAAAGTATGACTTTCTTCAAACTTATTTTGATTAATTGCGGGTGTTTTGTCCATAGTTAACCTAGCACTGCAACTGTAAACGGGATCTGCTATTCCATCACATCTTTTTATTTTATTTTACAAACTTTCCCAATTTCTGGGAACGGTCCTGGTTTTCCTTCTTCTATATGCGCTTTGAGTAGCAGTTAGTTCCTGGACTTCATTAAAACTTTGTCACTTTCATGAAAGTATCTTCCTGCTTTACTTTCCTTGAGCCGTTTCTCCTGGTAAAAATACAATGAGACCAACAAACAGGCACAAAAGTGAGACGATCTCAAATCAGCGTACATGTCCTGCGTTCTCTAAAGCAGCCCTAGTCTTGACCCACCAGTTTTGACAAAAATCATGACCCAGGCCCCGGGGTTTGAGTAAGTTTTCTGAAGACCAAGTTCCCAGGGTAGGATCTGGGAGGGCAGCTTTGATGGTTTCAACTCTCACTCTTGCATGCCAGGGGACCCGGATGCCAAAGGGATTTGGGAAAAGCAAGGGCAGCACGCAAAGTTTTAAATTTCTTTCCAATGCTTGACCGTTTAAAAATCCCTACATTTACTACTCCTTTTCTTCTTTTCTTAACAGTCTCATTCCTAGTGGACCCAGGTGGTCCGAATGTCACAGGCCACGAGACAAGGCTTCTCCTCTGAGATGTGTTGTCATCTGTGGGAGGGGCTCAGGGCCTCTCCCTGATCTCACTCAGATTCTTCAGTGACCAGGGCGGTCCTCAGCCCCGGGGGCTGGGGGGGGGGGGGGGGGGGGGGGCTGCCTGCACTCTCCCAGCTGGGGGCTGCCAGGGTCCGAGGGATGAGAGTCTGGTATTTGGATGTGTGCGTGTTTGTGAAATACCTTCAGGGCGTGCATGTCACACGAGGACACCTAATGTTGGCCCCTGCACCACTACCCCTACTGCTGCAGGCTGGTCAGAGCCGGTGTGTGATGTAGGGAGCCGTGGCGGGGGGGGGGGGGGGGGGGGGGGGGGGGGGGGGGGGGGGGGGGGGGGGGGGGGGGGGGGGGGGGGGGGGGGGGGGGGGGGGGGTGTCTGAGGTCAGTGCCAGGAGAGACGAGGCTGCAGCTAACCCAGAGGCAACCCTCGATCTTGGGGTCATGAGTTGAAGCCCCACATTGGGCATAGAGCTTACTTAAAAACAATTCATAAATCTTTCCTTGGGGACAGTGACCCTGAATTACGGCTTGTCTTCCTCACCACAGACCTAGAGGCCACAGCTTCCCTAAAGGACAGCCCGGGGTTTACTCACTCCTTTTCCAGGTCCTGGATGGAGTCAGGCAGAGGCTGATTCCTGGTTTCAGGAAGGAGTTGGACAACAAGGCCAGCGAGGATGGAGAAGACTCCATACACGATCCAGGGCAGGTGGGGAGAAGACACGGTTAGGATTATCAAGACGGGAGCCAGGGCTGCCCCGAGATTAGCAGCGATTCCCAGGATTCCTACAGCTGTTGCCCTTGGGGTGCAAAGAATAAAAAAATAATTTGGTACAAATCCACACACGTGATTTGTGATTTATTATTTTTGCTTTGATTGTGGGAGACACCATGACAGTGCTTAGATACATGAAGGCTGACAATATACTCTTATATTTCAAACATGCTCTCTCATTTGCTAGCAATTGTTTTTCAAGTGCACAAGTGGGTTAGGACATATTTTCAACTATTTAAAAACTACTCTTATCCACAGCCTACCATTTAGTGGCTTAGTAGCTTATGGGAGGTGATACGTGAAAAGACTTAACACAGTTCATTGCCAAAGCAGATTTTAATAAATTCTGGCTACAATTTCTGTTACTGTCAATGTTATTAAAATTGATGCTTTGGATAACTCATCAGTTTTCTTCCCACTATAAATGTTAACTCACTGGGAAAGTCTTGTTTTGCTCCTAATAAAGCTACCATGAGATTTGTACCTGATTACGGTAGGGATTAGTTCGTTTCCATGGATTGAATTGCACATCAGAGCTGCCGTGCAAACTCCGACTCCCAGAGTTGACAAAGCAAGACGCAGGGTCTGCATTTCTGGAAAGGATAACCAGGGAGGCTCAGGAAGGGAATCAGAGCCAAAGGAACCACCATCCACCAAATTATAAATGAAAAAGACACAGTTAGAATGTTCTCATGTGTTAGATGCATTGTCGAGAGAGTGCACAGGGGCGGAGAACGTATAGTGACCAGCAGCTGAGAAATGTGACTTACCTGTATGTTACACCTTCAACAGAGATTTTAAAAACCTGGGTTATTTTCATCACCTCTCTCTTACGTATCAGAGATTTGCCAAAGATGGAAAGGGGAACATGAGTTTGCTTTCATTTGTTCTGCCCCGTGTCTCTTCTGCCTCCCATGTATAAAGTAGGACTGTGATATGAATAATTACTGAGGGACG
>NC_043710.1:8027768-8042384 GCF_006229205.1 Suricata suricatta
AGAGCTGGATCCCACGATCCCAGCCAAAACCAAGAATCAGATGCTTCACTGGCTGAGCCACGTAGGTGCCCCTAAAAATGCAATAACCTTTATAGCATCCTCATGCTTTCTCTCCCAATCTGACCCTGCAACAGCTTGTACCCTTTGAAAGGAACAGATCCATGTCTTCCCTATTGGAAAATTCTTCATGCACAGCGTGAAGCCCACCTCACAAAAGACATAAAACAGATCCTTCTGCGCAGGGTAGGTGTCCGGGACAAATCACGGAGAGAGGTTTTTTCCTGGGCTGCCTCCAGCTCCTCCCGCATGCTGGATCTCAAAACCTTCAACAACAGCAAGGAGAAACTGTTCAGTTGTTGCAAAATGTAGGCACTGCGGGGCTCCTCAGGGAGGTAAGCTAGGCCACCTGCTGTTACAGTTAGTAGGAAATAGAGACACCAGAGATGTCCTTGCACGTGGAAGGTGAATTAAGGAGTGAAAGGAACTTCAAGATAATTACGTAGCAACAAGGACTCTTTAAACACAAGATCTGAGTGGGCTGCAGGGCATCAGAATGGATGTGTATGTTAGACATTCAGATCAGGAAGGGAATCAGATGTGAGTTACTTGGATTAAGGCCAAAGCTCCATTTATGCTAAATGGGCACAACAGACTTGGAAGCTGAGCTTGAACTCAAACCTGTGAGATCATGACCTCAACCGAAGTCGGGCCCTTAACCAACTGAGTCAGGCCCCCCTATCACTGCCTGATTGAAACCTGGCTACTTCTGGGGCTCCTGGGTGGCTCAGTCAGCTAAGTGTCTGACTTCAGCTCAGGTCATGATCTCACAGTCCGTGAGTTTGAGCCCTGCATCGGGTTCTGTGCTGGCAGCTCAGAGCCTGGAGCCTGTTTCAGATTCTGTGTCTCCCCCCACCCTTGCCCCTCCCTCGCTCATGCTTTGTCTCTCTCTGTCTCAAAAATAAATAAACAAAAAAAGTTTTTTAAAATAAACCTGGCTAGTTCTACCTTAACCTGTAAGACCCATTTCAAATGTAACTACCTTCAAGTAGCATTAAGTTCCTACACGCTATGGTCCAGGATATGTCTCCCTCTTTGGTATTCATATTCCACCCTTGCTTTATTTCAAATTACCTGTCTATTCATGAACCTAGCAGTGGACCCAACCCTGCAGACTCTGGCAAATGGTCCACACACCAATGGACCCAGACAGCAGACCCGCTGAAGAACCCTGCTAACTGGTCTCCCCAGAATCCCAGCCATGGGGATGGGTGAAGGGTTTTTTTCTGCCAAAGATAGACTGTAAAGCCTGGAAGAGGTGACTCCTTCTCCAAACACACAAACACGAATTAGGGGGAAAAACAAAATATAAACGTTGATAAGAGAGTTGATTTTTTTAAAAAAAGAACAAAATGGACAAACTTTTAGTGAGACTGACCATGAGAAAAAGAGAGAAGGCTCAAATAAATAAAATCGGAAATGAAAGAGGAGACCTCACAATTGATGCCACAGAAATAAAGAAGATCATAAAGACTAATCAAAAAGCTACATGCCAACAAAGTAGACAACCTGGAAGAAATGGATCAATTCATAGAAGCAAACAAGCTACCAAAATGTAATCAAGAAGAAATAGAAAACCTGAAGAAACAAAACTAATAAGGAGATTGAAACAGTAATAAAAAGTATCCTAAAAATACAAGCCCAACACCAGATGGTTACCCAGGTGAATTCTATCAAACATGTGTTATTAACACTGACCCTTCCCAAACTTTTCCAAAAATAGAATAAGAGGAAACACTTACAAATGTGTTTTAGGAGGGCAGTATGACTCTGATTCCAAAGTCAGACAAAGACAAAATTATAGGCCCATCTCCCTGATGAACAAAGGTAATAAATTATCAACAACACATGAGTAAACCAACTTCGACAGCACACGCATGCCATGAATCAGTGGAATTTATTCCTGGGATGCAAGCATAATTCAACATAAGCAAAATTTTAAAATGTGATACACCACATTAGCAGAATGAAGGTTAAAAATCATATGATCATATCAGGGCGCCTGGATGGCTCAGTTGGGTAAGCATCTGACTTTGGCTCAGGTAATGATCTCCCAGATCGTGGGTTTGGGCCCCTCATCGGGCTCTGTGCTGCCAGCACAGGGCATGCTTTGGATCCTCTGTCTCCTCTCAAAAATAAGTAAACATTTTTAAAAATCATATGGTCATCTCAATAGATGTAAAAAAGCATTTGACAAAATTCAACACACATCCATGATTTAAAAAAAACTCTCAAGGAAAAAGGTATTGAAAGAACTTACCTTAAAGGCCATATATGAGAAACCCACAGCTAACATTATACTCAATGGTGAAAAACTGAAAGCTTTTTCTCTAAGATCTGGAACTAGACAAGAATGCCACTTTAAAACTACATAGGATTGGGAAGTACTAGCCAGAGCAATTAGGTAAGAAAAAGAAACATAAGGTGTCCAAATCAGAAGAGAAGAAATAATTATCTCCTTTGACAGATGACATCATCTTATATGTAGAAAATCCTAAAGAAGGGGGCGCCTGGGTGACTCAATTGCTTAAGCGTCTGGCTTTGGCTCAGGTCATGATCTCACAGTTCGTGGGTTCAAGCCCCATGTAGGGCTCCATGCTGACAGCTCAGAGCCTGGAGCCTGCTTCAGATTCTGTGTCTCCCTCTCTCTCTGCTCCTCCCCCCTCATGCTCTGTCTCTCTCTTTCTCAAAAATAAATAAAACATTAAAAAATTTAAAAAAAAGGAAACCCTAAAGACGCCTCCAAAATATTGTTAGAACTAATAAGTGGAATTCAATAAAGTTTCAGGATACAAAATCAAATTATAAAAATAAGTTGCATTTCTATACACCAGCAACAGACTATCTGAAAATGAAATTAAGAAAATATCTGTTTATAATAGCTTCAAAAATAATAAAGTCTTGGGGTTCTTGTGTGGCTCACTAGGTTAAGCATTCAATTTTGGCTCAGGTCATAATCTTGCAGTTCATGAGTTCGAGCCCCGCGTCAGGCTCTGTGCTGACAGCTCAGAGCCTGGAGCCTGCTTCGGATTCTGTGTCTCCTTCTCTCCGTCCGCCCTTCCCCCACTTGTGCTTTGTCTCTGTCTCTGTCTCTCTCAAAAGAAACAAAACATTAAAAAAAATCCTTAGAGATAAACTTAGCCAAGGAATGAAAGACTGATACACTGAAAATTATAAGCCCTGAAGAGATTAAAGCAAACAAAAGGAAAAAAGGAATAAATCCCATGTTCATGGGTTGGAAAAGTTAGTATTATTAAAACACCCAGCTGAAGTCGGAGGCTGAACTGACTGAGCCGCCCAGGTGCCCCTCAAATAAATGTTTCTAAAAGGAGAAGGGTGGGGAGAAAGAGGGGGAGAAGGAGAAAGGGGAGGGGGAAGAAGAAAAGGGGGAAGGGAAGGAGGGGGAGGAGGAGAAAAATAATCCTGAGTTCCAATCCAAGGCGGCAATATAGGAAGACCCTGAACTCACTTCCTGCATAGGACGCACCAATCTATATGTATTTACAGAGAAATCCATCCTGAAGAAGATGGGTTCATCCTGAGGGTCGATGGAACAGCTTCTGCACAACAAATGATAGAAAGACCACACAGAGAATGGCAAGACAGATGGAGACATGATAGATAAGGGGACGCCCACCTCGGCCACTGCAAACTGGAGTGGGGAGGGACAGTGCCAAAGGACTATGAGCAGACTTGTCTCCCCTAGGGCCCAGGAAAATAAGGCCAAAGTTGAAAAGAGTACCTGAATTATAAAAGAGTAAGCCCTACAACTCTGCCAAATGGCAGGGTTGCTGTTGGCACACTCTCCAGGTCAGAGGGAGAGTAAACCTCCCCACCTTGATAGCATAGATGCGTGCAGAGTCCAAGCTCCTTAGCCAGCTTACTGCCTCAGTGAGCCCTGGGCCCCTCGCCCATACCAGCTCCAGTTTTCTCACCAAGGTGCCCCAGTGTGATGCACACCAGGACACCCCTGGCCAACACTGACTACAGCTCTGGCTGTCTCTCCTACACGACACAAGTGCAAAGCATCTTGGGACACTCCAGGCCAGCACCACTTTGACTCCAGATGACTTGCCAGGGCACCTCCTGTGCGGAGTACCCTTGGACCCTCCCTGGACTGCACCCACCTCAGCTCCAACCACTTGCTACGGTGTCCCCTGTACAGAGTGTCCCGGTACAGCCTAGCTTGCACTCACTTCAAGTTCAGCTGTCCTGCCAAGGTGCCCTCTATGCAGAGAGACCTAGAACAAGCCAGCGTGTGCTCACTTAAGACTCGGCTGTCCTGCTAGGGTGTCTTCTGCATGGAGAGCCCCTGGAGCCCCAAGCTTGCTCTTCCTTCAGCTTCAGCTGTCCTGCCAAGGACCCCTCTGTGTAGAAAGGCCTGGGACCACCTTGGCCCATGCCCGCTTCAGCTCCAGGCCTCCCACCAGGACAGCCCTAGCACGGAGCACCCCAGGACTCCCAACCACAGCTCCAGCCAGCCAGCAAAAGTCATCAGACACAGAAAATCTACACAGGGGATAACCATACACAAGATGATTCTTTCAAGTCTCAGAGAAATGCTGTTCCAGCTAATTCATAAAAACAAACACAAGAAGTCAAGCAACATTAGGAGGCAGAGAAACATGCTCCAAATGAAAGAACAAGACAAAACCTCAGACAAAGAACTAAATAAAGGACATAAGCAATCTATCTGATAAGTTCAAAGTAATGGTCATAAGAATGCTCATCAGACTGAAGAGAAGCATGGATGAACTTAGCAAGAACTTCAGTGAGGAGATAGAAACTATAAAAAAGAACCACTCAGAGTAACAGAATACAATAACTGATATGGGGGAAAAAAACCTAGAAGGAATCAACAGCAGTATAGAGGATGCAGAACATATCAGTGATTTGGAAGATAGGGAAATGGAAAATACTCAAGCTGAAGAGCAAAAATAAAAAAAGAATTATAAAAAATGAAGATAGGTTATGGGACCTCTTAGATAACATCAAGCAAACAAACATTCATGTTATAGAGATCCTAGAAGAAGAGAGAAAGGGAGAGAAAACTTAGTTAGAAAAATAATAGATGAAAAATTGCCTATCCTGGGGAGAGAACACACACCTAAATTTAGAAAGCACAGAGAGCCCCAAAAAAGATGAACCCAAGGAGTTCCACATCACAACACATAATAATTAAAATGCCAAAGATTAAAGCTAAAGAGAGAGTTTTAAAAGCAGCAGGAGAAAAGCCACTAGTTACATGTGAGGGGAACCCCATAAGACTATCAGCTGATTTTTCAGCAGCAACTTTTCAGGCCAGAAGGGAGTGACATGACATATTCAAAGTGCTGAGAGGGAAGAAAAAGCCCTACAGTCAAGAATACTTTACCCAGCAAGATTTCCATTCATACTTGAAGGAGAGATCAAGAGTTTCCCAGACAAACAAAAGGTTAAAAATTCATCACCACTAAACTGGCCCTATAAGAAATGTTAAAGGAACTTCTTTAAGTGAAAAAGAAAAGGCCATAATTAGAAGTGAGAAGATTCAAAAAGGAAAAATTTTCATAAGTAAAAGCAAACTTACAGTAAAGATAGTACAGCAATCACTTAGAAAGCTAGGATCAAGGTTAAAAGACAAAAGTAATAAAATCAATTACAAGTAAAGAATTAATTACAGGGACTCACAAAATAATAAGATGTAAAATATGACAATATATACATGAAATGAGGAGAGGGAGATGAAAAGGAAGTTCTTTTAGAATGTGTTCAAACTGAAGTGATCAACTTAATATAGACTACTATATACTTGGGATGCTATGTATGAACCTCTTGAAAATCACAAACCAAAAACCTATAGTAGACAAAAATAAAGAGAAAGAAAGTCAAGCATAACATTAAAGAAAGTTATCAATTACAAGGAAAGAGAACAAAAGAAGAAGAAAGGAACAGAAAAAGACTACAAAAACCACCAGAAAACAACAAAATGGCAATAAGTACATGTATATCAATAATTACTTTAAATGTAAATGGTCTAAATGCTCCAATCAGAAGACATAAGGTGGCAGAATGGATTTAAAAAAACCACAATACTTATCCATATGCTGCCTGCAAGAGATCCACTTCAGACCTAAAGACATATCCACACTGAAAGTGAAGAGATGAGAAAAAAATATTCCATGCAAATGGAAGCAAAAAAAAATTGGGGTAGCAATGCTTACATCAGATAAAGAAGACCTTAAAACAAAAACTATAACAAGAGACAAAGAGGGGCATTACCCAATGATAAAGGGAGCAATCCAATAAGAGGATATAACACTGTTGGTGGGAATGTAAATTGGTGCAGCTATTGCAGAAAACAGCATGGAGGTTCCTCAAAAATTAAAAATAGAAATACCATAGGACCCAGTAATTCTACTACTGGGTATTTACCAAAAAAAACCAAAAACACTAATTCAAAAAGACATATGCACCCTTACAACTTTATTTACAATAGCCAAGATATGGAAACAACACACATGTCCATTGATAGATGAATGGATAAAGAAGATGCGGTATGTGTATAATATATATGTGTGTATATAATGCACATATTACATAACATACACATATATACATATACATCCATAAAAAAGAATGAGATCTTGCCATCTGTGGCAACGCCAATGGACCTAGAGGGTATTATGCTAAGTGAAGTAAGTCAGACAAAGACAAATACCACATGTTTTCACTTATGTGGGGGATCAAAACACCAAAACAAACTAAAAAAGCAAAAGCAGATTAATAAATATAGAGAACTGACTGATGGCTGCCAGAAGGGTGGGAGGTGAGCAAAATGGATGATGAGGAGTGGGAGGTATAGGTTTCCAGTTGTGGAATGAATAAGTCATGAAGTAGAAAAGTACAGCATGAGGAATATAGTTAATGGTATAATAGTGCTGTACGGTGACAGGTAATACAGGTAATAGCTACATTTGCGGTGAGCGTAGCATAATGAATAGAGTTGTTTATCCCAGAAACGAATATAACATACTATTCTTCAGTAAGGAAAGAAAAAAATCCTAAAATTCATATGGAAACACAGAAGACCTTTAATAATCAAAAGAATTTCTAAACAGAAACAAAGACGGAGGTATCATATGTTCTTATTTCAAAATCTATTACAAAACTACAGTATCCAAGAGTATGGCACTGGTATAAAAACAGACATGCAGCCCAACGAAGCAGAATAGCAATAAACTCAGCATATGCAGTCATGTGATCTTGGACAGTGGTGTCGAGAATTTACAGTGGGAACAAGATAGTGTCATCAGTAAACGGTGCGTGGAAAATGGATATTCACATATAAAAGGATGAAACTGGAAAGTTATCTTACACCGTACATAAAAACCAGTTCACAAAAGGTTAAAGACTAAGATGTGAAGACTGGAAATAAAGAAGCAGAGAACAGAATGGTGTTGGGGGATTTGGGAAATGGGGACATATTTGTCAAAGAGTACAAAGTTCTAGTTATAAGAGGTGACTCCGTCCTAGGGATCCACTGTACAGCATACTGCCTATCATTAAAATATTATACTGTATATTGAAATTCTGCTATTAGTTTTTATATTGAGTGTTATCACAAAAAGTAATGAATGAAAAGGGTAGGAGAAAGTTTTTGGAGGTGATGATATGTTTATTGCATATGTGGTAGTAATGATGTTTGGATGTGTACTTATCAGATTCACCAAGCTGTGTACATTAAAAATGTACAGCTCTTTGTATGTTAATTATAATACCTCAATAAAGTTGTTTTAAGAAAAGTCCTTCAAGAAAACTTCCAGACTCATTCTATGAAGCCAGCATTACCTTGATTCCCAAATCAGACAGAGACCCCACAAAAAAGAACTACAGATCAATATCCCTGACGAACATGGTTGCAAAAATTCTCAAAAATATACTAGCAAATTGAATTCAACAACCTATAAAAAGGATTATTCACCATGATCAAGTGGGATTCGTTCCTGGGCTGCAGGACTGGTTCGATATTCACAAATAAATCAATGTGACACATCACATTAATAAAAGAAAGGATAAGAACCATATGATCCTGTCAATAGATGCAGAAAAAGCCTTTGGTAACATACAACATCCTTTCTTAATAAAAACCTCAAGAAAGTTGGGATAGAAGAACACATTTAAACACCATAAAAACCATATATGAAAAGCCCATAGCAAATATCCTCCTCAATGGGGAAAAACTAAGAGCTTTCCCCCTGAGATCAGGAATGTGACAGGGATGTCCACTCTCACCGCTGTTGTTTAACATAGTGTTGGGAGTCCTAGCATCAGCAATCAGACAACAAAATGAAATAAAAGGCATCAACTCATCAATTTCTTACCTGACAAATTTCCAAAGGCAAGGGAATTAAAAGCAAAAATGAACTATTGGGACCTCATCAAGATAAAAACCTTCTGCACTGCAAAGGAAACAATCAACAAAACTAAAAAGCAACCGACGGAATGGGAAAAGATATTTGCAAATAACATATCAGATAAAGGACTAGTATCCAAAATCTATAAAGAACTTACCAAACTCAATACCTGAAAAACAAATGATATAGTGAAGAAATGGGCAGAAGACATGAATAGACACTTTTCCAAAGAAGACATCCAGATGGCTAACAGACACACGAAAAGATGCTCAATGTCACTCAACATCAGGGAAATACAAATTAAAACCACAATAAGATATCACCTCACGCTGGTCAGAGTGGCTAAAATGAACAAATCAGGAAACTACATATGCTGGTGAGGATGTGGAGAAATGGGAATCCTCTTGCACTGCTGGTGGGAATGTAAACTGGTGCAGCTGCTCTGAAAAACAGTGTGGAGGTTCCTCAAAAAACTAAAAATAGAACTACCCTACAACCCAACAATAACACTGCTAGGAATTTACCCAAGGGATACAGGAGTGCTGATGCATAGAGGCACAGGTACCCTAATGTTCATAGCAGCTCTTTCAATTATGGAAAGAGCTTAACTGTCCATCAACTGATGAATGGATAAAGAAGATGTAGTATATATACATACACAATGGAATACTACTTGGCAATGAGAAAGAATGAAATCATGACATTTGTGGCAATGTGGATGGAACTGGAAGATATTATGCTGAGTGAAACAGGTCAGTCAGTAAAGGACAGATATCATATGTTTTCACTCCTATGTGGATCCTGAGAAACTCAACAGAAGACTATGGGGGAAGGGAAGGGGAAAAATAGTTACAAACAGAAAGGGAGGGAGGCAAATCACAAGAGACTCTTAAATACAGAGAACAAACTGAGGGTGGATTGGAGGGTGGAGAAGAGGGGAAAATGGGTGATAGGCATTGAGGAGGGCACTTGTTGGGATGAGCACTGGGTATTGTATATAAGCTAATTTGACAATAAATTATATTTTAAAAAAGAAAAGAAAACTCCTTCAGGGACACCTAGGTGGCTCAGTCAGCTAAGTGTCTGACTCCCGATTTCAGCTCCAGTCATGATCTCACAGTCATGAGGTCAAGCTCCATGTTGGGCCCCCCCCACCTTAACATAAAGCCTGCTTGGGATTCTCTATCTCTCTGTCCCTCCTCCCCTTCTCAAAATAGATAAATAAACATTAAAGAAAAAGAAAAATCTTTCATATGTACATTGAACATGTTTTCAGGAATGTTTTATTGCTTCTCCTTGACTGTCTAGACTCTAAGCCTCCCCCTTTTCAATGAAACAAGGGTAGATGATTTTTCCTGGTCTCTATCAGCATTCTTTCCATTCCCTTATCATTGCAAACAGGAACGTTAACAATATAAATACCATATGATCTGGCAGTTTCACTTCTGGTTATATATCCCAAAGAATTCTAAACAGGGGAGAGATGTTTGCACACACAGTTTCATTGCAGCAACAGCCAAACCATGGAAGCAAACCAAATGACCATCGGTGGATGAATGGACAAAGAAAATGTGGTATACACACACAACAGAATATTATTTATCCATAAAAAAGGAAATCCTGCTATATGCTACAATATAGATGAATCTCAAGGACTTTGTTAAATGAAATAAGGCAGTCACAGAAGGACAAATACTGCACGATTCCACTTATATGAGGTACATAAAATATTAAAATAACAAAACAATGGGTGGAATGGTTTACCAAAGACTAGGGACAAAGGATATGGGAAATTGCTATTCAATGGGTACAGAGTTTTAGTCATGCAAGATGAAAAAGTTTTAGAGATCATTGTACTTATAGTTAACAATACTGCATTTCACAGTGAAAAATTTAAGAAGATAGATCTAATCTGTGTTATTTTATTTATTTTTAAACATTTGTTTAACATTTATTTATTTTTGAGAGACACAGAGAGAGATCATGAGCAGTGGAGGGGCAGAGAGGGACGCACAGAATCAGAAGCAGCCTCCAGGCTCTGAGCTGTCAGCACAGAGCCCGATGCAGGGCTCAAATCCATGAATGGTGAGATCATGACCTGAGCTGAAGTTGGACGCTCAACCAACTGAGCCACCCAGGCGCCCTATAATCGGTCTTAACTTTAAAATGTATATTAATTTTTTCTTATTAATACCTAAAGTTCCTTGAAACATGGGATTCTGAACCACACGTGCCTAGCACATTATAATTTTTTGATAAATAATTTATACATTCATGACATGATGAATGGTTCACTTTATGATCCACAGCAATATCGGTCTTCCAAGCCCAGGGTGGGAACTAAAAAGGACTTCTCTGAGGCATTTCCATAGAGTCATGCTCTTGGAGCCTGTAATGAGCAAAATGTAAACTCCACAAAGCAGAGATTTGGATTGTTGTGGCCAATACCATATTTCCTGGAGAGAACGGAAGTGGCCCAGGGAGGCACTCAGTAATACACCATTAATGAAAGAGTGTATGACCTAATTAACAATTAAGTGATCCTCCTTATGCTCTATTCTGCATGGCCCCTAAGCCTCCCTTCTACTGGTCTGACTATACTGAAAAAGGACCATCAGAATATTAATGGAAAGGAATGGATTAGTCTTTGTTACTTTCTCTAACATAGAGACAAACACACAATCTTTGCAATCAGAAACACTATGAGCTATCTGCTCATGTGTTGAGTATAATATCCATGGCTAGTTCTCAGCAACAGGATGTTCTCTCTTTATGTGAACTCAAACAGTGTTGACAGCCACTGAGAACCAGGACAATGATATGAGAAGACCCCAAGTCAGACTTGTGTTCCCACCCTCTATTCATCCCAGGGACACCAGCTGGTGCCTATGTCAGGGTGAGTCTTGGGTCTCCCCTACATCCCATAGCCAACTCTCTTTCCTGTTCACCTCCATGGTTAGGGTGTCCCCGACATTCTTCTTTCCATTCAGGAGGGCAACTTTTCTAAGTGCCTTTAAGCCCTTCTCGGGTTTGTTGGTGATAATCAGACACCGAGCAGACTCCACCAGCCACCTGATCAAAGAAGACAGAGGTGTGGTCAATTCCCATGTGCCCATTTTTCACATACCTTTGGCCCGAAATGCCTCTCCCTTCTCATCTGGTATCTACCTCTTGTTTTTTTTTATGCCAGCCAATAGAAAACCAGCTGATTCTGTACCTAGGAAGCTGTGAGGATAACCTCTCCACGCTGTAGACTTTCATTAACGGCAATACTGCACCCCACATCTTATTCAGGGGGATGTTACCAGGTTTAGGAACTAAAAATAATGTGCCTCATTAAATCTGAATTCAGATGAACAGTGAATTAAGAGTAACTCTTGAGTATAACTACGTCTCATGCAATATTTTGGACATACTCACCCTGAAAAGTATTTGTTATTGACTTGAAATGTTACTTTAATGAGGCACCCTGTATTTTATCAGGTTAGTAAATAAAAATACAGAACTCTCAGATAAACAGAAATTTCATATAAACAATGGGTAATTTTTGGTGTGGCTATGCTTCATGCAGTATTTGGAATGCTATACCAAAAAATGTATTATTTATCTGAAATTCAAATTTAATGGAGTGTCCTTGATATTATCTGGCAACTCTGTGTGTTTAGCTTCTTGCACTGGATGTTGGACATGTAAGGAGAGCACGTGCTCAAGTGTTAACTAAGGATGAAACTGAACTCTTGTCTTCATTCCATGTGTCTTGCATCCAGTATCCTCTAACACAAAGGGAGAAACGAAACTTATACCTTGAGAAAAGAAAAATGACAAATAATGGTACAGAAAACACCAGCTGAAGGGTATGCCAGTCTTGAATGGCAAAAGCCAGTCCTCCCTGGATCATCTGTCCCACGCATGCACCACATGTGGCCACTGCCATTCCCATGAGTTGGAATTTGGGCACTGTCCATTCTACAACTGAAAGAAGAAAATCAAGCAGGATTTTGACTTCAAAGTTGGGATTTCAAAGTTAAAGCTTGGAGAATGTCAAGATCCAAGGTGTTTACTTACTAAGCATTATGCTGTTTATCAGGATGGTCTTGGTGGCAAAGCCAGCCAGGAAACGGAGTGTACAATAAATGAGGAAGGTGGGAGCTAAGGCTGCACAGGTGTCGGTGATGGCGAGCTGGAGGAAACACCACTTGAGAATTAACGTCCTCCCCAACCTGAGGAATGGGAACAGGTTAGTTTTGGGAATAACAACAACCTGATGGGAAAATTAACAACAACAAAAAAGACAAGCTTTGAAATTCAGGGGATGTTTTTGTTTTTTTGTTTTTTATTTTAGTTTTGAGAGAGAGAGAGAGAGTGAGCGAGCATAAGCAGGGGAGGAATAGAGAGACAAGTAGACACAGAATGTGAAGCAGGCGCCAGGCTCTGAGCTGTCAGCACAGAGCCTGATGCAGGGCTCGAACTCACGAACTGTGAGATCATGACCTGAGTTGCAGTCAGACGCTCAACCAACTGAGCCACACAGGCGCCCCTGGGAAGACCAACTCTTGATTATCTGTTGATTCTTTCAAGTCTCAAGGGCAAAGTTCCACTTATTAAAACATCCCCCTTGAGCTCCTGGGTGGCTCAGTTGGTGAAGTATCTGACTTCAGCTCAGGTCATGATCTCACAGTTTGTGAACTCGAGCCCCACATTGGGCTCTGTGCTGACAGTTCAGAGCCTGGAACCTGCTTCTGATTCTGTGTCTCCCTCTCTCTCTGCCCCTCCCCTGCAGGCACTCTGCCTCTCTCTCTCAAAAATAAATAAACATTAAAAAAAAAAAAAAGGAGTAGGAGTTCCCAGAACCAACTTTCCTGTTTGTAAATACGTCCTGCATATAACAAAGCTTCTTCCCCAATCTGCTACCAGACCCTTGGAAACCAATCGACGCCATATAAGACAGGTTGCAATACTGGAAATTTTAACACATCACGTATGTCTTGTACTATCACATGTAGTTAATATAGTAAAGAGTCTGTGCAGTGTCTGGAACACAAGGCACCTGGGACACCTGGGTGAAGTCAGTTAAGCGTCCAAATCTGGGTTTGGGCTCAGGTCATGATCTCATGGTTTGTGTTGGGGTCTCTCTGCTGACAGTGAG
This sequence comes from Suricata suricatta, assembly GCF_006229205.1. NCBI lineage: Eukaryota > Metazoa > Chordata > Mammalia > Carnivora > Herpestidae > Suricata > Suricata suricatta. The sequence goes on from NC_043710.1 coordinate 8,041,368, forward strand.
GATCCTGCTTGGGATTCTCTTTCTCCCCTTCCCTCTGCCCCTCCCTCGCTTATGCATTCTCTCCCTCTTCTTTCAAAAATAAATAATTTTTTAAAAAATAACACAGGGACCTGTTATGGACTGAGGTGTGTCCCCCTCCCCCAAATCATATATTGAAGCTCTAATCCCCAGTGAAATGTGTCTGGAGATGGGCTGTGGGGGAGGTAGTTAGGATTAGATGAGACCTGGGAGGTCCTGATGATGGGATTAGCGACTTTATGAGAAGAGGGACCAGAAAGATCTCTCCCCTTCTCTTTCCACCATCTGAGGCCCTAGAAAGAAGACAGCTGACTTGAAGCCAGGAAGAGAGACCTCACCAGGAACCAAATCTTTCTGCACCTAGATCTTGAACTTCTCAGCCTCTGAAACTTGAGAAAATAAATGTCTGAAGTTTAGGCCTCCTAGTCTATGGTATTTGGTTGTGGTAGCCTGAGCTCTAAATCTGTTCCTGGGGCTCCGGGACCATGCAGGTCACGGCTACACTATATAAAGGAACATCCATGGAACAAAACATCAAACTGCTGATGGTGGGGCGCCTGGGCGGCTCAGTCAGTTAAGCGTCCAACTTCGGCTCAGGTCATGATCTCACAGTTTGTGAGTTCGAGCCCCGCATCAGGCTCTGCGCTGACAGCTCAGAGCCTGGAGCCTGCTTCGGATTCTGTGTCTCCCTCTCTCTCTGACCCTCCCCTGCTTGCACTGTCTCTCTCATCTCTCAAAACTAAATTAAAAAACATTAAAGAATTTTTACAAAATTGGTGATGGAGTTGCCTAAGAACTCCTCTCTGCTAAGTCTGGGTCTTTTTTTTTTTTTTTTTTTGAGAGACAGAGAGAGACAACATGAGCAGGGGAGGGTAAGGGAGAGAGGGAGACACAGAATCCGAAATAGCCTCCAGGCTCTGAGCTGGCTGTCAGCACAGAGCCTGACTCGGGGTTTGAACCCACGGACCATGAGATCATGACCTGAGCCGGAGCCGTATG
>NC_043710.1:8042484-8044787 GCF_006229205.1 Suricata suricatta
GCTGTCAGCACAGAGCCTGACTCGGGGTTTGAACCCACGGACCATGAGATCATGACCTGAGCCGGAGCCGTATGCTTAACCGACTGAGCCACCCAGGGGCCCCTAAGACTGGGTCTTAAACAACATTTTTCCCTAAAATAAAATGGTAGGAAACCACAACCCAGACACAGAATTAAGAGCAGGTTCTCAAAGGAAAGGATTAGGTAAGATGAGCATAAAGAAACAGAGAAGGAGAGGGTATTTTTAAAAAGGAAAGAGAATTTTGTGCTTTGCAGTTTTCTGGGAGAGAGGGCCTTTTTCTAGACAACTTGGCTAAGATGCTTGTGCTGATTTTGTGTGCCCAGTACTACTTATAGATGGACAAACAATGGGACTGGACAAATGCTCAGAAATCCTTGCTACTCTTACAGAATATTTAAATTGTGATACAGTGTTAAATCGCTTATATTCTGAGTATTTATATCACACGCATTTGTACCTCCACTTAAAATGGAATGAAACCTATGTAAAGAAATGCTATAATTAACGAAATGATGTCATGACAACCATCGGAAAGTCTGGTTGGTCAAAACAAAAAGCAGCTGTATTAAAGGGAAAGACAAATATATGACTTTACTCATATGTGGAATTTAAGAAACACAACAGATGAACATAGGGGAAGGGAAGGAAAACTCAGTTAAAAACAGAGAGGGAGGCAAACCGTAAGAGACTCTTAAATACAGAGAACAAACCAGGGATTGCTGGAAGGGAAGACTGTAGGGGGATGGGCTAAATGGGTGATGGGCATTAAAGAGGGCACTTGTTGGGATGAGCCTTGGGTGTCCCATGTAAGTGAGAATCATTGGGTTCTACTGAAACCAATATGACACGGTATGTTCACTAACCTGAATTTAAACAAATTAATTAAAAATATAAAATAAAATAAAATAAAATAAAGATTATATCGTGTAGGAGCACCTGAATGACTCAGTCAGTTGGGTGCCCAATTGTTGATTTTGGCATAGTTCATGATCCCAGGATCATGGGATCAAGCCCTACGACGGGCTCCTCACTGAGCATTTAGCCTGCTTAAGACTCTCTCTCTTCCTCTGCCCCTCTCCCCTGCTTGGGCTTTCTCTCTCTAAAATAAAAAGAAAAACGATTTTTAAAAAAGTTTTAAGGAGATGTATCATGTACATTCTCACAGGGAAAGGAAACTTATTAAACGTAGTGATATTTAAAGTGGCAGGCATTTGGCCATAATCTGGTTATGCATCGCCAAAAAATGGATTAGAGCATCGTAATGGATCTCCACTGTGGAGCACCATGCAGCAACCCGAAGAATGAACTAGAAGTATCCGTAGGAATGTGTATGTCCCTTAAAACCATAGCAGTGGGTGTACAAAAGAAAAAGATAATAACACATTTACATAAATACGTGAATTAAAATATATGTAAGCCAAAGAATGTCACTTGTTTTATAAAAACCCATATGAATGTAAAGAAATATAGTGAATGCATGATGCGGATCCCTATATTGGGAAGAAGGAAGTGGGACTGGGGCATAAGGAAAAATGAAACATAAGTCCATGAAAGGAATTCATGACTAGACCAATGAGGAGACTGTCTCATGAAAGGAGCAGTGTGATCATACAGCCTACTGTGGTTGATACTCAAAAGAAGAGAAATGTGTGCTGTGTAAAATATAACAATAGCTATTGTTTCTTAATTATTAGTTGTGTAATTTGGCTGTATGTTCACCGTAACTTCCCCCCTACACAAGTAGAGGAACATTACTCTTCCCAGTCTTCTAATATTTTTATTTTAAATTTTTATTAATTTTTTTAGAGGAAGAGAGAATGCAAGCAGGGAAGAGGGGCAGCAGCAGAAGAAAGAGAGAGACGGAGCATCTGAAGCAGGCTCCACACTCAGTACAGACCCCCATGTGGGCTCCATCCCCTGTGATCACGACCTGAGCTAAAATCAAGAGTTAGAAGCTCAGCTGACTGAGCCATCCAGGCCCCCCACCCCCAGTCTTATATCTAAGTTAAAGACCTACATCTGCATTCTGACCAAGGACTGTGGACAAAAGGGACCTACGGCCATTTGCAGGCTTGTCCATGTAAGTCTACTCGGGTCCTGCTCATTCCTTCTGACAACACGCCTGGAAACGAAAAAATGTGCCAATGAAAAAGTCACACATGGAAGGTACTGCTTCCTCAAGTCACTGCCCAGAAGGTGGGGGTGCATGACCCACCCCAAACTATGACAATGGTGAGAATCTGGACTTTAAAAAAATTATTTTTAATGTTTTATTTATTTTT
>NC_043710.1:8044887-8066000 GCF_006229205.1 Suricata suricatta
GAACGTGAGATCTGACCTGAGCCGAAGCCGGAGGCTTAACCGACTGAGCCACCCAGGAGCCCCAGGACTTTTTTTAAATAACCAATTATAATTCTTGGGTTCTTACTGTAACTAGCAACCTTGGCTAACACAGTAATGTTTTAATAATTGTGTTTGACACAGATAATTCGAGAAGCTTTGTGTGTGTTTCTTATTTTGGCTATATGTTCATCCTCTAATTATTTGAAAAAATATTTTATTGGAAAAGAAAATGCGATGTAGATCTGTAAATATAAGTATAAAAAGAGGTTACAGGGGCACCTGGATGGCTCAGTCAGTTAAGCAACCAACTTCAGCTTGAGGTCATGATCTCGCAGCTCACAAGTTCGAGCCCCGCATTGGGCTCAGTGCTGACACCTCAGAGCTTGGAGCCTGCTTTAGATTCTGTCTCTCCCTCTCTCTCGGCCCCTTCTCTGCTCATGCTCTGTCTCTCTCTCTCTCTCAAAAATAGACAAAAATATTTTTAAAAATTAAAAAGAGGTTACAAATTTACATACTCGTTTTTACCAATTTTCTTTAAAACATTTATTTGTGATGTCTGTAAATACGATATATTGAACGTTGGCTTCCACTTGAGCAGATTTGTCCTTAGCTCTTTATTTCGAAAATTTTCATATATGGAAGTTTAAATGAATACTGTAATTAACACTGGTATAAATTTCAAGCAGATTCACCACTACATAGCATTTTGCTGTATTTGCTTCATTTCTTTACATGTGTGAACACACACACACATACACACACACACACAGACTGTTTTTTGTTGAACCATTTCAATGGCAGTTACAGATCACATGACACCTATATCAAGAATACAAGCAGTTTCTAGAGGTACCTGGTGGGGGCTCAGTCCATTAAGCGTCCGACTTCAGCTCAGGTCTTGATCTCACAGTCTGTAAGTTCGAGCGCCGCGTCGGGCTCTGTCCTGACAGCTCTACTTACTGTGTGGAGTGCACCTTACCCCGGTCTAACAGCCATGACAATAGGACCCTCCCTGTCGTTTTCCATCTGCCTTCCTTGGAGAACGCAAACACTCCTCCCCGTCTACCTGCCTCTGTTTACTCTCAAGTAAGGTCAGGTAGTTGCTTTTTGTGTTCTGTTCATGTGTCTTTTCTTGGCGAGTGAAAGGCAAGCAGTAGACCCTCTGGAACCTGAAATGTATCCATCAGAAGTTTTAAAGAGGATTATTATGAGAGGGTCTTTTAAATCGCATCCTTGATGCTCCATTGATAATTCACTGGGAGAGTCAGAGTGGTGATAGGGAAACCAACTAAGAGGCTTGCAAAATAATCCTTAGGAAAGCTGGTGGGCATTTAAATTAGGAAGGTGCAGGGGCGCCTGGGCGGCTCAGTGGGTTAAGTGTCCGATTTCGGCTCAGGTCACAATCTTGCAGTTCTTGAGTTCTAGCCCCCTGTTGGGATCTGTGCTGATAGCGCAGAGCCTGGAGCCTGCTTCGGATTCTGTGACTCCCTCTCTCTATGTCCCTCCCTGGCTCACGCTCTTTCTCTCAAAAAATAAATAAACATTTAAAGAAAAAGAAAAAGAAGACAGGCCTTCTTTGGTAGCAATAATTTAAAAAAATAAATTAGGAAGGTGTGTTGGAAAAGGTTACAAGTAGCTGTATTTGGAACATAATTTTGTAGGTAAATGTAACAAGGTTTCCTGATGGTTTTGGATTTTTAAGGAGGCTTTGGTGTGGCAAATAGAAGACCAAAAATGGTACCTATATGCTCAGCCTGAGAAAATGGATAAATGCTGATACCGTTTAGTGATATGAAGGAAAATAGGGAAAACGGCACATATGAAGGAGAAAGTCAAGATTTATGTTTTGGGTGTAATGTATTGGAAATGCCTGTTGGTCATGCAGCAGGAGATGCCAGGTAGAGGAAAACAACGCAGAGAATATGGACCTGCTTGAAAGCAATCTGTCCCAAATATAACCCTTAGCCAACACTGTACTCAGTAAATACCCCAGCAGCCATATTCCCATGACTCTCCTATTAAAGCAGTCGGGGGGAGGGCACCTGGGTGGCTCAGTCGGTTAAGCGTCCGGCTTCGGCTCAGGTCATGATCTCATGGTTCATGGGTTCGAGCCCCGCGTTGGGCTCTGTGCTGACAGGTAGCTCAGAGCCTGGAGCCTGCTTCAGATTCTGTACCTCCCCCTCTCTAACCCTCCCCTGCTTGTGCTGTCTCTCTCTGTCTCTCAAAAACAAATTTTAAAAAACCCCAAAAATTAAAAAAACAAAAAGGAGGTGGAGGGAGATGCTATATGGCCAAGCAAGGAGATTCTAAATGATTGCTTTAGTGTCAAGGCAGCGTCCGTCATGATGGGAACACCCCTCCTACCCATTAGAAGACTGCTTTCATCTCCAACTTAAAATGACCAGTTTCATATTTTCCTCTGGAGATCTCACTCCTTTCACGTGTTGAATAGACACTTTAAATGTTCGAATGTTAAGCAAGTGAAAACTTACTGGTTTGAACTTCTCAGACAAGCCAGACCTCTCCTTAGGTCCAATTCAGAAGTACATTGCTGGTGGACCCCGGGAGGAGCCGATGGTCTCAGCCCCTGGTGAGGGCAGCAGAGACTGTGGACATGACCGACTGAAATCCAGGTAACTACCTTAGCAACGTGATCATAGTCTTCTTGTGTCGAAGGAACACTTGTCTGAACTTAGACAGACTTACTCAGCATCAGTTCCCAGAACCCCTTCTCCTTAAATAGCCAGTGCCATAGCCCATCTTCTTCTATTCATTTATTTTTTAGAGACCAATCATCCCGTTTGCTGGCACATTCTCAACTTAATTCATAATAACATTCCTTCTTGGTCTCACAAGTACCCTCCTCCTCCCCGAAGATGAAAATTTTATGTTCACCCTACTTACTTCTGACTGCGGGAGATGGGAAGAGGACCCCTACCTCTCAGGGTTTGGAGAAAGGTGATCATGGCTGGCACAGTCAACCATTTTGATGGGGAAGAAAGACTTTATTATAATCCCTTGATCCATCACACTGACTTTGAGGACATACAGAACGTCATGAGGTTATTTTCTGCCTACCATCCTTCTGGGTCAGAGGAACGTTAAGGAGTTGGGCTGGAGAGAATTGATAGAGTAGTAACCGTCCACTTGTTCCTTACTGATCATCAGCCACAATATTCCTTCCCGATTCCTACCTCGGATTGAATGGACTCTCAAAGCCACCAGCAAATAAGATACAAATACACACTTCACTTTTTTAACCTTTTGGTATTTTTGGACCAAAACACATGTGCTCATGGCAAAAAATTAAAATGTAGATAAAAAATATATATTTTAGGAGCACCTGAGGGTCTCAGTTGGTTAAGCGTCAGGCTTTGCTTTGTGGTCTGGGGAACAAGGTCAAAGATGGTGGGATACTAGAAATAATGAAGAGAATGAGGATTCAGCAAGGGAAAGTGGCACAGAGGGGACCCTTAAATCGTGTCTACCACGTAGCCCCTAAAGAGCCATTAAAGCGTGCGTGTCAAGAATAAGCTCAAAGCAGGTCACGTGTAGACAAAGACATGAACTCAAGTTGGAGCTGTTGTGTCAGAAACAGTCTTCAGTTCAGTCTGAGGCTCGAAAGCTATTTGCTAAAATGAAGGAATCAGTATTACTGATGAGTAATAATGGAATCAGTATTACCGGTGAATAATAATGGAAAATAGAATCTTCACCACTTAATAGTATCATAGTCAAGATATAATAATTCATAGTATCCTCACACAGGAAGAACCCAGAAAATGGAACTCCGTTCCCAAGAGAGTGGAAATCTGGCGGACCTCCTGCTGAGAGGGGACAAAGTTTGGAACTAATCCACAAGGATTTTAAAGTGGTGACAGAACCATCCTCAAAGACAGAAATGAAATCTTATTTTAACATATGAAAATCGCAGCCTAGAAATCGGCATTTCTCAGAAAGACAGCAACTGAGAAGCCAAAATAATTGAAATTCGGAGAGCTGACAAAGTGGTTTCTGATATAAAAATTCACTAGATGGGACATAAGAGAGAATCTTTGAAGACAGATCAATAGAGGCTGCAGAAGGTCAAGGGCAGAGAGAAATGATTTAATACATGAACAAAGAGCCTCAGAGTGCTATTACAGCAGGAGGCAGCAAATAGTTCCCGGAAAGAGCCAGCTAACTATCATTTTAGGCTTTATGAACCACATGTTCTTATTTTTTCTTTGTTCTATTAAACTACTTTGTGTGTGTATGTTTAAACAGACTCTATTTTTTTAGACCACTTTTAAGTTGACTGCAACGTTAAGCAGAAAGTACAGAGATTTCCCAACATCCTGCCGCCACTCATGCACAATGTCCCCACCCATCAATATCCTGCACCAAGTGAAATATTTGATACCATTGAAACTACAGTGATACATCATTATCCCGCAAAGTCCGTTGTTTGCACTGGGGTCCACTCTCGGGGTTGCACCTTCTATGCTCTTTGACAACGTGTAATGACATGCACCTGCCATCATAGTATCACCGCCCTAAAATCTCCGTGATGCGCTCAGTAATTTCTCTCTCTCTTGCCAACTGCTCTTTTTACTATCTCCATGGTTCTGACTTTTCCAGAATGGCATAAGCTGGAATCATGTAGTATGTAGCCTTTGCAGATTGGCTTGGTGTTATGCATCCAAGATTCCCCCATGTCTTTTCATAGCTGGCTTGATCTTTTACTTTTAGCATTGAATAATATTCCATTGTCCCGACATGCCTTAGTCTATGCACTCACCTGCTGACAGAAATGCTGGTTGCTTCCAAGGTTTGGCAATTACAGAGAAATAGGGAGACTTTTGTGTGGACATAAGTTTTCAATTCCTTTGGGTAAATACCAAGGAGCACGACTGGTAAATTGCGTGACAAGGGTATGCTTAACTTTTTTTTTCCTTTCCCGAGAGAGACAGAGAGAGAGAGAGAGAGAGAGAGAGAGAGAGAGAGAGAGAGAGAATCTCAAGCAGGCTCCATGCTCAGCCCAGAGCCCAATGTGGGGCTCGATCCCAAGACTGTGAGATCATGACCTGAGCCCAAATCAAGAGCTGGATGCTCAACTGACTGAGCCACGCAGGCACCCCTGACTTACATTTTTAAAAATATTGTGATGTCAAGCATCTTTTCACATGTATGTACCATTTGTACATCATTATTAAAGAAATGTATATTCAAGTCCTTTATTCATTTAAAAATTGTGGTTTTTGTTATTGAGTTATAGGAATTCTTTATATATTCTGAATATTAAACCCATTCCATTGGTCTATTTGCCTATATTTATGGCTTATGTATAATTGACAAATATTTTCTTCCATTACATAGGTTATCATTTCACTTTCCTGGTAACATGCTTTGATGTATGAAAGTTTTTTATTTCTTTTAAATTTAATGTTTATTTTTGAGAGAGAGAGAAAGCAGGAAAGGGGCAGAGAGAGAGGGAGACACAGAACATGAAGCAGGCTCCAGGCTCTGAGCTATCAGCACACAGCCTGATGCACGGCTCGAATCCACGAACCGTGAGATCATGACCTGAGCCAAAGCTGCACACTTAACCGACTGAGCCACCCAGGCTTCCCCAAAAGTTTTTACTTTTTGATGAAGTCCGATCTGTCTATTCTTTGGTTTTGGTGACATATCAAAGACTCCATTGCCAAACCCAAAGCCATATAGATTCACCCTGTATCTTCTTTTGAGAGTTTTATGATTTTAGCTCTTATATTTATTTTTTTAATTATAGTTTATTGTCAAGTTGGTTTCCATATAACACCCCGCACTCTTACCCACAAGTGCTCCCCTCCATGACCATCACTCCTTTCCCCTGTCCCCCTTTCTCTTCAGCCCTCAGTTTGTTTTCAGTGTTGAAGAGTCTCTCGTGATTTGCCTCCTTCCCTCTCCCTAACTCTTTTCCCCCCTTCCCTTCCCCATGGTCCTCTGTTAATTAGCTCTCATATTTAAGTCATTAATCCATTTTGTGTTAATATTGGTTATGGCTTTAGGTAAGGATCACACTTCATTATTTTGCATGTGGGTATCCAGTCATCACAACCCCCTTCACTGAAGGGGCTATATTTTACCAACTGCATGATCTTGGCACCCTTTTCAAAAAATGAATCAGCCATAGTTTTATGCAGTTTTATTTTTATTCCTGTAAGTGGGTGGTTCTGTGTTACAGAACTGTTAGAAATGAGCCCTCTGACTCTGAACACTTTTATAAGCTACATTTACTGTCGTACATTCAGAGTTCCCAGTTTTGAGCTGACCCAACAGATAACATTCTGCTGGTAGGTGGTAAGGGAAACGTAATCCCCCAGATTCCTCAAAGGACAGGTGCTTGGTGCTGGCAATGGCTGGCTGTCTAATTCAGGAGGGGTCCTGTCAGATACAGGATACACCCATGCACATGGTAGTGGGAATTGTCAGTAGGGTAATTACGTGGTTGATATTTTTTATGTCGATTTATTTTTGAGACAGAGAGAGAGAGAGAGAATGAGTAGGGGAGGGGCAGAGAGAGAGAGGGGGACAGAGGATCCGAAGCAGGCTCTGCACTGGCAGCAGAGAGCCTGATGTGGGGCTCAAACTCATAAACCATGAGATCATGACCTGAGCTGAAGTCGGATGCATAACCGACTGAGCAACCCATGTGCCCCCTAATTACATGGTTAAAAATTTGCCTTTAAAGTCGGGTGGGTTTTTTTGCAAAAAAAAAAAAATCAAGGTTACCGGAAAACATTTTTTTCTATACACCATCAAGACACACTGCTAGGGACACCACAAGTTTAATGGGAATGGCTGCCCATCACACTTGGGAAACAGGGACATGATTACCATGTTCTGCAAATCCATAAAGCACTCCGTTCACAGGGTCCAGGAGGGACAGAACGCAGCCTCCCAGGCCAAAATCTATAACACTGTCTTACATATCTGTCATGCAACATAACCCCCTCTGTTCCCACCTTCCTAAATCACATGTGTGTTACCTCCTGTCTAAACCCTGTCCTAAAATGTCCCCATGTCTGCTGGAGATGCTGTTTCTGGGTCCTGCACCCTGCGCTCACAGCTGACAAAATAGCATTTGCTCTACTGACTGCAATTCCTTCCCCAGGTGTTTCTAAGACTCCTGAGGACTAAGGAAGCCGGAAAAGTGTAATTGACAATAAGTGTCTCTTAATGGAAACATGGCATGTTAGTTCATGAAAATACCCCCGAGGAAATATCCCAGTGATCCAGAGACACTCACCTGTCTGATAAATAGCCAAATACGATGCTTCCCACCAACATGCCAAACATGAATAAGAATTTGGTCATTGATTTCAGTGACTGAGATTCACACACCAGGTCCCACTGGAAGAGAAGGAAATCAGCAAAGGAGTGCTCTATAGCAGCCTGTAGCCCTTCAGTGGAAGCCTGATGGAAACAGCTGAGATGACGGATAAGTTTCTTTCTCTCAGGCCCCCTTCTTCCAGCTCCCGTTTATTTTTTTCCGTAGCTGACCTTTATCATTCAAGTATCAGCTTAAATACCACTCCCTCTAGGGACACTCGTCTAAGTCTGTTGGTTATGCCTTCATAAGGAAGTGGTTCTCAGCCTTGGCCACGGAATGCAATCTTTGAGGCGCTTTACACATTTACAGATGGCCGGGTGTCACTGCCATCTCCTCTGGCTGCTCGGAGGCATGGTCAGTGCTTGCAGGGTTTGATCAATATCTCAGAGGTTTCCCATTTGCCAACAACACCTTTAACACATTACATAAATGGCGTGTTTAAACTTTGGTCTTCCTAAGAATAGAAGCCATGTAACCTCAAGGTCACATCTACTTGTTAGCTCATGAGACTCATGAAATATGTCGCTTGGTGGCATCTGCTATTTGCTGAAATAATAAAGAATGAGCACCTAAAGGGTGATTCAGGGCTTGAAGCGTATTCGTTATTTGTGCTACCTCTAACCACCCGGACCCAGTACTCACAAGAGGTAAGTGGTGCCTCTTACCTCAGTCACGATGGTGGAGGGGAAGGAGCTCTGGTCGTATACCCAGCCGTCCACACAGGGCTCTGTGTCCACCTCACTCGTGTTAGGGAAGGTCCCGTTCAGGTGAAGGAGCTGCCATTGCAGGCGGGGGAAGCGATGACACTTGTCCGGCCTCAGGTTTGCGTCCAGTGGGATGGAGATTCTCAGGAGGGCTTCTTGGCTGAGGACCCCCGTGCTGTTAGCAGGGTCAGTGCGGTTGTCTAGGATGCGGACCCAGCAGCGGTGACCAGGGACGACTGCGGTGAAGTTCTCAAGTAACACATGAGGGTACACGATGAGGTTGACGATGCAGAAGAAAACCACCTGAAGGATCTGGAATCTTCCCTGGCCTCCAACTCGATCCAGGAGGTCCTGAAAGGCCATAGTGGCTGAACAAGTGATTCCTAACGTGAGCAAGATGACTTTATTTCGGAAAGTTCAAAGAGAAAAAGTTCTCCATTCAGTACGTCACACTAAGCGTGTGTTGATCTTGACCCCCCTTTTTCCTCAGTGGGCCCCCCGCTCTGGCTCACCTCCGTGGCAGGGCCCCTGAAACTGTTTCTCCAGGCTGTTTGGGGGGAGCAGGTGGGTAGCTGTTTTCTTTAAAATCACAGAGCGGTATTTTGCTGAGACTGTTTCCAGCAGCTGACAGCTAGTACTGTTTAAAGGTGTACTTTGTGAAAATTCTTTTAGTCGGCAGTGCCCTGAAGTGGCATTGAACTTCGATCCCCGCCTCTGCAAATAAAAGAAAATAAACCTGCTGCACAGATTGCAATGTCTTTCGGGACATGTTCCATGTGAGACTCAAAAGTGAACAGTTTGAGATTGTCCTGTGAAAATTACTGAGAATCAGCGTGGGGCTGGTGTAGTCCTGAATTTTGATGAAAAGAGTTAATGAAAGTTACCCTGAATAAACTGAAGCAGGTGCAAGATAGTGGAAAGTAACATTCTGCTTCACTTTAAATGAAACCATGAATTCAGGGAAGCCTGGGTGGCTCAGTCGGTTAAGCATCTGACTTCGGCTCAGGCCGTGATCTCACGGTTCGTGGGTTTGAGCCCCGCATCGGGCTCTGTGCTGACAGCTAGCTCAGAGCCTGGAGCCTGCTTTGGATTCTGTGTCTCCCTCTTTCTCTAACCCTCCCTTGCTTGCACTGTCTCTCTCTGTCTCTCAAAAATAAATAAAAAACATTAAAAAAAAAAAACCATGAATTCACACAGAAAAGAAACTACTTGGCCGAAATGCAGGCAGAGAGGGTAGTGATGGAGGGTGGAGGCTAAGCCGGTGATAAGTTCATAAAGACTGTTTTTACAGGCTTATTGATTTCTTCAGGTAACATTTGTGAGGACCTGTTCTGTGCTAGGAATGCAGCAGTGGAAAAGACAAGGTCTTCAAGGGTCTTCTGCTACGGTGGGTAAAGGAGAGAAACATAAATACACTCTGCTATTATATATTTTTCAAGTGTTGATTTATTTTTCAGGGAGAGAGAGAGACAGAACACAAGCAAAGGAGGGGCAGAGAGAGAGGGGAGACACAGAATCCGAAGCAGGCTCCAGGCTCTGAGCTGTCAGCACAGAACTCAACGTGGGGCTTGAACTCACGATCCGTGAGATCCGGACCTGAGCGGAAGTGGGGCACTTAACCGACTAAGACACTCCGGCGCCCCCACTCTGCTATTCTAAAACACACACGTGGCAAATGCACAATGTGCTCGAGAAGAATTGAAGAGAAAACACATGGACAGTCATGCTTTCTGGTATTGACGCAAATGAGCTGAAAATGTATGTGCACACAGATGTTCAGAGCAGTTTCTACACCTCTGCCAAAACGTCCTTCAGTGGGTGCATGGATAAATAAACTGCGGTCCATCCAGACAATGAAATACTACCTTAAAAAAGAAGAAAAAAAAGAGCTATCAAGAGAGGAAAAGACATGGAGGAACCATAAATGTAATTTATTAAATAAAAGAAGCCAGTCTGAAAAGGCTACATTCTGTGCATCAAAGGTGGCGCGCCGTCTTGGAGAATTCACCAGTGTTTTCTCTTCCTGCTCTCTGTGTGCCCGATCTTCACGTTCGAGAATTCTTTTTTGCTGCCATTTCAAATCTCCTGTTGAGACACTTGGCGTGGATTTAGCATGCCAGCGACTGTACTTCCCAAATCACAAATTTTCTTTATTGTTCTCTTCTATTTGATAAGCCACGGTTCTCATGCCTTTCCTTCTCAAATGAGAACATAACCTTTTTTAATACGTAAAAATGTAACGTTTGTAAACATGTAATACATAAAAACGTAAATATATTTTTGAACGTATTTAATAGCTGCTTTGGCGTATTTTTCTGCTAAGTCTAGAGTCTTGGAAACCTTTGAAACCGTAGTGATTACCTAATTTTAGAACATTTTCATCACTCCCAAAAAGAAACCGTTCCATTAACTATTAACATGCAATCCCGATTACGTCCATCTAAAAACTCTGGCAACGAACGTTACAATTTCTGTCTGGTTGCATCTGCCTCTTCCTAAAAGAAGAAATCAGTCTCCTGGGAGCCTTTCCACTGACTTGTGGTTTGGTGTTTGTCCTTAATTTGGGAAGATGCCCGGGCATGGTTATTCTCAATTTCCCATGAGTCCTTTCTCCCTCTGTTATTCCCATCGCAGGGATTTTACACTGCTTGCTGCTGTCTCGCGGTTAAGATTCTATTATTGCTCTGCATTTAAGTTTGGAAGGTTTCTGTCAACCAGCCTTCAAGCTTATGGATTCTTCACTTAACCACGTTCAGGCTGCCGACGAACCCATCAAAAGCATCCATTGTTTCCAAGTTCCTGATTTCCAGCATTTCCACTGCATTCTTTCTTAGAGTTTCCAACTCTCTGCCTTTTATTATCTGTCTGTTCTAGCATACAGCCCACTTTTTTTCATCAGAGTCCCTAGCATATTAATCTCAGTTATTTTATATTGCTGGTCTGATAATTCCAAAATCAATGCCAGTCTGAGTCCGCCTCTGCTGTTTGCTTTGTCTCTGATGCATCAGGTAATCGAACTGGGGCAAGTAGGCTTCTAGTGTGAGATTTAACATCGGTCTGGCTCCATAGGCCGTTTTTAATGTTTTCTGGATCTGTAGGTGTCAGGCTACCATCTCCTCTAGATGGCTTCGATTTGTTTCGTTTTGTTTTTTCTCTTGTATTGCCTTTGGGTCTTCTTTATGAATCTCCTAGAAACTCCATATTATATGGAATCGGAGTCTTGCAGTCCTTTCCGTTGTAATCCACAGTTTACTGGCCCAGAGCCCTGTTGATGTGATGATTGGAAACTGGAGAGGAAGAACATTACAGAATATTATGAATACATTTCTTTTTCTTTATGGTGGGTGAGAGTCCCAGTGCTGTGATCTTCAGATGAGTTTCATTGTTTTTGTTTTTGTCTCTCCATGTATATGAGACGGAGAAGCTAGCGGGTCTGGCGGGTCTGAAATTGACTGACCAAATAAAGGCTTCAGTGACATAGGTTTTTTTAAGGACCCTCCTTCTTTACAGAGAGTAGAGCCAAGAACTATTACTCTGGCTCTGGGCATATTTCAAAATGTTTACTTTGTTTCTCATCCTCTTGGAAGAAAAAGGGATTTTATTCTTTTTTGCTCTGCACAGGGAGGACTTGGTGGGGCCCCATGAATGTGGGGGGCCCCATAGCCTCCGAGCTTTTAAATCCCAAACTGATCTACTGCTGAGACTTTGATAAAATTCTTCAATTAAGGTGCCACACCAGCAGGGCACTTCTGTTCCTGGTAAGCTGTGATCCTACGTAGCTTTCTGTCTTTCCAGTTTGGCAGGTGGTGGGTGCCCTTGGACCTAAGTTCTCTGATGGATCTAAGAATAGATTTCACTTGATGTAGTTTCTTTTTTTCTTTTTGTGAGGACAAGAATGATACCCTTTAGTCAGAGCAGAAACCTGAAGTCTTTTCCTCTAACTTTCCTAGACTGAGTTCCATCCAGAAGCACAGTAAAACTAGCCTATGTGAAATTCTGAGTTGACAACTGTAATGTATTTTGTTCAACAATAAGAATAGTAGATTTGGTAATTTTGCAGTTTATTTAAAGCAAATGCAATTGTTTGCACAGTGACTTTGGAATAAATCTGACCCCGGGGCACCTGGGAGGCTCAGTCAGTTAAGTGTTGGATTTTGAATCAGGTCACGATCTCATGGTTCATGACTTCCAGCCCCGTGTTGGACTCTGTGTGACAGCTTAGAGCCTGGAGCCTGCTCTAGATTCTGTCTCTGTCTCTGTCTCTCTCTGCCCCTCCCCTGCTTGTGTTCTCTCTTTCTCTCAAAAATAAATAAACATTAAATAAAACATTTTTTAAAGAAAGAAAGAAATCTGAGCCTACCGGCCCTACTTAGACCAAATTTTTCTACTAAAAAATATATATGTATACTATATATATTGTATATGTTTTAGTATATATTTATACTATGTACACACATCTATGTATATGTAGAAATTAACTTTTTAGAAATGATTAACATCAGGGCTGTATGAGTTTAAGAAATCAAATAAATAGTTCATAATATTAGATTATTTATTATTACCTCTAACAGTACCTCCTAGAGCATAAACTCCCGAACACCTGTAATGGCATTCATGTGAAAACAGTCTTCTATACAGAAACAATCCAGTTTCTCTACCATGTAAGTGCATAAAGTATTTAAATAAATTCATTTTAATAGATGATGGGAACAAGTCTTAGTGCATTAGAAGTTGCTATATAACATCAGTCTGTAAGATTGCTTTTAAAAATTACCCAGAATACATAACACTCTGTGCAAAGAAAACTGGAAAAATCCTGGATGGTCATAATAAATCACACCACTAACTGAGAATGAAACTGTGTTATTTATTCAAAGTTATTTTCTACTTTATTCATTCCTTCCACAACACAGATTTGTGAACCAAAGATTAGATTCTGTTCAGCCGCATTTATGAAGTGAACAAGATGTCATTGTCAAAACAGTGGCATGAATTTTCTTTACTGGTAACAGCACTCAAGTTTTAGCAACCATTATACTTTTGAAAGGGGAATAATTTGTCAAAAAAATGTTTTGGTTGTAGTTATTTTCTTCTTTACCATACACCAGTCATATTTACAAATAGTTATATTATAGCTGGAAGTTTATTTTATTTATTTACTATTTATTTCTTTATTTGGCTAGAAGTGTGTGCTTTTTTTCTCAAGCTTGATTCTTCACAAATATCTGTAACTGAGCCACAGAACAGGGCATTGCAACCTCGCATTGACCCCATTATTGGACACAGGCAGGGCTCCTGGGATGTAACATTGAAGGATCTGCCTTCCTTTGACCAAGGGCAATTCCAAGGATAGATCCCATTATGAGCTGCCATCTGTTGAAACTCCCGTAACAACCTACACAGTCCATCTCTTGTGCTGGGTCAAGGCATAGGATGTATGTAATAAATTCGATCACCTTGGAAAAGCTCCTTCAGGGAAAACTTATAAGAGGAAATGAGTCTGATGAACTACAGATCCCAGCATTGCCACTAATCTCAGTGCTGGGCGTGTGATTCATTCTCTCTCTCTCTCTGCTATAGCACATCCTGGGTGCCACTGACAGTCCTGGGGCAAGAGTCATGAGAGGAGGATGGGGCTGATCTTTGAGAGGTCGGACTTCCTACATACATGCCCTTTTCATGTGTTGGTAAGTTCCCATGTCCCATTACCATCAAAGTTGGGCGAGGAGGGACCAAGAGATTCCCCAGTGGAGAAACTCTGGAGGAAAAGAATCTGTAGGCATACCGGAGAGATCCGCTGGGCATCCTGCTGATGCTGACGCTTTATTAACCCAGTCAGGTTGGTGACTCTTTCCCTTGACTTTTGACCTCTTAGTTTAGGAAACTGACATGATGGTGGAGTCAGCAGAATTGAATGTGTTTCTCGGTGGAAATGTTCCCATTCTGGATAGCAAGGCTCCCATGCTCGTACACATAGTCTGATTTGCAGGGATGAAGAGAACAAAATCCCCAAGTGGGTTTGTTAAATGGGGGCTATTTCAACTTGTGCCATTTTCTCCCCAGAACTATTTACTCTACACATGGGGAATAAAGAACCATAATGGGCTCATTGATTTAGAGTATGTAATTCAATTTGGAAATAATTTTCTGTCTTTGTAGAGTAGCCTCTCCTAACTGGCTCCCAGGGCACTTTAAATTTAACAAAGTTATCCCATTGCTCTGTGGTACTGGCAGCTTCTGTGGTAGAGAGTGAATTTGAACCAGGGAATCTGGTGGTCAGGATCCGACAGCTATGCTTTTTTTCATGCTACATGTCTTCTTTGGCTCGATGAAGTATTATGAATAAGTTTGTGTTGGTGAATCAAGTACTTCTCCGTGCCTTTGAGTGGTTATTCTAGCTGAGTTGTGAAGGGAAGAAAGAGAAATACTTACCAGAATATGGGTGATCCAAGTCAAGATGAATCACTGCTCTTTGGTCTTGAAAGGGATCTAATATGACCAAGTTGGCATCCATCTTCTAGTTGGTCTTTGGGAGAAATGGCATCACACTTTGATCCAGCCTTGGCATATCGTTGACCCAGCACACTGACAATGAGCAGTGGCCAGAGCTCATTCAGACTTGCTCAGTGGGAGTAATGTTGGGTTTATGCATAGCTTCTATCCCTATGGTTCTTTGGACCGGGCAGTGGTACAGATTCTGCTACTGGGATATGGAATTCTACTTCCCAGTCACAAATACCTAAAAATATAGAAGCAAGCAGCCTTCGAACTTGGTAATGGTAGAGGCTAGAAGAGCTTTGAAGTGCATGCTGCCTGCTAGAAAATGCCTGGATTACCTGGAAGAGACTGATCGTAGATAGATGTATGTCAAAGGCAATTTCTTTTGAGAGCTCGGGAAGAAAAAAGGAGAGGGCTTTAGAGAAAATTTTTATCATCTTAGAGAATACATATACCATCATGAATAGAGTATTGAAGGCACATGACTGTTAAAGATGCTTCTGGTGAGCTTTCAGATGGACAGAATATGTCCTTGGAAATTGTTATAATTTGCCTGTTATAAAGTACTAATGAATTTGGTTGAATTGTGTTCCATGTTTTGTGAAAAGTAGAACTCATATGTTATGAACTTGAATATTTAACTGAGGAGGTTTCTAAGCAAAGTGTTGGAGGTACGACCTGGTCTCTCCTTGCTCCTTACAGTAAGATGGAAGAGAGGAGAGAAACAGTAACCAGAACCCGAATCTTTGGAACATTCCTAGCTTACACCTATTGCCGAGAGAGAGAGAGAGAGAGAGAGAGAGAGAGAGAGAGAGAGAGAGAGAGAATGTTCTAGAGAGAACATCAGTGGTGTGGCTGGGCCACCACTGGTTTTCAGATGTGACTCATAAAATCAAGCACCGTCACTGCAGAAATCAGGGTAGCGATGTAGCCAACAAGGAAAGATCTAGGCAGACCCTGCTTGTCTAATGGCTTAGGCTCCGCTGGATTTTAGAGAATCTGATGCTAGCAGACATACTGCCAGCAAGGACTGATGATGAGAGAAAGAGGGAGAAAAGAATGAAGGAAGACTTTTGGGGTTCTACAGGACGGGCCAATAAAACTCTCTGGCTGTGAACATGCGTTAGCCTTAAAGGAAGGGCAAGAATACTCTGAATGAAGTTCAGAGCTTGGTCGTCGATGTGTCTTCTTCCCACTAATGCCCACAGAGGGTGAATTCCCCCAGCAGGGAATACGCTTTGGATGTGTCTCACAACTCTAAGTACAGACCCACTGCCAACTTGTAGGTGAATGAACTTTGATTTTCTCGACACCCTGTTGTTGCATTAGTTCGTGGCTGGGACATATGAGTAGCAACTTCTGTCCAAGTGGGGGCTGCTGAGTAAAGGTGCCAGGAGTGCCCTCAGAAGGAGGAAGGAAAGACCCCTCTTCTCTGCCTGCTGTCTTGGTGAGCTCCACCAGGACCCTAAGTCCTGACCGGCCCAATAGGGAAACCCTGGCTGGGGAAGGCGTGGCTCCTTGCAAAGGCAAGTGCAGCCCAGATCTGCGGTTCTCTGCTGCTGCATACCTTGCTGCTTGGCACCTCCGTCCCCACCCCAGCCCTGTGGGATATCATGGGTCCCACCCCCGGGGCGTGGCGGCACAAGACCTAATGGCCTGAGCACCTGGTGATGGTACCACCTAAAACACCCGAGGAAGTTAGCCTGCTCCCCACTAAATATAAACCACCCGCCCTTTTGACATGGTTATTACTGCAAAGGCTCAAAGCCGGTGAAAGTCTAGATGAACCCCAACTCCATCTTCCTAAGATAGGTATGGTCCAATGAGTTTCTCATTTTTTTTTTAAGTTAATTTATTTATTTTGAAAGAGAGAGAGGGCATATGGGAGGGACAGAGAGAGAGAGAGAGAGAGCGAATCCCAAGCAGGCTCCCCAATGTCAGTGCAGAGCCTGATGGAGACTTGAACTCATGAACGACAGTGGTCCCCTAGATGGACAGAAATATTAGCAGCAACTCCCAGGGTTCCTAGAGCTGTTGCCTTGGGAGTGTGAACAGCAATACAAAAACCTGACAAAAATCCACACATGTAATGTGTGATTTGTTGTTTTGTTTAGATTATGGGAGACTCTAGAGCAGAGGATTAAACACTTGGAGGTTGACAACGAGTCTTTCTTTTGAAATTTGGTCTCGTTAGCTGCTGTGTTTTGTTTTCCAATCACAAGTGCATTGAGACAGATATATAGCTTTTAAAAATCACTGCCAACCATAGCAGCCATCCTTTGCGATTCAGAAGATGATGTGAGATGATACCTTCAAGGACTTGCATGCCTGGGAAGAAGTCAGCTTTCAATAAACATCGGCTGTACCAGGTTGTTGTTCTCATCATCATTATTGCAATTGGTTGCTTTCCTTTATTATTATTTTTTTAGAGTTACATCTGTTTTGCCTCATTGAGAGGCCATGCTGGCGAAGATGCACACGAAATCCCAGTCCTTTTCAAGGTTAACCGTATGCTTGCCGGTGTCCTTATGCATGGACCGAGCAGAGCGCCAGTGGTGGGGGGCCGCGCACATGGTGCTAGCCAGGTGGGCGCCGCTGGGGTCAGCAACGTAGCGTCTTACAATTGGTTGCTTTTGACATTTAACTAGTCTTCATTTTCTTCCCTCAATATGTGCCAATCAACTGGGAAAGGTCTGCTTGGCTGTGACAGGGTCACAAAATGCTGTACGTGATCGCAGAGGGGGTTCATTCATGTCCATTGGTGAGAGAACTCTTAACAGCAACAGAAGAAAGTCCCATGTCAGGAAAGAAGAAGATCCGAGACAAAGGAAATCTGAGTGGAAGGAAACACCATCCACCAAGTAACAAGTTAAAAAGACACTACTGAAGATGGCTTTAGAATCATAAAATACACCATAGAGAAAGGGCACGGGGCAGAGCATGTGCAGTGGCTGAAGGCTGGGCAAGGTGACATCTACATACTACAGCATATGCTGAATAAAAGCATCTGAATTGTGATTATGCATCAACTCTCCTTCATATTTGGGATTTTCCAAAGAAAGAAGGAGGAAGGAGAATGCAGGAGGAGTTTGCTTAAATTTTTCCTTTCTGTGTCTCCTCTGCTCTGTGTGTAGAACGTAGGACTGTCACGTAGGCAACTGTCGAGGGGTGTGAGACTCATTCATGTCTACGGTGAATTTAAAACCCATGTGCAGGGTGCCTGAGTGGCTCACTTGGTTAGGTGTCTGACTGCGGGTCAGGTCATGATCTTGCAGTTCGTGAGTTGGAGCCCCCGTCGGGCTCTGTGCTGACAGCTCGGAGCCTGGAGCTGCTTCAGATTCTGTGTCTCCCTCCTCTCTCTCTGCCCCCCTCCCCAACTCATGCTCAGTCTCTCTTGCCCAGTCTTTCTCTTTATCTCTCAAAAATAAATAAATGTTATTGGTAGAAAACAATAAAATAAATAATTTTTAAAAATAAGTAAACAAAGGTTTTTAAATTTTTTTAAATGTTTTTTATTTATTTTTGAGAGACAGAGACAGTATGAGCAGGGGAGGGTCAGAGAGAGAGGGAGACACAGAATCTGAAGCAGACCCCAGGCTCTGAGCTAGCTGTCAGCACAGAGCCCGACGTGGGGCCTGAACCCACGAACCGTGAGATCATGACCTGAGCCAAAGCCGGGCGCTCAACCAACTGAGCCACCCAGGCACCCCAATAAACAAAGTTAAAAAATAAACAAAACCTAGGTGCAGACACAATATTGACACAGAGTAAGTTTTGCAGAGGAGAAAAGAGAGGACTTTTATGTGATGGACAAGCCAGAGAAAGTTTGATCTAGAATGATGTTAAAGAATCAAAAACAAAGATCTTCAGGAGAGGGAAAAAAAATGCCTGACTTTGGAAACCACTGGAGGAGTTTTAGAAATTCTGTTTTCTCCCTCACTTAAAGAAGAATTTCTTGGGACGCCTGGGTGGCTCAGTCGGTTGAGCATCTGGCTTTGGCTCAGGTCATGATCTCGTGGTTTGTGAGTTTGAGCCTCGAATCAGGCTCTGTGCTGACAGCTCGGAGCCTGGAGCCTGCTTTGGATTCTGTGTCTCCCTCTCTCTCTGCCCCTCCCCTGCTCACAGTCTC
This sequence comes from Suricata suricatta, assembly GCF_006229205.1. Classification (NCBI taxonomy): domain Eukaryota; kingdom Metazoa; phylum Chordata; class Mammalia; order Carnivora; family Herpestidae; genus Suricata; species Suricata suricatta. The sequence goes on from NC_043710.1 coordinate 8,063,597, forward strand.
TCTCACTCTCACTCAAAAATAAATAAAACTTTTTTAAAAAATTTAAAAAATAATTTCTTGAGAGTGTCACAATATCGAAGCGGGCTCTGCTGTGAGGTAGCAAATCTGCATCATTGCTGACCTGCATGATGAGGAGTGGAGCCCACCAGTCTGGGATCCTATAAAATATAGAACTCCACCGGGAGTAGGTAAACCGTGGCAACCACTTGGGTTCCCCTGTTCATTACATGTGATCATTTAATTTGGTTCTAAGAGGCTCTTCACTGCTTAATGCCTCTTTCCTACTCCATACACTGTGCTTGAAGAGAAAGGATTTTTATATTACTAGGATCAAGACGACATCCCTACACCAATGTTGTCTTTATGGCGACCTAAGACGAGACACACCAGTGGGCACATAGAATCAGGGAGTAAAGTGTCACTAAGGCTGTAGTAGTAAGAAAGAGTCAGACAAAGGAAATATTAGTATCGTGTCCTCATACCAGGATACAATTCCAAGGCCTGGCACCTTCGTACTTATTACTAAGAGAGGGATTGGTCGAAGGGCGAATGATCAATGCTGTCCTAGAAAATATCTCAGGAATAAGTGGTAGCAGTTTCTAGATACTTCTGGGCTATGATGAAGACAGCCATCTCTCTGAGCAGACCTTTACTGACTTTTGAATCATTTTCCAACAACTTAATTGTAGAATCTGTCCTAAACCCGTAAATGGGTTGGTTTCAGGAAATCCTTAAAGCCCAACCCCCCTTTCCTCCTAGCTTCAGATAGGTGTGATCAGTACAGGCCCTGAGCAATCGGGGGATGACATTCCCTCCTGTCAGCTTGTTCTCTTCTGTCATTTTGGAGGACTAGTGTGATGGCCAGAACAGAGATTCCGAGAAGAAACCTGACCAGCATCTGGCTCGCGGGGCCCCCTGTGAAGCAGTGCCTAAAGTGCAACGTAATTGGCTGGCAGGGAAATGACACCCAAGAAACCTGAATTAGGGAAACACTGCTGCCCAAGTGCTCGAGGAGGAGAGTCCAGGTGCCCCAAAAGGTGCCCCAAAAAGGAATGAAACTCTGATAATGCTACAACCTTAATAAACCTTGAAAACATTATGCTAAGTGAAAAAGACACAAAAGGCCAAATACTGCATTATTCCACTTAGTATCTAGAGTAACTAGAGAAACATCTAGAGTAGGCGAGTTCCTAGAGATGGAGAGTAACTACTAGTCACCCAGGGATTGGAGGATGGAGGAGAGAAGAGTTTTTGTTGAATGGATCCAAAGTTTCTGTTTGGGGAGATGAAAGAGTTTTGGAAATCGATAGCGCTAAATGGTTGCACAACTTTGTGAAGACAGTTAGTGCCACTAATCATTTCTAAAAACGATTAGAATTGCAAATCTATGTTAAATGTATTTTGCTTTAAATAAAAAAAGGAGTGAGGATTTTTGGTAAAGCAGCACAGTGATTGGAAGGATAGAAAGTCTATTTCGCTGAGAATGGTGAATGGTGGCCTGCCGGAGTCCACCAGCAGGTCCAGGGGTCCCTGAAAGGATGGACGGTGTCAGCGCTAGAGAGCGATGCGAGGGCCACGAGTTTCCTCCTTGGTCACCAGGCAGGCGTCTCCGTTCAGTCTGCTTTGGTGTCTTCCTTATTGGTTAAGCAATAACACGACATCAGAAAATAGAAACTGTTTACAGTTTCTAACTCTTAGTGATAAGGTGCTTTAATCATCAAAGGTGTACAGACACAAGTTTTGCAGAAGTATTTTTGTACAATCATCCCAATTTATTCTTGGTGTCAGTCCCCAAGATTAAGAAAGTAACAAACCTATCTTATTTTGTACGGGTTGGTTTTTGACCAATAATTATGACTTTGTTTTTAATTAACAAGTTAGAACCAAGTCATGTAATGCACTTACAGTAAGGTTAAGCAAATTTTATAACCAAGAGAATAACAGGATGTTTCTAGTAAAAAATAGGATAATATACATACTATTTAAGTTAGTAATGCTAAAACTAAAACATAGGTTAAATTGTATATAGATAGGCTGGGAATATTTTATCTAGCTCAACAACCACAAGAGAAAGAATGTTTGTTAACAAGTTGCTAGAGAAAGCCCTTTCTCTGATGTAAGCATAATGGGGGCCCTGTGTGTGTTGACCTTGCACCTGGGTTTCTAGTTTTTTATCCATCCTCATAGCTGAAGTCAGTACAAGGGAGGGTATTTGTGACTCCAATTAGCAAAGGTGTATGTAGCCACTTATGTCTGGTCCTTGTCTGTTTCTTATCTCTAAGTTAGGCTCCTTTTCTCTGGGCTAAAGTTAATTGTAACTCTTGTATTTTTAGCCCCCCCCCCTTATCTTTTCGGTCTGCAAGGCTCATTAGAAGAGGCTTTTGTCAAATATTCTTTTTTTTTT
>NC_043710.1:8066100-8091334 GCF_006229205.1 Suricata suricatta
CAATATACTTTCCTCTTAGGACTGCCTTTACTGCATCCCAGAGATTTTGGATTGTTGTAGTTTTGTTCTCATTAGTTTCCATATATTTTTTAATTTCTTCTCTGATTGCCTGATTAACGCAATCATTCTTTAGTAGGGTGGTTTTTAACCTCCACATTTTTGGTTGTCAAATATTCATAATGTTTTGATCCAAAATCTCTTATTCAGGGACTGGAAAATGCCTTTTCTTAGGGGGTAACTGCGTGGGGAATATCAGCCTGATGTGGAACACTGTGAGGCCTAATCAATAGCAACAGGCCTAATTTCACATGAGCAGCAGTAGCAGAAGGAGATGCCAGTTTCCCCTCTCATGGTAGGAGCCGTGCAGCATCTGCCATTTCCTTGCTGTGACTGTGTCACCCAGCAAGTCGGCTGTGGCTCCGGCAGTGGCCCGGGTGTCATTCAGTTTTCCAGGACACAGCGGACGCATTTTTCAAGTACTTGGTTAGTATTTTGTCTGGTTATCATTTTATATCCAGATTATCAGCAACTTCTTTTTCATTCACTGGTGTTTAAAATATTTTTCAAATAGTTTTTTTTTAAGTTTACTTATTTAGAAAGAGGAAGAGAGTGCAAGTGAGGGAGGGGAAGGGAGAAAGGCAGAGAGAGAATCTCAAGCAGGCTCTACAGTGTCGGCACAGAGCCCAGCTCAGGACTCAGTTCCACGCACTGCAAGATCAAGAACTGAGCCAAAATCAAGAGTTGGATGCCCAACCAGCTGAGCCACCCAGGAGCCCCCATAAAGATTTTTATAAGAAGAAAAATATAAGCCTGAGAACTGAAGGTGACCTTTCAAATGGAAGAGGAAATCTTAGAAATTATGGCAAATTCTTTATCCTCACTGTTGTATTAGAGCTTTTATTCTTGTGCAGGAATTTGCAACGCCCCTTGAAAGGAAGTCTTGCCAACAATCTGAGCAAAGTGATTATACATTTTTAAAGTCACAGCATTTAGGGGCGCCTGGGGGGCTCAGTTGGTTGAGCGTCTGACTTCGGCTCAGGTTGTGATCTCACAGTCCGTGAGTTCGAGCCCCACGTCGCGCTCTGTGCTGACAGATCAGAGCCTTGAGACTGCTTCAGATTCTGTATCTCCTCTCTCTACTCCTCCCCGCTCGCACTCTGTCTCTGTCTCTCTCTCTCTCAAACATAAACATTTAAAAAATTAAAGTCATGGCATTTAAAGCATTCTTCTATTAATTATCTAAAAAGAATCCCTGGGGGCCCCTAGTGGCTCAGTTGGTTAAGCAACGAACTCTTTATTTCAGATCAGGTCATCATCTCACAGTTGTGGGATTGAGCCCTGCGTCTGGCTCCACACTGGGTGTGAAGTCTGCTTAAGACTCTCTCGCGCGCGCACGCTCTCTTTCTCTCCCCCTTCCCCATCTCTCCCCTGCTCACATGCTCACCCAAGTGCTCTCTCTCTCTCTCTCTCTCTTTTGAAGATCAAAATCTAACCTCCTTGGGGTGCCTGGATGGCTCATTCAGTTAAGCATCCAGCTCCTGGTTTCCGCTCAGGTCATGATCTCGCGGTACGTGAGCTCCAACCCCGCATCAGGCTCTGTGCTGACAGTGTAGGGCCTGCTTGGGATTCTCTCTCTCCCTCTTTCTCTTTGCCCCTCCCCCACTCACTCTCTCTCTCTCAAAATAAATAAAATTAAACTTAAAAAAAATCTAACCTCCTTAAATCACTTTTTTCTTTTTTTTTAAAGACTTTTATTTTTTTCCTGAAACATAGCTTTTCTTTTATTTATTTATTTTTTTTAAGTAGTTTATTGTCAAATTAGTTTCCATACGACACCCAGTGTTTAAATCACTTTTTTCAAGATGAATAATTTTAGATTTTTTTTAAAGTCCCCAGATAGTACAGTGAGTTTCCACAGATCACACATTCAATTTTCCTTTTCCTTAGCGCCCTACCCGAGTATGGTATATTTCTTAAGATTAATAAACCATTCCCTCTCTCTCTCTGCCCCGCCTCCTCATGCTCTCGCTCTCTCTCAAAATAAGTAAATTAAAAAAAATTTTAAGTACCATTTTCATTACATCTTAGCAATGATACGGACTGTCAGTATGACCCCTGTATCTGCATGTTTTCCATCAGTCTAGCTAAAAGTGTGTCAGTTTTGTTATTCTTCTCCAAGAAACAACTTTGGGTTTTGTGGTTTCTCTCTATCGTTTTTCTGTTCTGTTTTACTTGACTCCACTCCAATCTTTATTACTTCCTTCCTTCACTAGCTTTGTGTTATGTTCACTTTTTCTTCTTATAGCTCCTCAAAGGTGTACTTTTAGATTTTTTTTTTATAACTTTCTTGTTTTTTAACATGGACATCAACAGACATTTCCTTCTGAGCATTCTCTTTACAGCACCTCATAAGTTGTGGTTATTAGGGTTTTGGGTTTTTTTAATTCATCTTTAAATATTTTCTAATTTCCCTTGTGATTTCTTCTTTGATTCATTGGTTGTTTAACACTGTGTTGCTTAATTCTACCACAGTGTGATTTTTCAATTTTTCTTCTTTATTGATTCCTAGTCTTCTTCCACGGTGGTCTAAGAGGACATTTTATATGATTTCAGTATTTTTAAATTTATCGAGACTGTTTTGTGGCCTAACAGATGGTCTATCTTAGAGAATATTCCAAGTGCACTTGGGAAGAATGCGTGCTCTGCTCTTGCTGGGGGGAGGGTTCTCTGTATTCTGTCAGGTCTAGTTAATTTGTATGCTACTCAATTCCTCTAGTTTCTTACTGATCTTCTGTCTAGAGGGTCTGCCCAGTATTGAAAGAGGGGTATTGAGTCCCCAACTATTACTGTAGAACTACTTATTTCTCCCTTCATTTCTGTTAAGGTTGCTTCATATATTCTGAGTCTTTATTGTTTTGTGCCATATAGGATTGTAATTGTACCTACTTACTGAATTGACAGTTTTATCAATATGCAATTTCTTCTTTGTCTCTTGGAACTTAAACAGACCCTAAGTCTATTTTGTCTGATATTAGTATTGTCACAAAGGGTACCAGGATTTTTCAAATGATAAAAATTAGCCTCGATCTACTTGTATCCCTGACACCCCCCCAAAATCAAACAAAAAAAGCTAGCAAATGATAGAGCAAATCTCAAAAGCAGGTGTTTGACATAAAAGCCCATGTACCTAAGGATTATTCCATAATCTCTCCCATAACCAAGTCAAAATAATAATAGTAAATTACATGTGTGAATTTTACCAGCTTATTTTGTATTGTGGTTCATACCCAGGGAAACAGCTGGAGAAATTTATTTAATGGCCAGGAGGGCCAGCACTGGCACCCCTCTTCATAATCTTAATGATATATTCTCCCCCTTTTTTTATGAATCATCTATAGATTCCCTGAAATTTTTGAAATAAAGACATTAAAACTGATGCCACAAAGTAAAAGGCATCACAAGAGACTAGTATGGACATTTATGTGCCAACAAACTGCACAATTTGGAAGAAATGGATATATTTCTAGAAACATGCAAACTATCAAGACTGATTTGAACAGACTGCTAACAACTAAGGAGATTGAATCAGTAATCAAAAGAATTCCAACAAAGAAAAGCCCAAGGTTAGATGACCTTGCTGGTAAATTTTACAAAATAATTCAAGAATAATTAATGCCAGTCTTTCTCAAATTCTTCCAAAAAATTGAAGAGAAGGGAACACTCCCAAACTCATTTTATGAGGCTATCATTCATTACCTTGTTATGAAAGCCACATAAGGACACTACAAGAAAACTACAGAGCAATATCCCTGATAAATATAAATGTAAAATTTCTCAGAAAAATGCTAGCAAACCGAATTGAAAAGCACATTAAAGGATCATGTACCATGATCACTAGGATTTATCCCTGGGATGCAAGGATGATTTAACATATGGAAATCAATAAATGTTATACACTATATCAGTAGAATGAAAGACAAAAGTCACATGATGATCTCAATAGATGCGGAAAATGCACTTAATGAAATGCAACATCCTTTCATTATAAAAATACTCAAAAGTAGATATAGAAAGAACATAACACAATAAAGGCCATATATGACAAACCAACAGCTAACATCATACTCAATGTGAAAGACTTTCACACTTGCCACCACCATTCACATAGAACTGAAAATCCTAGCTAGAGCAATGAGACAAGAAAAGGTAATACAATACTTCAAAATCAGAGACAAAGAAGTAAAAATGTCCTTATTTGCAGATGATCTTATATATAGAAAATCCTAGAGATTGAACCAAAAACTGTTAGAACTAATCAATGAATTTAGTGAAGTTACTAGATCCAAAATCAACACACAGAAATCACTTTCATTTCTATTCACTAACAACCAAATATATGAAATAGATACAAAGTAAACTAATCTATTCATAATAGCATCAAAAAAAAGAAAATACTTAGGAATAAAATTAACCATGGAGGTGAAAGATCTGTACACTGAAAACTGCAAGGCGTGACAAACGGAAATGGAGAAGAGTATTTAGTCTATTGACATTGAGAGTGAGTATTGAAAGATACGAATTTATTGCCATTATGTTTCTTGTAGAGTTGGAGTTCCTGGTGGTTTGTCTGGTCCTTTCTCTTCTTTGTTGCTTTTGGTCTTTTTTTTTTTTTTTCCTTTTCTCCCCTGAGAGAGTCCTCCTTAAAATTTCTTGCAGAGCTGGTTTAATGGTCATGAACTCCTTTAATTTTCATTTGTCTGGGAAACTTTTAATCTCTCCTTCTATTTTGAATGACAGCCTTGCTGGATAAAGAATTTTTGGCTGCATACTTTTCCGATTCAGCACATGGAGTATATCTTGCCACTCCTTTCTGGTCTGCCAAGTTTCTGTGGCTAGGTCTGCTGCAAACCTGATTTGTCTTCTCTTGTAGGTTAAGGACTTTTTTTTCCCTTACTGCTTTCATGATTCTTTCCTTGCCTGAGTATTTTGTGATTTTGACTATGATATGTGTTGTTGATGGTCAGTTTTTGTTGAATCTAATGGAGTTTCTCTGTGCTTACTGGATTTTGCTGTCTGTGTCTTTCCCCAGATTAGGAAAGTTTTCCACTATGATTTGCTCAGATAAACCTTCTACCCCTTTCTCTCTCTCTTCATCTTGTGGGATCCCTAGATTTGGCTATTATTCCTTTTTGAGTCACTGAGTTCTCTAATTCTTTTATCATGCTCTTTTGCCTTAGTTTCCCTCTTTTTTTCTGCTTCATGATTCTCCATAAGTTTGTCCTCTATGTCGCTGATTCACTGCTCTGGCTCATCCATTCTTGCAGCTGTGGCATCCATTCGAGATTATAGCATATAATGCTATAGCATTATAGCATCTCAGTTATAGCATTTTAAATTTCATCCTGACTAGATTTTACTTCTTTTATCTCTGCAGAAAAGGATTCTATGTTTTTTCAACCCCAGCTAGTATTCTTATTATCATGATTCTAAATTCTGGTTCAGACATCTTGCTTGTATCTCTGTTGATTAAGTCCCTGGCTGTCATTTCTTCCCATTCTTTCTTTTGGAGTGAATTCTTTCATTTTGCCATTTTGAAGGAAGAAAAAGAGTTAATAAAATTAAAAAATTAAAATAAAAAAATTAAAAACAACACTAAGAACCAAAGGATGCTAGATCCTAGGTGTGCTTTGGTCTGATTGTTGAAAGAAGTTTGGTAGAATAGAGAAAAAAGGAAAGAAAAGAAAAGAAAAAAGGGGAGAAAAAGGAAAACGTTTGAAAATTTAAATAAATGAATACAATAAAATAGAATAAAATGAAATGATGAAAGTAAAATAGAATTTTGTAAATTTACAAAAAAGCAAAAGAATATAGCCAAAAAATTTTAATGAAAAATCTTTTTATAAAGACAGAAAATAAAATTAATTTTTTCTCTTTCTGTATTCAAGAAAAGAAAAGAAAAAGAAAAACAGTTGAATAGACCAGAGTACAAAATTAAATACGATTGAAATTACATCCAGTTTCCCCTGGAAGTCAAACTATGAAGAACTCTAGACTTGTGTTTCTCTAGAGCTCGGTTGGATGGGGCTTGGTGTAATAGCTCTATTCTCCACCAGATGGTGTTGCTTAATTTACTGGAGTGAATTGTGATGGTGCAGGTAGGCACATATGTGCATGTGGGAGAGAGGTGAAAATGGCTCTCGCATCTACCCAGTCTCTAGTATCGGAACTCTGTGCTCTTGCCAACTGGCAATCAAGCACCACTCTTTTGTCTCCAGCTTCCATCCACTCCCTGCTTCTACACTGTCGGTGACCAAGCCATCAGTCTCCCTCCCGTTTTATCTCACACGTAGCTGTGTTTCCCAACCCCTCACTTGAAGGACTGTGGCCTAAGCCACTCAGACCCTCTGGGGGAGGGTCTCGCAGAGCAATTGTCGGGTGCCAGCCCACCCCAGGAATGTTAGCACGACCACACTGCTGCAGATGCCCAGAGACTGCAGCCAGGTGCCAGCCCACCCCAGAAAAAGTTTTTGCAATTGTGTAACAGCAGCATTCCAGGGATTCTGATAAATAACAACACACATCTGGTGCCAGGCTTCATCCTTAACGCCCTTTCCTTGTTCTAGCACCAGCCAAAGTGCTGTTCTTTGGGATCTGCTGGGACCTTTACCTGCGGGGAGGCTGCACAGCCTCTATCAAATGTTCTCCCAGCAGGGGCGCCACCTCTCCCTGTGTGGCCTGAGGACCACAAAGACCTCACTGTCTGCTCCTGGGGACTCGCCCTTCCCACCAGAGCTTCACCAGGTATTGGCGCTGCAGAGTCTCAGACTCTGTGTTCCGTTTATAGAGTCTTAATGGAATTTAAACCCTCTCCTTTCTCCCTTCTCTCTTTTTTGTTCAGTCCCTTGCAGGTCTCTTTCTCTTTCTCTCCAGCTGCTTGGGGGAGGGGAGAGTGCTTTTCCTGTACTCCCGTCCCTGTCTCCATCCTCGCTCTGCAAGCAAAAACAGTTCCTTACCCTCTGTGGCTTCTCACTCCCCCAGTTCGCCTTTTCCACACCATGCACCTGCCAAGTTCTGTGGTTCAAGGTGAGCAGAGTGTTGTGTTAATACTCAAATCACTTTTCTAGGTGTGCAAAACAGTTTGGTGTTGATCTAGCTGCATTTCAGAATATAGAGAGGTTAAAAAAAAAAAACAACAAAATGCTTCCAGGCTGCTCCACTATCTTGGGCCCTCCCTACCCTGTGTCTTTTGATCAGAGCATTTAGTCCATTTATATTCAAAGTAATTATTAAGAGATGCATATTTATTGCCATTTTTAAAGTTGTTTTGTGGTTGTTTTTATAGATTTTCTCTAATCCTTTCTTTTTTTGCTCTCTTTCATGGTTTGTTAGCTTTCTTTAGTAATATATATATGAATTCCTTTCTCTTCATTCTTTGCATATTTATCAGCTATTGGTTACCATTAGTTTTGTATATAACATTTCTTGCATGTAGCAGTCTATATTCAGTTGCTGGTTGCTTAAATTTAAATCCATTATTTAGTCCTCCCCCCACCCACATTTTCGATGTATCTTGTCATATTTTACAGTCTTTTATTTTGTGAATCCCTTGACTGATTATTTTAGAAGTACTTATTTTTACTGCTTTTGTGTTTTTTACTTTTCATAATCTCACTTATGGTCTTTGCTTTCCACTCAGAGTCCCCTTTAATATTTCTTGCAGGGCTGATTTAGTGGTCATGAATTCCTTTAGTTTTTGTTTGTCTGGAAACCTCTATCTCTCCTGATTTATAGCCTTCATGGATAAAGTATTCTTGGCTGCATATTTTTTCCCTTTCAGCACGTTGAGTCTAGCATGGCATTCACTTCTGGCCTCCAAAGTTTCTGCTGAAAAATCTGCTTATAGCCTGATGGGGTTTCCCTTGAATGTAACTGTCTTCTTTTGTCTTGCTGATTTAAAATTTTTTTATCACTGCTTTTTGCCATTTTAATTACTAAATATGTTGGTATGGACCTTCTTGGATTTGGGGGAGAACCTCTGTGCCTCTTGGATCTAGATATCTGTTTCCTTCTCCAGATTTGGGGAGTTTTCCACTATTATTTTTTCAAATAAATTTTCTGTCTTATTTTCTTTTTTTCCCATGTTTATATTTAAATTCCAGTTAGTTAACATATAGTGTAATATTAGTTTTAGGTGGACAATATAGTGATTCAACACTTACATACAACACCTGGTGCTCATCACAAAAATTGCCCTCCTTAATACCCGTCACCCATTTAACCCCCTTTCTCTGTCTCAACCTGTTACATCTTAATTCCATGGTTTTCCTTTGTTTCTGAATCAGCTCCTCTGTTAATAATTTACCAACAAATTTGATACTTTCAACTATTTTCTAAAAATATTAGATCATTCATAGAATTACATGTTCCCACCAATGATTTCTTTAACTACAAATCAATGCAACAAATGTAAATGAGATTATATATATATATATATATATATAAGGAAATTTTTGTATTTTATTTTTCTTTCATATTTTTCTTTCCTCAGCAGTCAGCTCATGAAAACTCCTTAAACTTTTGTCACTTTTATGTGGGAATTCATTTCATTTACTTTTCTTGAGATTTCTTTGCTGTAAAAACAAAACAGAAGTAGACAATCAATCAACCAATCAAGAAACAAAAACAATATTAAAAAACCAGAAAAGATAAAAATAAATTTTTGTGCTTTCTGTGCACAAAATACAAACAGACCCTCCAACCATCAGATTTCCATAATCCAATAAAATTCATGAGACATTAATATTAATATTAGGAAAGGCCCTGGTGCCTGTGCAGATCCAAGAAATTCCTGCACAAAGACCCAAGAAGGCAGTTTTAAAAGAATTTGGGGCACCACGGTGGCTCCGTCAGTTAAGCGTCCGACTTCAGCTCTTCATGATCTCATGGCCCATGAATTTGAGACTTACATCAGGCTCTGTGCTGACAGCTCAGAGCCTGGAGCTTGCTTCAGATTCTGTCTGTCTGTCTGTCTCTCTCTCTTTCTCTTTCTCTCTCTCTCTGCCTCTCATCTGCTTATACTCTGTTTCTTTCTCTCTCTCTCTCTCTCTCTCTCTCTCTTAAAAATAAACATTTAAAAAATTTTAAGTTGCTACTTTCACTTGGTCTTCTCAGACCTCTGGCCAATGACACATTTGGAGAGTCAAGAGATGGACTGAAAATCAGAAGGGAACTTCCCATTTGTTTGGGTTGAATTGTTCCCCCCCAGTCCTCCAAAATTTGTAAGTTGAACTTTTAACTCTCAGAATCTCAGAATGTGAAATTACTACATCTGGATACAGTTGTTGAATATATAATTGGGTCAGATGAGGATGGGCCCCTAGCCAATATGACTGGTCTCCTCACAAAAGGGGAAGTTTCCACACAGAGGCGTGTCTGGAGGAATGCCATGTGAAGATTAGAGTTACATTGCCCCAAGCCAAAGAAACTGGAAGAGAAGGCTGGAACAGACACTTCCCTGAGGCCACAAGCCAAAGAAACTGGAAGAGAAGGCTGGAACAGACACTTCCCCGAGGCCTTCAGAGGGAGTGTGGCCCTGCTGACACTTGACCTCAGAATCCCAGCCTCTAGAGCTGTGGGGAAATAAATTTCTGCTGTTTAATTCACTCAGTTTGTGGAACTTAATTATGGAAGCCCTAGGAAACGAATACACCATTTTTCTCATTTAAAGCATTTTGCTAGTTTCTAATTCTCTCCATCCTGTCCATTACTTGTGGCAGCAAAATTGTCTATCACAGGCACCTAAACAAGATTTCTTTCCTTTACTATTTTTTCAAAGAATCTTTAGTTCTGTGTGATTTTCCCAACATTATTCCTTTACTGGCCATTTCATTTCTTTCCCCCTTCATATCTGAGGCTCTTATGGATCTCAGAATCATGAAATACCACCACCATGAATGTGTGCCTCTCATGAGGACCAGTCCTGTGAGGACAGAGCTGTTTTTTATCTCTTCACCACTACCAATGGGATCCGGACAGAAGAGGTTTTTGAAAGCTAGATTGCAACTCACAGGAGAAAGAGGTGACCGTGCTACTAATGAAAGGCAGTGGCCCGAGATGGAAGTGTCACAGGCAACACTGAGCCTTCTCAATGATCCGAGGGACTCATGTGGTGTTTTGCCTTTCTCGCCCACAGCCCTGGGCATGCACGTTCTCCCAGGAGATGGCTAGAAAGTTTACTCACATATTTTTCAGGTTGTTGATGGTGTCCAGCAGAGGCAGACCCTTGGTTTCAGGGAGGAAGAGGACAGCAAGCCCAGAGGTGATAGGAAAGACTCCATAGATCATCCAGGGCAGAGTGGAAAGATATGCCTGTAGGATCATCAAGAGGGTAGCCAGTGTGGTCCCAACCCTACTGGCCAGTGTGTCAAATCCTAAAATTCTTGCCCTGAGGGATAAACAACAATATATCATAATCTGGTAAAAAAAAAAAATCTGCACACGTATTTTGTGATCCATTCTTTTGACTTGATAATGGAAGATTCTAGGACACAATTGTTAAATACATGAGCTTTTAGGACAAACACTTGTTTTTGAGATCTGCTCTATGATTTACTAGCTGTCTTTGTCAGGTTCGAGGTGCACTGAGGCTCATTTTCATAATTTTATGCAAAATGCACGTACTCTGATGAGTTGTTCAAAAGATTAATGAGACGATGCGTCCAAGTACTACTCAGCACCGTGCTGGCACAAAGTCAGCTTTCAGGAAACTTTGGCTATAAATGTTGTTAGCATATTGTTATTGTCACAATTACGAAGGATTGCTCTTGTAATAAACAGGTCTTATTTTGTTTATTCCCACAATCAGTGCCAATTAGCTGAGAACATCCAGTACTGTGCCCTGGCAGAACATCCATAATGTCGTACCTGAGGACCGTGGGGATGATCTCACAGAAGTAGATACCAAAACAAGTGAAAGAAGCAGCGGCAGAGCTGATTCCTACACTTGCCAAAACCACACGCAGAATCTGCATGTCTGGAGACAGAAAGACCAGTAAGACTAAGAAATCTGGGCTGAAGGAATCAGCATCCACCAAATTTAGTCAGAAAAAAAGATCTTGTGGGCTACTGGTTTGTTTGAGATATGTTGTAGAAATTTTATTGTGTCAGAGGGTATGGAGTGATTAATAAGCTGAGAAATGTAGAATTTTCGACATAGGTGGTAAAAAGCACATAGAAGTACCTAGATTAATTACAGCAAGTCTCTCTGCATATCTGAGTCTTGTCAAAGAAGGAGAAGCGGTGAGTCTGGCAGAAATTTGCTTTTACTTACTCTGTCCAGGACTATATCCCTATTGTAGAAGGTGAGACAGTCATGTGGACAATTACTGAGTCTAAGATCCAGCTCTAAACTTGACAACTCTACGGTCATCTAAACCTTACAAGTAAACTGCAGAATTTAAAGTGACCAGCTATCCTGGTGTTCCTGGGAATTAGGGGGTTTAGTAAAAGGTATTTTCACTGATAAAACCAGGAAAGTCCCAGGTAAGCCGGAATGAGTCAGTCAACCTAGTGTAGATGTCAAATCGTCATGTGGTGGGCATGGCATGATAGAATAGTAAAGGACAGGACTATTCTGTTAGTGGACAGGCTGGAGAGAAGCTATATCTGCAAGAATGATAGACATAACAAACCAAGAATGGAAACTTCTAGTTGGGAAAAAAATGTCAGAATTCAGGAACCAATAAAGAGAAGTTTCAGATCATCAATCTTCTTCCCAATACAAAAAGAAATCGAATTATAGCTTTATAATGCCGGGAAAGACTCTGTTGTAAGGGGGTAAGCTGGCATCATTAGCGATATTGTGAGGAGAGTCCACCAATCTGTAATGCTATAAAGTATGTGGGACACAGCCACACTGGGACACAGCTTAAGTGTCGTGCCCACAAGGCTCTCCCGGTCATCACATACCATCATCCTATTGACTTACAAAGCCAACTAATGGAATGGACTAGGCATTTAATCGGCTCAATTCCTTGTTCCTGTGGTACACTCCTTTGCTACTGGAAAAAAAGGGGAAATTTTTCACTTCCTGGAAGTCAAGAAGACTCCCATAAGCAAGGGCTGTTGTCATGGTGACCTAACACCGCATTCACACATGGATACATACCAATCAGGAAGTAGACTAGTCATCAAAGCTGCCAAGGAAGAGCCCAGGCAGAGCCAGTGAGCACATTGTGCCCTCACGTGGGATATACTTGCAAGATCTGGGCCCTTCATGCTTGTTACAAAAAGTGGGAAAGGTCAAAGGGCGTGTGATCAATTGCTATCCTAGAGAAGCTGTCAGGAATAAATGACACCAGTTTCTAGATACTTTCAGGATGTGATAAAAGTAAATATAACTCTGAGCTGCCCCTTGTGGCCTTTTGATTCTCTTCCCAACAACTTCTTAGAAGGGTTTTCTTTAAACCCTCAGATTGGTTTTGGGGAATAGTTAGCTCTTAATTGACACCTCTCTTTACTCCTGGCTTCGACAGGTGTGACCAATGCAATCCCCAAAGCGGGACCCCGCTTTCCCCCAAAGTCCAGTCTTCTCTCACCTTGGGGCACAAAGGTGTTGATTAAAATAGAAAGTCCCGTGAGGACCAGGAAAAGTGTCTGGGTTGTTCGATGGCCCATATAATTCATTACTAAAACAGGAAGACATCGGGCGACGGTGGTGAGAGCTCCAAAGGCCACTTGGAACAGGAAAATATTATTCCCAAAGTGATGTAGATTCAAAATGATGCCATAAAAGGGTATCGCAATTGCAGATCTGTAGTGAACAAAAGAGGAGAGACACATGCCATAAGATTTGAAGCCCATGTGCTGCAGTTAGTGACTATATTAACCCAGACGCTAGTGGTCAGAGTTAAAGAATAAAGGCCCAGTCTGATGTGCATAATACACTGTTTTAAGGCGATTGTTTTAAAATTAGCATAAATAATTGCCTGGCAATGTATAAAAATGACACTCTTCTGTCGTTCTTTAGTCTGACTCCCTAAGCAAAAAGTTGGCGATGACTGGGAAACATAGCCTGACCCAGTCACTAAACTGGATGACATTTGGAGAGATGAAAACCTGGGGTAGGGAGCAGAATTTCTTTTCTGAGTGTTATCAGTATGCTGTGAGTCCGCCCTCTCCTCTCTCAACCCCAATACTGTGAAGAACTTTCCTTTTGCTCAACCAGTGGTTTATCTGGAGGCACAGTATCCTGGGGTCTGACACAGTTCTAGGGAATTTAAGGTTCGCATATGATTTCCTAGGGCTGAGAGAAAATGTCAGCATTCCAGCAAACATGCACCACCTGTACCACAGGAAATATAATTAAAGGTCCCCCCTGGGGATCTACAATGTACTCAGAAAGCATCGAGGGGAGGGGAATCCACCTTAACGATCTGCTATACCCCGAGAGAGCTAGATCTAGACATTATAGCTCAAGAAATCACACAGATCACAGAAATACTATTCAAGTAAGTCCTTTCTTGACAATGATCTCTACTGTTCTTTCTGATCAGATTGTGTAGGACTCAGAAACCTGAGCCTGTGGCCTAGTTGAGAAAAGTGTAAAAGCACAATCCAATGACGTGAAGACACAGCCTCCTAGGGTCTGCCCAGGAAGAAGTAAATGGTGACATTCAATAGTTACTTTCTTAAGCTTGGCAATGGATATGTAATGCATCATGCCGTATGTTTTTTTGGGGGGTAGATCTTGAAAACTTTGAAATTATAGTTAAAATCCCCCCAACCCTACCAAAGTAAATACTTATATCCCTCAAGAGATCATGTACCAGATTTTCTACAGGAGTCCTACTGCCAATGCCCCAACTTGAAAACAAGTTCAAGTCTAGCAATATTAAAGTAAATAAAGAAATTACAGTATGTTCATCTCATGGAAAACTGAAACATTAAGGATAATAGCCACCTACTGCGACCTGGGACAAAATGGATGGATCTGGCATAAATAAGCTTGAGGAAAGGGGTCTGCCCCAAAACCATTTTATCATTTACAATACGTGCAAGTCAAGACTCAGCAATACTCCTCTGTGGTGATGGTAAGTTGGTAAGTTTTATTTGGCGTGGGAGTGCACCATGAGGAGGAAATGGGGGTGAGCCAGTGTGATGACTGTAGGAGATCTCTGAGGGGACCTTCTGGGGAACTGAGATTTTCTATCTGGATCTGGGCGTTGGTTACATTTTTACACACTGAAATGTTTATCGAGCTCTATGCATTCGTGATCTCTTTGCAGTACTATTGGTAAGATTGTCTTCAATTAAAATGGGAAGAAAAAAATGAAGGAAGCTACATGCCAAAATCTGTACTGTGGTTGGAAGTCGTCAGCATCCGTCTGCCGTGATGAGACTGTGAGGCAACGCGACACCATTAACTCATCATATAATCAGTTCCATGAGAGTCTTTATAACCCTTTGCCCATCTCCAAGCACAGCAACACTTAGTGTGTTTTCGCCGTCTTTTATCTCCAAGTCATCACGCGCGTGCGCACACACACACACACACCACTGTTTATAACCTTTCAAATAAATCAATTCATGTCTGCACATTTTTAACGTTGTCATGCACTATATGAAGCCCACCTCACAAATAGCAGGATACAGATTATCTTCCGCAAGCTGGGGGTGCGGAACATGTCACACACAGTAGTTTGGGTCTGTGCTGTCTCCAGCTCCTCCTTCGTGGCGGATCTTAAAGCCTTAAACAGCAACAAACATGTGTCATTTGCCAACATAGTGCCAGGCATTAGGTGAGCGTCCACACCCAGTAGGACAAGAGAGCTGTGCTCCCTTTCTTTCCAGTGTAACTTACTGTACATGCAATCACAGGCGTGAAAGGGATACAAAGGAATATGTAGAGAGTTAAAGGAGACTCCAGGAGATGAAAGAGCAAAAATGATATTTTGAAAATGAGGCCACAGAGAGGTGCAAGCCATCCATGAGAGTTATAGATCCAGACCAGGAAGTGAACTGAAGGGAGAGGTAGCTGCTTCTGTGGGAGGTGGCCCTAAAAGACTAGGGAACTGAGCTCACCTTCTCGGCCACCTTTTTTAGGAACACATCATTTCTCTCTCCATAAGGAGAAGGCGTAGGCAACTTGTGTCTTCCCTTCAACCCAGTAACCTTCTCCCATGTCCTGCTCACCTCGATGGTCAGGGTTTCACCAGCATTCTTCCGTCCATTTCTTTGTGCAACTTTTCTAAGTTCCTTTAAGCCCTCATCTGGTTTATTGTTGATAATCAGCCACCGAGCGGATTCCACCACCCACCTGAAGCACACAAATGCAGTCAACTCTCTCTTGCTTATTTGTCTTATGATGATTGACTACAGGTGTTTTTGCCTTCCGCCTAATATCCACCACTTGTTGAGTTGGAAACTCAAGTTTTAGTTCATAAATACTAGGAAAATATGAGAAAGACCAGTCCATTGCTGTCCATCTTCATGGTTAGGAACAAACACTTTAGAGCCAACTCACTTCTTTTCTTACTCAGCAGACTTTCAAAGAAGCTTAGGAAGTTTCAGCTTGGGAGATCTTCACATGCGTAATTCCCTTCCAAGCTTGCCATGAGTTCTATCAAATTTGTGCTCATAGTATATAGTCTTTAAAAAAAAAAAAAAAGGAAGTCCCCAAATTATGTAGGCTTGAAGCCCAACAAAGAAGTATTCCTGCCACTGGCAGCTCTGTTGGTACCTTACTACATCAGTCAGTCACTTATTTACATCCACCTCGGGTTTCTCATCAATAAAATGGGGACAGTAGTACCATCTTCCCATTAGGGTTATTATGAGGATATAATGACATAATGGATGAGTCTGGCATGAATTACATTCTTCTCTCTCTGAACTCATCTTGCTTTTGAACTATTCCGACTCTTCTTTAGATGGTTTTAACTATAGGGATGAGGTTATCCATAAATAAATGTTCGTTAAAATCATTTAAGGAAAAAGGGAGTGCTGACCACACCATATAAATAAATCGTCCAATCTCATGCCAGGTTTTAGTACTGAAAAAACTATGCTTCTCTTTTATCAAATAGCTACATGAATAAATTTGCTGCCTCTTCCTTTTACTCAATTTCACCTGTGAAAATGAAAATCTGAAAATTTCGCCATAACCTCATTCATTCCAAAGCCAAAAAAGAATTAGTTATTTCTTTTTGAATAATTTGAGTCATATTTTTAAAAATGCTTAATGTTTGTTTACTTTTGAGAGGGGGGAGAGAGAGAGAGAGAGAGGAGTGGGGGAGGAGCAGAGAGAGAGGGAGACATAGAATCCGAAGCAGGCTCCAGGCTCTGAGCTGTCAGCACAGAGCCCCACACAGGGTTTGAACTCACGAACCACGACATCATAACCTGAGCCTAGGAGTTCTAGGTTTTTGTTTTGTTTTGTTCTTAAGTCTTACCCAGTATCACAGCCATAGGGTGATTCCAATATTATTCTCTTCAATATAACATATACTTTACAGACTTGTAGTCTATATTTTTCTTAAGATGGCAAAACAGAAATACCTAGAATTCCCAGGCTGAAAGGTCATTGTTACTTCCTGCTCTGCTTATCAAACTGCACAGGTTAAACAGATATGAGACATGGGTTTTAGGTCCAGACAATAAGAAAAGGCCCAGGGAATAAGAAAATCAATATATTCCAATTCAGCCTTCATCTTCATCCCAGGTTCCCATAAGGCAAAAAAGAGGAAGAAGGGTCACACCTCGAGGAGAGAAAGAAGACAAAGTAAGGTACAGACACCGCCAGCTGCAGGATGCGCCACTCTCGAAGGGCAAATGCCAGTCCTCCCAGAATTACCTGTCCAATACTCAAGGCACAATTTATCAGTACTATTGTCATGACTTTCGACCGGAGACTTATCCACTCTATGACTGAAACAAAACGCAGTTGGGTGAAATTTCAAGGTCAAATTCAAGGCTTGGGAAATGGAGCAGATCACAACTGTTGACTTACTGAGAATAGAGCCGGTGACCAAGATGGCGATGGCAGCACAACCTGACAAGAAGCGAAGGAAGCACTAGATGAGGGAGGTGGGAGCAAACGCGGCACCCGTCCCGATGACGGGAAGCTGTAATAAACACACCTGAGAACCACCTTTCTCCCAAACCTAAGAAACAGAGAGTCAGGTTAGAGTATGGGAGCCATAGGAATTTTCAGTAAACATGATTTCACTCGTGTGTAGAATTTAAGAAGCAAAACAGAGGGACATATGGTGGGGTGGGGGAAAGAGCGGGAAACAAACCATAAGACACTCTTAAATACAGAGAAGAAGCTGAGAGGTGGTAGAAGGAGATGGGTGGGGGGTTAGCTCTACGGGGGGTGGGTATTAGCAGGGCAGTTGTGATGAGCTGCGGGTGTTATATGTAACTGATGAATCACTGAATTCTACTCCTGAAGCCATTATTGCACTGTATGTTAACTAGAATATAAATAAAAATTTGAAAAGAAAAAAAAGAATTTGTGGAAAAACAAAACAAAAAAAAAATAAGAAAAAAATGAAAGGATATTCTGAAATTTAGAGAATTTTAACAAGTGATTCTTTGTACCCGGAAGTTTGGCAAATCAGGACTAAAACAACAGAAATGTCAAAAGTAACATCCCTGTTTATAATGCAGACAGTTTTAACACTTTATCATCCAGAGGGCCTAAGTGGCCCAGTCAGTTGAGTATCTGACTTCAGCTCAGGTTATGATCTCATGGTTCATGAGTTCGAGCCCCAAATGGGCTCACTGCTGTCAGCTTAGAGCCTACTTCAGGTATTCTGTCCCCCTCTCTCTCTGCCCCTCCATGTCTCTCTCATGCTTTCTCTCAAAAATAAATAAACATTTAAAATTTTTTTTATTTTTTATTTTTTAATGTTTTTTATTTATTTTTGATACAGAGAGAGACAGAGCATGAGAGGGGGGAGGGGCAGAGAGAGAGAAGGAGACACAGAACCGGAAGCAGGCTCCAGGCTCTGAGCTAGCTGTCAGCACAGAGCCTGACACGGGGCTCGAACCCACGAACGTGAGATCTGACCTGAGCCGAAGTCAGAGGCTGAACCGACTGAGCCACCCAGGCGCCCCACAAAAATAAATAAACATTTAAAAAAAAACTTTAAGGGCACCTGGATGGCTCAGTCGGTTCAGCCTCCGACTTTGGCTCAGGTCATGATCTCATAGTTCATGAGTTCAAGCCCCAGGTTGGTCTCTGTGCTAACAGCTCAGAACCTGGAGCCTGCTTCAGATTCTATGTCTCCCTCTCTCTCACCTCTCCCCTGCTCAAATTCTCTCTCTCTCTCTCTCAAAAATAAACATTAAAAAAAAGAGAGAGAGAGAGAGTCGGTTACTCAACTGACTGAGCTACCCAGGTACCCTGCTTCCTGGTTTTTTTCTTGTTTCAAGTTTTTATTTAAATTTTAGTTAGTTTACGTATAGTGTAATACTGGTTTCAGGAGTAGAATTAAGTGATTCTTCACTTACATATAACACCCAGTGCTCATCACAAGTGCCCTCCTTAATGCCCTTCACACATTTAGCCCACCCCCCACCCATCTAACCTCCAGCAACCCTCAATTTATTCTCTATAGTCTCTTATGGTTTGCCTCCCTCTCTTTTTTTCTTCCTTCCTTTATGTTCATCTGCCTTGTTTCTTAAATTCCACATATCAGTGAAATCATGTGGTATTTGTCTTTCTCTGACTTATTTTGCTTAGCATAATATACTCTAGCTCCATCCACATTGTTGCAAATGGCAAGATTTCATTCTTCTTACAGCTGAGTAATATTCCATTTTATATATACATATATAAAATGTGGTATATGTTTCCAGTAGAATATTATTCTATAGTATATATACTATATCTTCTATTTTAAGCCAGAATAATATTCTACTGGAAACATATACCACATTTTTTTCACATTTTCTTCATCTAGTCATCCATTGGTGGACATTTTGTGTATCCTATCTTTTTTCCTGATTACCATGGGGTTCACATAAAATATTTTATAGTTTACAAGTCTGTTGTAGGCTCCAACACAAAAACTCTAGGCTTTATTTCTCTATACACATACATTCTGTAATTGATGTCAGATTTTACCTCTTTATATATTATTTCCATTTATATTATTTCCATTAGAAAGTTCTGTGCTTATGATGAGACTTACTGTTTTTATCTTTTACTTATACACTATGGTGAAAAGTTATTTACATGCCATTATTAGAGTATTACAATATTCTGTTTGTTTTTATATCTATTGTTAACTATGGGAAGCTGCAAAGATTCAGCTACTCGGCCATTTACTAGCCGGTAATGTCACTCCCCTGGGGAGTTACAAAAATAGGCAGGGGAGCGCCACTCCCTGTCAGGAGAAGCCAGAAAAACAAAGATCAATCACCTACAGGCAGGGTGGTATCGGCCCTTCACCTGCTGTGCTAAAAACTTTAGTTTGTTTCCTTCTTTACCCTAGCTTTGACTCTGTTTCCTAGCAACCAACCCTGTCAGTTTCTCGCCCTAAACCCTATATAGGTGTGGGGTTTTTTTCTAATGGAGAATAAAAGAGGCTTGATCAGAAAACGCTTGTCTTGCCTCACTCTCTGTGCGCCCCTTCCTGCCCTACTCTCTCTCCCTCCCTCAGGAACAGACCCGCAACAATTTACCACCCCGCTGGCCGGGGCAGGACCGGACAAGTGGCGCCCAACGTAGGGCTGAGTGAGAGGGACCCGTTGAAGAACACCGATCAGTAAAAGCAGCCGGCCAGGCAGATTTTCGCCTGGTCCACAGCTGGGGTTGAAGCAGCCGGCCACGTGGAATTTCACGGGGTCCACGGCTGGGGATTTAAATCAGCCGGTCATGCAAATGTTTGCGTACCCACGGCTGGGGATTTAAAGCAGCCGACCACGTGAAATTTCACGAGGCCCACGGCTGGAGTTTAAAGGAGTCAACTACGTGGACGGCCGCGCAGTTCACGGCTCGGGTGAAAAAGCAGCCGACTACGTGGGAGCCTGCCACGCAGTCCACGGCTGGGGTAAGTGGTCAGTGATTTTAGGGCAGGAATAAGATAAATAGTCTAAACAGAGACCCTCAGAGCACAGGGAGTGAAGGTTAAGAAAAAGCAATTAAGTGTTTTCAGTGTTTTTCTGACGTTTCGGTCTTGTTTGTAAAACCTGTGTGGAGGGAGAATGATAGCCTCTGGTGTGTGTGGGGGGGGGGGGTGAATGATTGGTCTCCTCATTAGAGGGGGCTCCCTACCTTTGTTTGTCTTTGCGTCACTGTATTATAAGAAATAAGGGATGGGCAATACAAAGTCTGTTCTACTTGTTTTGGGTTGCTGCAAACGCCCTCCCATAGAGATAGGCAGAGTTGATATGAAGTATGTAAATTAAGTTTTGAGCCACAAAGAGTCTAAAGAAAGAGATCTATTTATTTCCCAGGTTAACAGCTAAAAGTTTAAAACTGCCCCGTTGCCCAGGGCAACCAGAGGGCCATCAGGTTGCAATCCGCTGGGTGGGGAGAGGCCAGTTTGCATCACACTAGCGTCTCCCTCTGCCTCTGGTGATAAGAGGTTAAAATCAACTAAGGGGAACAAAGTATCTTACCTGGGCTCAAACAGAACTTATTCAGTGCTTAAATCTACCAGAAGTCAAACAGGTTCCTATGATCTCTACCCCACTTTTTAACACGTGTATGTTGAGAGGATGGTTAATTTGGTCTGTTGTATAGTTTTCATTGAGTAAATAGTTTTAAAGGTTCTTAGTAAGTTAAAACGTTAAGGTTTTACTTGCTAATAAACTGAGACTAAATTCATTGGCTGTCTAACAAGTTAAACCTAAAGCAAAAGCCACAACTCGTAATTGGTATATTGATATAGGATGAGGCCTGTAGATGCTTGTGCTTTTTGACTTGTGGCAAAACAACTGGGGATATTTAAAACTGTTAAAAAGCTGCTTTGTACTTAATTGATTCAAAAGTTTACCATCTAAGAAAAGTTTTGGTTACTAAGCCCTCAATGGGAGACTAAGATTTCTAAGAGTTAATAGTCTGCTAAGTGTAATTTAGACTGTGGGTAAATGGTACACCTGCTCAAATATATGTGCAGTTCCTAAAGTTTTAATGTTTTAGTATAAGATCATTACTTAACACCTTTAGTAATCAAAATGTTAAGTGTCACTGAATTTCTTTGTTAAAGTGACTCTTGTCAGATCTTTAGCAATGTCCATTTCTGAAATTTTGTCACAGAACGTGTTTCTTCTTTAAGGGAAGTTGTAAAAGGGACTTTGGGGACGAATGCAGTATTTGACATCTTTTAGATTAATACTAAAATGGGTAAACATTTCCAGAGCTAGAAGCTGTATTCAAACTGAACAAGAATTAGGAACATAGGGTTAAGTAAACTGATAAAAATTATAGTGTTGTGACTCTTGTTGTTGGAAATATTCTTGGTCCCTTAAAACTGACAATGGACCCGGATATACTGGGACCGTGTTCTCTAAATTCTGTCAACAGTTACACATTAAACACATCACTGGAATTCCTTATAATCCACAAGGACAAGGTACAGTAGAACGAGCACATCTGTCCTGAAAAAATACCCTTGATAAAATAAGAGGGGGGGAATGGTACCCCACCAAGGGATCTCCCAGAAGTCTTTTACACCATGCACTCTTTATTTTAAATTTTTTAACTTTGGATAAAGAAGGACGCTCAGCTGCTGAGTGTCTCTGGCAAAATGAGATGCAAAAAACTTTCACTCCCGTGCTTTGGAAGGACCCCTTGGATAACAAGTGGCATGGTCCAGGCCCGGTTTTAATCAGGGGACGAGGAGCAGTCTGCATCTACGCACAAAAAGCGGATGCAGCCCGATGGTTGCCGGAGAGATTAGTAAAGCAAATTGATCATAATACTCAGCCCTCCAGGGAGAAAAAATCTCCTTGAGAGAAATCTTTGTCTTTTCCTTTAGGACCATGTGGGGAAAAGAGGCTTCAGGAAGATCTGGAGAAGAGGAGGAGGGACTCCATCGACAGTCATTTCCTCAGTGGCTTTAATGGACTTTTACCCTATCTGTCCCGCTTTTGAGACCTATTGTGGATTTACTGATCTTGGTGCCCTTGGGCCCTGTTCTATTCAATAAGGTCATGGCTCTCCTAAGGCAGCAAATAGGCACATTATCATAAGCTCGATATGGCTGATCAGGAAGCAGATGGAAGAGCTATATTATGGCAAGAGGCATGGGCTGGCTAGCCAAGGATGGGTAAGAGAGGCCTTACCATCCTATCAACCTAAGACAGGCCACTCAGACACAGGCTTCTGGGTGTGCCCATGACGGGTAAGAAGGATTGGCAGGCCTCCAACCTAAGACAGGCACAGTCCTTTCCTTGCCCATACTATCATATTCTGGAAGAATCCCTTTTTTGAATTAATAAAGAAGGGAGGACCTGTGGGAAGCTGCAAAGATTCAGCTGCTCGGCCATTTACTAGCCGGTAATGTCACTCCCCCGGGGAGTTACAAAAATAGGCAGGGGAGCGCCACTCCCTGTCAGGAGAAGCCAGAAAAACAAAGATCAATCACCTACAGGCAGGGTGGTATCGGCCCTTCACCTGCTGTGCTAAAAACTTTAGTTTGTTTCCTTCTTTACCCAGCTTTGACTCTGTTTCCTAGCAACCAACCCTGTCAGTTTCTTGCCCTAAACCCTATATAGGTGTGGGGTTTTTTTTCTCCTGGAGAATAAAGGAGGCTTGATCAGAAAACGCTTGTCTTGCCTCACTCTCTGTGTGCCCCTTCCTGCCCTACTCTCTCTCCCTCCCTCAGGAACGGACCCGCAATGATTTACCGCCCTGCTGGCCAGGGCGGGACCGGACAGTTAACGGTAAGATTTATTCTTTTATATACTTTTTTCTTTTCTTTCTATTTATTATTTATTTGTTTAAGCATACTTTACATTACTTTCAGCTGTACAGAATACTGAGTTGACAAGTTTATATGCTATACTTTGTTCATCACAAAGCATAGCTACCATCTGCCCGCAAACATTGCCATTACAATATCATTGACTATATTTTTTATGTTGTGTCTTTTAGTCCCTTGATTTCATTATTTTACAACTAGAAGGCCACTCTCCTTCACCCATTTTTCCCATCCTCCCCTCCAGCCCCAAGCCCTCTGGCAACCATCAGTTTGTTCTCTATATTTATATGTCTGACTCTGATTTTTTTTTGTTTATTCATACATTTTTTAGATTCCACATATGAGTGAAATCAAATGGTATTTGTTTTTCTCAGTCTGATTTATTTCACTTTGTATAATACTCCCTTGGCCTAGCCGTGCTGTCTCGGAAGATGAAAGCACAATCTCCTCCTTTATTATGACTGCGTAATAGTCCATCTTTCTTATCCATTCATCTATCAATGGATGCTGAAGTTGCTTCACATCTTAGCTATTGTAAGCAATGCTAAAATAAACATAAGAGCGTGTATATATTTTTGAATTCGTGTTTTCATTTTCTTTAGGTAAATACCCAACAGTGGTAAAACAGCTTGTTTTATGACCTAAAATGTAATCTATTCTGAAGAATGTTTCGTGTGCATTCAAAAAGAATGTGTATTCTGTTGTATTTGGATGGAATGTTCTGTATATATCTGTTATGTCCACCTGGTCCAATGTGTCAAAGACACTGTCTCCTTGTTGATTTTCTGCTTGGAAGATCTATCCATTGATGTAAGTGGGGTGTTGACGTTTCTTACTATTTTTGTATTACCATCCGTTTTTCTCTTTATACTTGTTAATATTTGCTTTATGTCTTTAGGTGCTCCAGTGCTAAATGGATAGTTATTTGCAGCTGTTATATCTTCTTGTTGAATTGATCCCTTTATCATTAGTAATGCCCTTCTTTACCTTTTTTTACACTCTCTACTGAAAGTGTATTTTGTCTGACATGAGTATTACTGCCGTAGTTTGTTTGTTGGTGTTTATTTTTTGCTTCAATTTGCATGGAATATCTTTTTACATCCCTTCATCTTCAGTCTGTATGTGTCTTTTAAGTCTGAGGTGAGCCTCTTATAGCATATGGATGGGTCTTGTTGTTTTCTTTTTTTAATCCATTCCACCACCCTCTTTTCATTGGAGTGGTTAGCTCATTTACATTTAAAGTAATTATTGATAAGTATGTACTTATTGTCACTTTGTTACTTGTTTTCTGGTTGTTTCTGTAGTCCTCCTCTCTCCCTGTCTTCTTCTGCTGTTCTTTTTTCTTTGTGATTGATGAGATTCTGTAGTGTTATGTTTGGCTTTCTTTCACTTTATCTTTTGTGTATCTATTACAGGTTTTGAGTTTGTGATTACCATAAGGTTCACATATTGTCATATGTGAGGTTTCCTAAGTAAATGGCAGTCTATATTAATCTGATGGTCCTTCAAATTAATACACATGTTTGTTTCATTTTGTTTTCCTTTTCCCTTTCTTTTATGTCCTCCATATTTTATGTACATCCTGTCATATCTTACATCTTTTTATTCATAGTTTCCTTATGTCTAATTATAGCTATTTCTTTTCCATTTAAAAAAGTCCTCCCCTTAACATTTCTTGTAAGACTCGTTTGGCGGTGATAAACACCTTTAGTTTTTGTTTGTCCATCTGGGAAACTATCTCTTCTTCAAATCTGAATGATAACCTTGCCATATGGAGTATTTTGGGCTGTAGATTTTTCTTCCTTTCAGCACTTCAAATATATCGTGTCACTCCCTTCTGGCTTGTTGAAAAATCATCTGACAGCCTATAAGTTTTCCCTTGTAGGTAACTTTTGGTTTCTTTCTTGTTGCTTTTAAGATTCTCTCTTTATCTTTAACTGCTGTCATTTTCATTATGTGCCCTGGTGTGGACCTCTTTGAGTTCATTTGGTTTATAACTTTCTGTGCTTCTTGGACTTAGGTGTCTATTTCCTTCCCCAGATTAGGAAAGTTTTCAGTTGTTATTCAAATAAGATTTCTGGACCTTTCTTTCTTTTTTCTTCTGGGACTCCTATAATGTGCATGTTTGTTCACTTGATGTTGTCCAAGAAATCACTTGACCTATCCTATCTTTTTTTATTTATTTAAATTCAATTTACATACAGTGTAGTCTTGGCTTCAGGAGTAGAACCCTATATCCACCCCGACAAGTGCCCTCCTTAATGCCTGTCACCCATTTAGCCCATCCCCTCCTCACC
>NC_043710.1:8091434-8134375 GCF_006229205.1 Suricata suricatta
CTGCCCTTGGTGGGATGCCTGGGGCTGGTGTGGGCTAGGGGCCCAAGTCTCACCGAGGTGACTTGTGGGTTAGGGGGCCCAGGCCAGGCTCTGGCGGGTGCTTTCAAGGTGGAAGGGAGTGTGCACAGTGTCCATCAGCCCCACGCTCCTGGAGATCATCCTGGCAACTCCTCTCCAACCTGCTTGGCAAAGTTCTAGGGCTGGCTCTTTGATATGCCAGTCTCTTTTTTAAAGAAAGAAGAAGGAAGAAATGAAAGGGGACAAGAATCAGTAGCTTATTTTCTGTGCCTCAGTTCAACCAGGGCTGGTGGAGGCTTTTGGGTCCTGATCTCACTGAGGCAGCAAGCCAGCTACAGCATCCAGACCCTGCCCTCCTCCGGGCTTTGGGGGGGGAGGCGGGGTATAAACCGTGTAATTCCCCAGTCCCCCTGACCCGGAGAGTTATTTCCACAGCTTCTCCTGTTTGGCTGGTGTAACTCTAGTGCTGCCTTTTATACGCTAGCCTTTCTGCTTTTTTCTTTATTATTTTTTTCCTCTTTCAAGTTTTTATTTAAAATTCCAGTGAGTTATTATACCGTGTAATATTAGTTCCTTTTTTTTTTTTCTCTGTGCCCCAAGGACAGAGGAATCTGTTACCAGTCCTTCACTACTCCTCCCCCCTGCCATTCACAGTGTGGGGGAAGGGGTTGGCTTTGTCCCAATGTCTCCGGTCTCTCTGGCGGCTTTCTTTGCCTTTTTGTCTGTCCCCCGTTGTGCAGAGGCTGTTCTGCTGGCCCTCAGTTCCTCTTCAGGAGAAACAGTTCATCACACAGGTGTACTTTGGTGTGTTCGATGGAAGGGGGACTCGGGGTCTTCCTCTGGCACCATCTTGGACCCGAAACTCCCCGACCCTGTTGTAAACTTTTTTGCTGTTTGTTTAGTGCCCTTTTGTTTCAACTTGAAGACATTCCTTCAGCACATCTTGTAAGGCAGGTCTAAAGTAACACATTCCCTCAGGGTTGTTGTTTTTTAAGTTTATTTACTTATTTTGAGAGAGAGAGAGAGAGAAAGCATGAGAGCCAAGGAGGGACAGAAAGCGGGAGAGAGGGAGAGTCCAAAGCAGGCTCCACACTGTTGCAGAGCCTGTCATGGGGCTTGAACCCGTAAACCGTGAGATCATGACCGGAGCCGAAACCAAGAGTCTGACGCTTAACCGACTGAACCATTCAGGCGCCCTCACATTCCCTCGGTTTTGTCTAGGAAAGTCTTTATTTCTCTTTCATTCTTTTCTTTTTCAGGTTTTATTTGTTTATGTTTTATTTTATTTTATTTATTTGCTTACAGTTTTTTTAATTCCAGTATCCATAATGTGTTTTTTTGATAAAATTTTTAAATGTTTTTTATTTATTTTTGAGACAGAGCATGAGCGTGGAGGGGCAGAGAGAGAGGGAGACCAGAATCGGAAGCAGGCTCCAGGCTCTGAGCTGTCAGCACAGAGCCCAACATGGGGCTCGAACCCACAAACGTGAGATCATGACCTGAGCAGAAGTCGGAGGCTTAACCCACTGAACCACCCAGGTGCCCCAATGTGTTTTAATCTTACAGGTGTCAGGTACAATATAGTGATTCACCAATTCTATACGTTACTCAGTGTGCATCATGGTAAGTGTACTCTGAACCTCCTGCACCAGTTCACCCTTCTCTCTGGCAACGATGCATTTGTTCTCTATAGTTAAGAGTCCTTATTTGTTTGTCTCTTTTCTCTTTATTCGTTTGTTTTGTTTCCTATATTCCACATGAGAATGAAATCATATGACATGAAAAGACAGTTTTGCCTGATAAAGTGTTCTTGGTCGGCAGGTTTTTCTTTCAATATTTTGAATACATTATCCCATCCCCTCCTGGCCTGCAGGGTTTCGGAGAAATCTGTCAATAATCTTCTGGGAACTCGCTTGTATGTAATAAATTGCTTTTTTCTTGCTGCTTTCAAAATTCTCTTTTTATCTTTAACTTTTCATAATTTACATCTACTGGACTTGGCATTGATCCCTTTGGGTTCTACCTATTTGGAAACTTGGGGGCTTCATGAATCAAGATGTCCATTTCCCTCCCTCCCCAGATTTGGGGGCTTCTCAGCCATTATTTCTTTAAGTAAGCTTTCCACCCCTTTCTGTCTCTCTTCTCCTTCTAGGACACCCATGATTCATACATTTTCTCATTGTGCCCCACATACTATGTGATTTTCCCTATCTCATATGCCTTTGAACTATTGCTCAATTTTTTTTTTCTTTCTCTCCCTTTAGCTGGATAATTTTGAAAGACCTCTCCTTGAAGTTCACTTGTTTTTTCTTCTGCATTATCAAGTCTACTGTTGAAGCTCTCTATTGAATTATTCAGGACAGTCACTGGATTCTTCAGTTCCAGGATTTTTATTTGGTTCTTTATGTTCTCTGTTTCTTTACTACACTTCTCATTTTGTCCACACACTGTTTTCCTGATTTCATTTAGCTACCCGTGCTTTCTTATATTTTTGAACTTCTTTAAGATAATTACAGTAAAATCTTGATTTGTGAGCATAATGCATTCTGGAAACATGCTTGTAACTCAAAGCACTTGTATATCAAAGCGAATTTCCCCCATGAGAAATAATGGAAACTCAGATAATTTGTTCCAAAACCTCAAAATATTCATACAAAAATGATGACAATATTGCAACATAATATAAAATAATGAATAAAATACAAAGTATAAAGAAAAATAAATAAATTGACCAGTACTTAACCTTTGAAAACCTTCACGTCTGGTGTGGGGGAGACGAGAGAGGAGGGTTATTTTGTAGGACGACTTTTACGATCACTAAGAGAATCACTGCTGTCTATTGGCTCAATGGAATCTTTTTCTTTTTGTGCAACTTTACCAAGAAACCTATCCAATGACACCTGCTTTTCTCTCCTTTGGAGGAGTTGACAGAAATGTGACACTGCATTGTCATTGAACACCGCTCTCCTTGGTACGGCCTTATTTGGGCGGTGCTTTTCTACAAAATTTTTCACTGTTTCCCACATTTTACTCATCTCTCTAATCACACATGAAGTGAAGGATTCCTCTGCCTCTTTCTTCTCCTCTACAGATGAAATGCAATTTGCAATTTCGACCACTTGCACACCTCATTCAATGACGTCTTCCTTAACTTCCACCATAACCATCTCCTCCTTACCGCCTTTCTGTTCAACCTTTTTCTGCATGGGGGCCATTGTATATGCTTGCATGGATGTTGACTACAGGACAGTATTCATAACCTCTTGTCATAGACTGTATCTAATGTAACTGGCAATAAGGTAGCAGGGGAAAGGGTCTATATCTGCACAGCTCGACCGAGAATGAAGCAAAGCCTTCCTAAGTTTACTTTCTTATGGAAAAGGACTGTCTATAGGCGCTTTGAAGTGACAAAAAATACACTAGTGCCAGTGGTGGGCACCTTCTAACATTCTGAAAAATCACTGATTTTTGCCCAACACTGTTGCCTAAGACCAAGCGTCCGAGCGTGGTAGACAGTCACCCGCAATTCCACAGTGAGAACGAAAGAAGGACCATTAGTTCAGCCATGATCATGTGACATTTGGCACCACGTTTTACTCATTGCAGGACGTCACTCGTTTACCAAGTTAAAATTTATTAGAAATGTTTGCTTGCCTTGTGGAATATTCACAGAACAAGTTACTCACAATCTAAGGTTTTACTGTATGTTGAATTCTCAAGAAGTTGATGGAAAATTTTTAAAAATGGGTGACCTGGGTGACTCAGTCGGTTAAGTATCTGACTTTGGCTTGGGTCATGATCCCATGGTCTGTCAGTTCAAGCCCCACGTCTAGCTCTGTGCTGACAGCTCAGAGCCTGGAGCCTGCTTTGGATTCTGTCTCTGTCTGTCTGTCTGTCTGTCTCTCTCTCTCTCTCTTTCTCTCTGACCCTCCTCAACTCATGCTCTGCCTCTCTCTCTCTTTCAAAAATAAATAACATCAAAAATATTGTTTAAGAAATTTTTTTAAAAATTTACAAAAGGGGACTCCTGGGTGGCTCAGTCGGTTGAGCATCCAACTTGATTTCGGTTTCAGGTCATGATCCCAGGGTTGTGGGATGGAGCCCAGCATCAGGCTCCATGCTGAACATGAAGGCTGCTTAAGATTCTCTCTCTCTCTCTCCCTCTCTCTCTCTCTCTCTCTCTCTCTCTCTCTCTCTCTCTCTCTCAAAACAAAAAAACAAAATAATAGTAATTAAAAAATAAGTTGATGAATCTCCATTTATTTACGGTCAGTTACTGGGGCATTATTAGCTTCCTTTGGTGTTGTCTTGTTTGCCTGATTCTTCACGATCTTACACCCTTACATTTCAAGGATCAGATACGTCCTGACTTTACAGCCAGTTGTGTCAGGTATAGACCTTCTCCTTCAGAGTCCCCAGACTGATAAGACTGCTTCCAGGATCATGGCCGGGTGAGGCTGGAGCTGGGTCATGCGGCTGCTGTAGGAGCTTTGAAGTGACAAAAAAGTGACAACAATCCAGTCAGGCCAGGTTAGTGGCCTTTTACTGGTGGTTATGGGTTGGTGTGGCTGCTGCCAGGTCCCTGGACTGGCAAGACTGCCCTGAACCCTGGTGTGGAGGGTCACAGGGCCGCTTCAAGTTCTATGGTAAGGTCTGAGATCAGTGAGTCTGTTACCAAGGTCGCCAATGAGCAGGGCACTTCCTGGGTCCCTTGGTGAATGAGGCTTGTGGCAGGATCACAGAAAAGTGGGGGTAGAACTGGGCCTGCAGGGGGCAGGCTCCTTTCAGGTCCGTAGCCAAGACCGTGATCAGCAGGCCTGCTGCTAGAGTGTACACCTACCTTCTCAAGGCTGTCCTTCTCGACCTTGGCCTCTACTGAGCTTTTGAAACCTCTGACCTGAATCCCAAGGCTCCCACAAAGGCATCTTGTCTGTGGATGACTGATAAATCCTTGCTTCTATGTGGGGATAAGGCTGGGGACCTCCTACTCTGCCCTCTTGCTGACATCGTGCTCCTTTTTTCTCTCTTTTAATGTAGGTATTTATAGCTATCAGTTTCCCACTGAGCCTTGTCTTTACTGCATCCCATAGTGTTGGTATGTGGCATTTTTTATCCAATTCATCTCTTGAGTATTTTCTAATTTCCCTTGTGATTTCTTCTTGGACCCATTTGTTTTTTGGAAGCATGCTGTTTAATTTCCATGAATTTGTAAATTTTCCAGTTTTGCCTCTGCTATTGATTTATTTCTAGTTTCACTCTGTTGTTAATCAGAGAAAATGCTTTGTATCATTTTGATCATTTGAACTCTATTGATTCCGGGTTTTGAGCCTTAACTGCAGTCTAGTCTGAACAATGTTCCCCTCCACTTGGGAAGCACGTGTATTCTGCTGTCGGATAGAGAGTTCTGCACATTCTGTCGGCGCTGCGGGTTGATGCCGAAGACCTCTCCCTCCTTACTGTGTGTCATCTCTGTCTTCACACAGGCTGACCCCCTGTCTTGGAGTACCTTTCCCCCGCTGCTCATAGGTTACTCCTCATCTTTCTAAATGAAAAGTATTATGGTACCTCCTTATAAATACTGCTCTGAAATGCCCCCAGGTCTTACAGAGATCTCATTTCTCCGTCCCACGCAGAGATATCTGTGGCAACAAAATGGTATTTATCACCCACGATAATTCTCCACTTCCAGCTCTAGCTCCATGGGAACCAAGGCGACCCACAACAGTATACATTGCATATTGGAACTCAGTAAAGACTTCTTTGCGAAAGGGTTAATCATAGGCTGATGAAAACACCCTAGAATAAGGGCAGCAGTGAGCTGGAGACACTCACCTGTCTGAGAGATGACCGTATATGAAGCCTCCCACCAACATTCCAGCCATGAACAGGAACTGAGCAACTGATCTCCATGACTGGTAACTACGTACGAGGTCCCACTGGAAGAGAAGGAAACCAGCTTCGGGGAGTTTCACAGCAGCTTACAATCCCTCAGTGTTCACTTCCTGCAAAAACCGTCGGTGGACATGCTCTCCAGTCTCCCTCTCCTAAATGTAGGATTAGCTATATCATCCAACTCTCAATTTAAGCATGACTTCCTCTAGAAATCCTCACCTAAATCTTCTATGTTATATGAAGGCCGGTCTTTATATTCACTTACATCTCATGCCTCAGGGATTCTCCATCTTTACCACACACTGAAAACATTGGGGAGATTTTCTAGAATACTGATGCCTGCATTTCTCATCTAGAGTGAAATACACTGATTTGCTTCTCTGAGAAGTATCCAGGGTATGGAGATTTTTTTTTTAATTGATACAGGTCTTTCCAATTTGCAACTAGGCTGAGAGCAAGTGACCAGAAAGTAACACATTATATTAAGTACTGACTTGTCTGATCATCAGTATTCACCTTCTATTTAAAGACCTCTGGTAGTGGAATTCATGCCTAGTTGGTTGATTTCACTGGCCTCAAATTCAATATAAGTGCTTGGCAATTAAGAGAAGCAATCATGGGGCACCTGGGTGGCTCAGTCAGTTAAGTACTGGACTTCGGCTTAGGTCATGATCTCACAGTTTGTGGGTTCAAACCCCATGTCAGGCTCTGTGCTGACAGTTCAGAGTCTAGAGCCTGCTTTGGATGCTGTGTCTCTCTCTCTCTCCCCCTCTCTCTTCTCTCAAAAATAAATAACATTAAAAAAATTTGTTTAAAAAGAAAATAAGCAATCACTGTTTGCTAAAAGCATGAAAGAGAGCTGACTATAGGATGTCTACACAGTAACTGAAAACTTGAATCAGGCTTATTCTGTCATTCTAAATACCCAGACCTAGTACTCACAGATGGTAAAAGGGGCCTCTTACCTCAGACACCATGGTGGAGAGGAAGGAGCTCTGGTCATAAACCCAGCCATCCAGACAGGCCTCTGTGTCTGGCTCAGTCCTGTTGGTGAAGGTTCCATTCAGATGAAGGAGATGCCACTGGGGACGGATAAAGCGCTGACGTTTCTCTGGCCTCGATTCTGAGTCCAATGGGATGGAGATCCTAAGGAGGGCATCAGGGCTAAGAATGCCAGTATCATTATCAGTGACTGTGTCATTGTCAAGGATGTTCACCCAGCAGCGATGACTGGGAATGGCTGCAGTGAAGTTCTCCAAAAGGAAATGACTTAATAGCAACAGTAAATAAGGAAAAACTAAAACTATCTGAAGGATATGGAATTTCCCCAGGCCACCAACTTGATCCAGGAGCTCCTGAAAGGCCATTGAGTGTGAAGAAGTGATCCTAGAGAGGAGACACGATGCCTTTATGGAGATAAATTCAAAGGGAGAAAAAGGTTTCCTTCCGTTAATTCACACTAAGTCAGTGTGACCTCACATCTCTCTTGCAACAGAGCCGTGGAAACAGGATCCCCAGACCTTTTGGAATCAGGAAGTGTTAATTTTTTAGTAGAGTCATAGAGAAAATTATTTACCAGAGACAACTTCAGTTGACAAAGAAATCTGTTTAAAGTTTTAATCTGTGAATGTGCTTCCTTTAGTGATCTTCTGAAATTAGCATTGGACTTTGTCATGCATGTAACTCTCCAAATAAACTAAAATAAGCCTGCCGTGCGGTCTTCAATCATTTCCAGAAAATGAAATTTGAGCAACAAAAAGAATGGTTGTGTGATTTTTCTGTGGAAAGAAAAAAGTATTTTTCTTGTTTCATACTGAATTTAGATTAAGATCATTAATAAATATGGTCCTTAGTTGTTAATCAAGACAAAGTGGATTTACTATTTCTGGTAACTGATACCACACTTCACTTTCAGTCACACCAGGAATTTTAGATTCCTTGCAATGTGGATACAGAAGGAAGGCAGTGGTAAACACACACACAGGCTTATTTTCTCAGGTTTATTTTATTTTTTATTTACATGATACTTTTGAGGATCTTTTCTGGGCTAGTTTAGAATCCTGATTAATTGGTTGTTTCATCATTAGGGATGAAGCTTCTTTATCTCTGATTGTGTTTCTTGACTTTAAGTGTGTGCTTTCTCATATTTAAATAGCCATTTCAAGTTTCTTATACTTACAATTTGCATAGAATCTTCTAATCCCTTAGGTATTTTTTATGGATTTATTTATTTTAATGCTTATTTATTTTTGAGAGAGAGCATGAGCAGGGGAGGAGCCAAGAGGGAGGGAGACACAGAATCCAAAGCAGGCCCCAGGCCCTGAGCTGTCACCACAGAGCCCAGCGTGGAGCTTGAACCCAGGAACCACAAGATCATAACCTGAGCCAAAGTCAGATGCTTAACAATGACTAAGCCACCCAGGCGTCCCTGGGTATTTTTTAATTGAGGTGTTTATTGAGAGGCACCTGTGTGGCTCAGTGGGTTGAACACCTAACTCTTGGTCTCCGTTCAGGTCTTGGTCTCAGTGTCGTGAGTTTGAGCCCCATGTTAGACTTCACACTGGGGTGAAACCTACAAGAAAGAAATTAAGAAAAAAGGAAGGGAGGGAGGGAGGAAGGTTTATTGAGGTTATTGTAGAATCACATGCAGTTGTAGGAATAATGAGAACCTGCCATTCCCCTAGCTTCCCCTGAAAGTAATATTTTGTGAAACTATAGTATAATCTCACAACTAGGATATTGATACTGATAAAATCCACTGATCTCATTCATATTTCCTCAGTTTTACCTGTATTTGTGTGTGTGTGTGTGTGTGTGTGTGTGTGTTTACTACTATATGTTTTTTTAAAATCACATGTGCAACTTAGTGTTCCCACCACCTCAATCAAAATAACAAGCAGTTCGTCTCCACTGGTATCGCTCATGTACTGTTGTTATAAGTAATACTCACCTCCTTCCTGCTTCTGTCATCCCCTTTTCTACCTTTGGCAGCTACTAAACTACTTTACATTTTTTAAGCTTCTGCTAATTAAAAAATTGTTATATACAAAGAATAATATGGAAGAGGGACGTCATCAAAATGGTAACATAAGCTGCTCCCAACTTCAGTCCCCCTCCAAAGAAGATCAACTGGCAACTGTTCTTAGAAAGACACCGTTGTGAAAATCCCAGAACCCAGCAGTGAGGCTGAAGTAACACTTGAACCACAGGATCACATTAGAAGAGCAAGAGCAGTGGCTACACTCCGACCATATTGCCCCGCCTCCATGCCAGCACAATGCCACACTGAGCCTACAGTTTCTCCAGTGAGAAAAAGAGAACTCAGGGTAGACATCACTTCCCTCAGCTTTGGGAGTTGCTTCTCAGAAAGTCCAGTCAGGTATCACCCCATGGGGATTACTGGGGAAAACAACAGGGCTCCATCACTGGGAATCAGGTAGAGATGAAGGGACAAAGCTTACGTTAACCATGCTTGGATCTTGACAGACCATATTCCTGCTTGCTGTGGCATATTCCAGCTTGCCGTGGCACCGAGAGCCCAGTCAGGGGTTCTGCCCATCTGCAGAGCTGAGCCGGTGGCCCCATCTTGACAGTTGGTAGTTCTGACAACAGAGTTCAGTTGGTAGTTCTACCTGATTTGGGTCCCCAGCCAACAAACTATACCAGCTGTGGAGCTGGTTATATGGCCCCGCTTATGAAGGAAAGCAAATTCACAGTCCTGCCCAACTGCTGGGTGTAGCCTCCATTCTCATTAAACCAGGAAGTCTAACAAGGGAACCCAGATAGCCATAGAACCCATCCAATGGTCTCACTTGGATAGGCATCCAAGACCAAGTCTTTCTCAACTGTTAAGAATAACCTCTGGCCCCTAGGTAACCAGGGACCCTGAACAGCGACCCTAGGCAGCCTCAGAGCCCAGACTATGGCACCACACAGCCACGGAGCACAGGCAAACACTGCACCCCACAGCAGAGCCCAGCCTCTGCCTTTGCCTTAGGAAAGCCTTATCTAGTAACACCACCCAATTATAGAGCATTGCCTGGAGCCCCACACAACAAAGAAGCTCAGACAGCAAACCTGCCCAACCATAGCCTCTAATTCCATCCAACTGTGGGATACACCTGGTGGCCTGTCCCAACCAGAGACGCAGCCAGCAAACTTGCTCAACAGTATACCAAAGTCAGTGGCCTACTTTATTATGAAGTCCAGCCTGCAGACCCACTCAAATCTGGGAAGAGCCTACAGCCCTGCTTAATCATACAGCCTGAGGCCTCATCCAACTGTTAAGCTCTGTCTGAAGCCCACTTGAATACAAAGTTCACCCAACAACACCATCCAGTTGGGGAGCAGAGCCTCAAATCCCAACAACCAAGAGCAATTGCAGAACTTAGTTTGAAGCCTTGCCAGTCACAAAGTCTGATTCATGGCACCACCTTGTCAAGGAATGGTTCATGATCTCACCCAACCAGAGGGGATTGCAGAGCCCAGCTAGTGGCCTCACCTGGTCACAGAGTAAATCCAGCTGCTTCACTCAAAAGGGAGTCTACACCCCATCCTTACTTATAGGTGGATCCCAGCCAGAAGAAGCTCTGCCCCAAGCACAGAAAATAATAGTCAATGGTCTTTTCAACTAGAGATCCCACTAACAGGCCCCGCCTGCCCATTTCTGCTACCAACTGACCCAGCCAGTACCCCAAGCTGAGATAACTAGTAAAGATCTTTTCTTGCCAAAGTAAACATAAATCTGGAAGAGAAGAAATTCAACAAAGATAGAAATCATCCAAAGAAACCAAACAGAAATCCTAGAGCCAAGGAATATAATGAGTGAACTAAAGGATTAAATAGAAAATTTCAACAGAAGACTCAACCATCCAGGAGAAAGAATCAAAGAACTTGAAAATAAGCCCAGCCAAATAAGAAAAGAAGAATGAAAAAGAGTAAAGAAAGCCTATGGACTTTATGGGTCACAACCAAGGAAATAATCTATGTGTTATGGGAATCGAAGAAGGAGAAGAGAAAAGGACAAAAGTTAACTTAAAGAAACAATAACTGAAAACTACCTAAACTTGAGGAAAGAAATGGACCTCAGATTCATGGAGCCCAAAAGACCCCAATTGGGTTAAATCTGAAAAGAGCTTAACTGAAACACATTATAATGAAATTGTTGAAGGTCAAACACGAAGAGAGCGTTTTGAAAGCAGCAAAAGAAAAGTGACTCATCACACACAAGGGAGTTGTCGTAACACTATTGCCAGAAACCTCAATGGAAATTTTGCAGGCCAGAGAGAGTGGAA
Source organism: Suricata suricatta (assembly GCF_006229205.1). NCBI lineage: Eukaryota > Metazoa > Chordata > Mammalia > Carnivora > Herpestidae > Suricata > Suricata suricatta. The sequence goes on from NC_043710.1 coordinate 8,102,639, forward strand.
TGATATACTCAAAATAATAAAAGAAAAATATTAACCAAGAACACTATACTAAAGAATACTATACTAAACTAATTCCTAAATATTTTATTGTTTTTTATTTTAATATGAATGGGATTTTTTTTCCTTCATATAATTCATTGTTAGTGTATGGAAATGCCACTAATACCTGTGGGTTGACTTTACTGAATTCCTTGATTTGTTCTAAAATTCTTTGGTTGAGTATTAGGATTTCCTATATATAAGATTATATCAATTGCAGATAACTTCCAATTTGAATTCCTTTTATTTCTTTATCTTACCTGTTTGCTCTATCTAGGATTTCCTGTATTATGTTGAATAAGAGTGTTGAGGGTGGCAACTTGTCTTGTTCCTGACTTTAGAAGAGTTTGTTTTCAACCCTTCACTGTTGACTATGATATTAGCTGTGGATGTTTCACATATGACCTTTATGATGTGGAGGTATGTTCCTTCTACACCCAAGTTGTTGGGATTTTTTATCATGAAAGAGTGTTGAATTTTTCCATATATTTTGTCCACATCTATTGAGGGTGTCATATAATTTTTATCATTTATTAATGTAGTGTATTATTTTAGTGTTTTGTTTATGTTGAGCCATTCTAGCATCCCACTTGATCATGGAATATAATCCTTTGATGCATTGCTGAGTTTGGTTTGCTACTATTTTGCTGAGAATTTTTACATCGTTATTCATCAAGGATATTGGTCTATTGTTTTCTTGCAGTGTCCTTATTTGGCTTTGATATCAGGGTACCATGGGTACCCTAAAATGAGTTTGGGAGTGTGCCCTTGTATTCAATATTCTGAAGAGTTTGAGAAGGATTGGCATTAATTCTTCTTCAAGTCTTTGGTAGAATTCACCAGTAAAGCCCTGTGGTCCTGGGCTTTTCTGTATTGGGAAGTTTTTGATTACTGATTCAACCTCTGTATTCATTATGGGTCTGTTCAAGTTTTCTATTTCTTTCATTCAGTCTTGATAGAGTGTATGCTTCTTGGAATCTATCCATTCTTCTAGGCTATCCAATTTATTGGCAACAGTCTCATGATCTGATGTTTTCATGTAGTATCGGTTGAAATGCCTCCTCTTTCACTTCTGTGTTTGAGTCTTCTCTCTTTTTTCTGAGTAGTCTAGAGAAAGTGTTGTCAGTTTGTTTACCTTTTCAAAAAACAGCTCTTAGTCATTGATCTTGATCTTTTCTATTGTTTTTCTTTTTTCTTTTTTTAAATATAATTTATTGTCAAGTTAGCTAACATACAGTGTATACAGTGTGCTCTTGGTTTCAAGGGTAGATTCCCGTGATTCATTGCTTACATACAACACCCAGTGCTCACCCCTTTTCTATTGTTTTTTCTAGTCTTTATTTCATTTATTGCCACTCTGCTCTATTATATCCTCCCTTCTATAATAAACTTTGGCTTAATTTGTTCTTCTTTTTCTAGTTCCTTGTGATGTAAAATTAGGTTGCTTGAGACTTTCCTGTTTTTTAATATATGCTTGTATTTCTTTAAACTTCCCTCTAAGAACTGATTTGCAGCATCCATAGGTTTGGTGTGTTGTGTTTTCATGTCTGTTTATTTCAAGATTGTTTTTACTTTCCTTTTGATTTTTTCTTTGGCCCATTGATTGTTCAGGAGTATGTTGTTTAGTTTCCACATGCTTTTAAAATTTCCAGCCTTTTTTCTTTAATATTTGTGTACTGTATTTTTATTTTGTAATTTCTAAAATGGAAATATAATTCATGTACCATAAACTGACCCTTTTAAAGCATACAATTCAGTGGTTCCTAGTATATTCATAGAGTCATGCAGCATTCTCCATGATCTTAATTTCAAACCATTTTCATCAGTCTTGTCCCCATTAGTGATCCCTAATTCTCCCTATTCTTTACACACCCTGCCTTGGAACCATTAATATAATCTCTTTGTGGATTCATCTACTCTGGACATTTCATGTAAGTGGAGTCATACAACGTGGCTTTTTGTATCTGGCTTCTATCACTTAGTATAAAGTTTTGAAGGTTCATCCATATGGTAACCTGTATCAGTATTTCATTCCTTTTTATGGCTAAATATAGCTATGCTATTTTTGCTTATCCATTCATTGGTTGGTGGATCTTTGAGTTACTTATTTTCACTTTTTGGCTACTATGAATCATGCTGTTATGATCATTCCTATACAAGTTTGGTTTGTAAATGATATTTTAGTATTTGTGCTGTGCTTTCGGATCTGATTTGGTCCTCATAGATACTTTGAGAGATAAGGCAAGTCTTACTTTTTCCATTTTATAGGTAGAGAAACAGAGGATCTGAGATATAATAGCTTCATACATGTAGAGTCAGGGTGCAGAGAGGGGTGAAGTAGGTGATGGGGATTAAGGAGTGCACCAGTCATGATGAGCACCAGGTGTTGTATGGAAGTGTTAAATCACTAAATTGTGCACCTGAAACTAGTATTACACTGTATGTTAACTAACTGGAATTTAAATTAAAAACTTAAAAGAGGGGCACCTGGGTGGCTCCGTTGGCTGAGTGTCGGGCTTCGGCCCAGGTCATGATCTCGCAGTTCGTGGGTTCGAGCCCCACGTCAGGCTCTGTGCTGCTAGCTAGCTCAGAGCCTGGAGACTGTCTTCAGATTCTGTGTCTCCTTCTCTCTCTGACCCTCTTGTGCTCACACTCGCTCTCTCGCTCTCTCTCTCTCAAAAATAAATAAAACATTTAAAAAAATGTTTAAACTTAAAAGAAAAATAGAATGAGCTTTATTTTTTTGTTGATTTCTAGTTTCCAACCTTCTGTTCTTTCTAACAACAGAACTGAGACAAAATACTTTCTGTTGTTTAAGCCGTCCAGTCTGAGTTATTTTGTTATGGCAACCCTAGCAGACTAAGACATCCCCATATTGCTTTACAATAGCACCCAAAGATTCCTTACATTTCATCTTTTTAAATGTTCCAATTAAGTCATTTCCTGAAAGAGAATCTCTGCAGGCTGGACATAGATCTACTTTCTAAGATGTCCCACAGTGATGAATTTGAAATTCAGGAGCAAGACTCTGAATAGCCAAAACAACCTTGAAAAACAAAAACAAACTGGAGGCATCACATTCTGGACTTCAAGTTATATTACAAAACTGTAGTGATCAAACAGTATGATGCTGGCACAAAAATAGACATATAGATCAATGGAACAGCATAGTAAACCCAGAAATGAGTCCACAACTATATGGTCAATTAATCTTCAACAAAGTGGGAAAGAATGTCCAATGGGGAAATGACAGTGTCTTCAACAAATGGTATTGGGAAAACTGGACAGCAATATCCAGATGAATGAAACTGGACCACTTTCTTTCCCCAATCACAAAAATAGACTCAAATGGATGTAAGACCTAAATGGGAGACAGGAAACCATCGAAATCTTAGAGGAGAACACAGACAGTGGCCTCTGACATCAGCAGTAGCAACTTCTTTCTAGATATGTCTCCTGAGCTAAGGGAAACAAAAGAAATAAAATAAATAAATAAATGATTGGGACCTCATCAAAATGAAAAGCTTCTGCATATCAAAGAAAACAATCAACAGAATTAAAAGACAACTGATGGAATGGGAGAAGATGTTTGCAAGTGACAAATCTGATAAAGGATTAGTATCTAAAATCTATAAAGAACTTATCAAGCTCAATACCCAAAAAACAAATAACCAATTAAAAATGGGCAGAAGACATGAATAGACATTTCTCCAAAGAAGACAACCAGATGGTCAACAGACACATGAGAAGGTGCCCAACATCACTGATCACCAAAACTTCAATGAGATATCACCTCACACCTGCCAGAATGGCTAAAATCAACAACACAAGAAACAACAGGTTTTGACAAGGAAGTGGAGAAAGGGGAGCCCTCTTGCACGGTTGGTGGGAATGCAAACTGGTGCAGCCGCTCTGGAAAACAGTCCAGAGGTTCCTCAAGTAACTAAAAATAGAACTACCCTACAATCCAGCAATTGCTCTACTGGGTATTTACCCAAAGAATACAAAAATATGAATTTACAGCTACATGCACCCCGATGTCTATAGCAGCATTATCTACAATAGCCAAACTATGGAAACAGCCCAAGTGTCCGTTGACTGATGAATGGATAAAAATGTGGCTTTTATATGTGGCATTATATATAATATATATGTGCATATATGTAATATTGCATATTACATATAATGAAATATTACTCATCCATAAAAAAAAAAGAATGGAACCTTGCCATTTACAATGACGTGGGTAGAGCTAAAGAGTATTTTGCCAGGAAAAATAAGTCAGTCAGGAAAGACAAATACAATATTATCTCACTCATCTGTGGAATTTAAGAAACAAAACAAATGAGCAAAGGGAAAAAGAGAGAGGGAGGCAAACCAAGAAACAGAGTCTTAACTAAAGAGAACAAAGGGAGGGTTATCAGAGGGGAGGTGGGCAGGGGGATGGGTAAAATAGGTGATGGGGATTAAGGATTGGCACGGTAAGCGCCAGGTGACGTATGGAACTGTGGAATCACTGTATTGTGCACCTGCCACTAATATTACACTGTATGTTAACTAACTGGATTTTAAATAAAAACCTTTAAAAATAAACAAACAAGAATAATTAACTCTAGACTGCAGAATAAATTCTAAAGATTTTCTTAAATCAACCTACCTTTTCCCATTATTGCCCTGTCTCTGCCAGCTTTTGAATATCTTTTAAGGGCACAAATATTACTTATCTTTTCCTGTGATTGTAGGTTTATTATTCTCATGGTGAGAAACTGGTTTTCTTTGTCACTGCTTTATTGTCTCAAGAATCTTCCTTCAAGAGTAGTTAAAAGTTCACTTCTAGGGGCGCGCCTGGGTGGCTCAGTCGGTTAAGCCTCTGACTTCGGCTCAGGTCAGATCTCATGTTCATGGGTTCGAGCCCTGCGTCAGGCTCTGTGCTGACAGTTCTGTGCTTCTGGTTCTGTGTCTCCTTCTCTCTCTACCCCTCCCCCTCTCATGCTCTGTCTCTCTCTGTATCAAAAATAAATAAAACATTAAAAAAATTTTTTTAAAAAAGTTCACTTCTATAAAGATCATTTCCTTGGTTTAATGATTCCTGGGAATCATTAAACATGGTCTTTTTCATTTTTCCACATTGTGTGTTTCCCTTATAATGATCTTACGACATTGCAGTGCAATGATTTACGTACCTATCTCTTATTAACTGGATTATAAGACCTTGAAGCACTGACCTCATGTTTCATTTATAAACTTATAAATAAAAATATAATATACAAATGCATATACACACATGACATTGGTTTCTTTACAGCAATAGCAAAGAACGTCAGTCCAAAATGTTATTTGGACGGCTCAGTAAATCTGGATTACAGAAAAATACTATTTCCTCCTTCCATTTTGAAATTCCCTCCTTTCAAAAATTGTAAAATCACTGTTATGGTATGATTTAAACTGTAGCAGAACTTCAGTTTCCAAAAGTTAGCATTCGTTCACAACATTCCACTTTGCGTTAACTAAGGATGGTTTGCTTTAATCTTTAATAAAACTTCAGTTCTAATTAAGACAAATCCCTGCTCTTGATCTTTGCACAGGAATATCACAAAGCAATTCACCTTTGCACCTCCATCCATCCCTTTTCTGGAAATAATAGCAGGTCCTGGAACAGGTTTAGGTTATGTGCCGAACAGGTGTATTTCCATCTAAACTCTAGTGACTTCTCAGGAGCCTGTAAGGTCAGGATGATTCACTGAGTTGTCTTTTAAGCAAGTTTAGTTGTCAACAGCTAAGTCTCTTGGCCAAATAAATATATTTGTGACTATCTAGTTGCAACAAAAGACTTGGGGGTAAATCCTTCCACCACTCTTCTGTGTTGGTCAGGCAGGGCCACTAAGCAGAAAGTGGGGTTGGTATCAATATGCACTTAGTGTGGGGGCGCCTGGGTGGCTCAGTCTGTCAAGCTTCCAACTCTTGATTTCAACTCAGGTCATGATCTCATGGTTCCTGTGTTCAAGGCCCATGTCCAGCTCCGTGCTAACAGTAGGGAGCCTGCTGGGAATTCTCTCTTCCATTCTCCCTGCCTCTCCTTCACTAGGGCAGTGCTCACTCTCTCTCACTCTCTCTCTCTCTCAGAATAAATAATCATTTAAAAAAAATCCACTTATGCTGGGAGCCGCATAGGCCTTACTGGATGACACAGTCACAGTGAGGAAATGACAGATGTTTGCACAGCTCCTGCCATGAAGTGAAACTGGTATCTTCTTCTATTATTGGCTCATATTGGAATGGTACCACTGTTATTGATTAGGCCTCACGATGTTTCAAATCAGACCGATATTCCCCACACAGTTACCCCGTAAGAAAAGGCATTTTGCTGTCCCTGAATAAGAGATTTTGGATCAAAACATTATGAATATTTGACAAAAGGCTCTTTTAATGAGGCTTGCAGACCTGAAACATAAGGAGGGCTAAGAATACAAGAGTTACAATGAACTCTGGCCTAGAGAAGAGGAGCCTAACTCAGAGATAAGAAACAGACAAGGACCAGACATAAGTGGCTACATACACCTTTGCTAACTGGAGCCATAAATACCCTCCCTTGTACTGACTTCAGCAATGAGGATGGATAAAAAATTAGAAACCCAGAAGCAAGGTCAACACACACAGGGCCCCCATTATCCTTACATCAGAGAAAGGGCTTTCTCTAGCAACTTGTTAACAAAAATTCTTTCTCTTATGGTTAATGAGCTACATAAAATATTCCCAGCCTATCTATATACAATTTAACCTATGTTTTAGTTTTAGCATTACTAACTTAAATAATATGTATATTATTCTGTTTTTTACTAGAAACATCCTGTTATTCTCTTGGTTATAAAATTTACTTAACCTTACTGTAAGTGCATTACATGACCCAGTTATAACTTGTTAATTAAAAACAAAATCATAATTATTGGCCAAAAGCTAACTCGTACAAAATAAGATAGGTTTGTTACTTTCTTAATCTTGGGGACGGACGCCAAGAACAAATTGGGATGGTTGTACAAAAATACTTCTGTAAAACTTGTGTCTGTACACCTTTGATGATTAAAGCACCTTATCACTAAGAGTTAGGAACTGTAAACAGTTTCTATTTTCTGATGTCGTGTTATTGCTTAACCAATAAGGAAGACACCAAAGCAGACTGGACGGAGACGCCTGCCTGGTGACCAAGGAAGAAACTCGTGGCTCTCGCATCGCTCTCTCGCGCTGACACCGTCCATCCTTTCTGGGACCCCTGGACCTGCTGGAGCTGGACTCCGGCACACTTAGTGTGACATAGTCAGAGGAAATATTTTCTCCCTTTGAACTTATTTCAGTAAAGTCATTGTGCGCTCTCTTACAGAGCAGCTCTTCAGCCTCCATGGCCTTCTAGGACCTCCTGGATCAAGTTGGAGGCCTGGGGAGATTCTGGATCCTTCAGATAATTTTCCTTTGTAGTTCCAGCCATGCAGTGTACACTCCTATTTTATTGGAGAACTTCACTGCAGCCGTCCCCGGTCACTGCTGCTGGGTCCGCATCCTCGACAATGACACCGTCTCTGCTAACAGCACTGGGATCTTCAGCCAAGATGTCCTCCTGAGAATCTCCATCCCACTGGACACAAACATGAGGCCAGAGAAACGCCATCACTTACTTCATCCATCCCCAGGGGCAGTTCCTTCACCTGAAAGGGACCTTCCACAATGCCAGCGGGCCCGACATAGAGCCCTGTGTGGATGGCTGGCTGTATGACCAAAGCTTATTCCCCCCCCACCATTGTAACTGAGGTAAGAAGTCCCATTTAAATTTTCCACTTATATGATCAGTTTGTTTAGAATTACACGAAAAATAAACTTGCTTTATACGTTCAGTCCCCACGTGGACGCTGCAGCCAGACTTTTCTTCATTCCTTCAGCAGATAGTAATTGCTGATCTATACTATGACAATCAAGAGTATTGGTATTAATGAACCGTCTAAACATGTGCTTACTCTTACATCATTCAATCGAGTGAGCGAGACCCACAATTTAAAAAGTAATGTTCTGCTGTGGGCGCCTGGGGGGCTCAGCTGGTTAAGCACCGAACTTCAGCCCAGGTAATGATCTCATGGTTTGTGAGCTCCCTCCCTGTCTGTTAGCTCAGAGCCTGCAGCCTGCTTCAGATCCTGTGTGTCTCTCTCTACCCCTCCCTCACTCTCGCTCGCTCTCAAAAATAAATAAACATTAAAAAAATTGTTTTAAGTCACGTTATGCTAGATCAGTGGTTCTCAATCCTCACTGAAAACTGATTTCCAGAGTAGAGCAAATCGGAACTCCGGGGCAAAGGGCCCAGGCATCAGCTTCTTTTAAAGTTTCTCAAGGGATTTGATGTGTGGCCACAGATCAGAGTTACTCTAACTTTGAATATAGATTGCTAACTGAAGTCCAAGGCAGGACTTCTGTATTACCTATAGGATGAGAGCAGGTTTCTCAAAAAAATTATGTTTGAGACGGTACCTGAAGAATGCGTATAAGTTAATCCAACAAAGGGAATTGGTGGGCTGAGAGGAAAATGAATAAAAATCTACAGGCACACAGATGTAAATGATTTCAAGGATATGAGGCCCAAGAGAGAACAAACTGAGGGTTGATGGAGGGAAGGCGAAGTGGGTGAAAGATGGGCTAGAATATGTATGAGTAGTAAGGAGGGCTTTTGTTGGGATCAGCACTGGGTGTTGTATGTAAATGATAAATCCCTGAATCCTATTCCTGAGACCAATATTTCACTGTATGGTAACTAACTAGAATTTAAATTTTAAAAATGAAACCTTTACTGAGCTCTAACTGTAGGTTCCGCATTGTGCTATGTGCTGACCTCTATCTCTGACTCTAGGGAGCCACAACTTAATAAGTGTACTTGAAAAATTATAGTGTGGTGTGATAAATGGGTTCCTTGTATTGCCTGAAGGAGGTCAGAAAAAGGAAGCTGAATCAGATTCAAAGAAGTTTCAGGGAGGGATTTTCAAATCTGATGCCAGGATACAAGATGTATGACTAGAAGTTATTTAATGCAGGGAGAGGACGAGGTTTTGAGGCAGAAAGTACCTACATGTTTGAAAATGCAAATTTGTGAAACAGTATTATTATTATTATTATTATTATTATTATTATTATTAATTGGCCTTGAAAATGTTCTGAACTACTTAGACCGGTAATACAAATGGTTTTGAACACTGCCAGACTGGTCATCACTGCATACCTACCATGCCGGTGTACATGTGCAATGAGTAATCATCATCACACAATCAGTGGGTTTGTATTGATGTGGTACTGATGGGATGATAAGACATTGCACCTGTCACCTGGGTGCTGATCTCTGTGAAATGGCTTTAATAGGTAATATTTGTAACCATATAAAGTAAATAATATTAGGAACCCAGGATGACATGGCTTGGGGAAAGGAGAAGTCTGGGACTTCCCTAAATCTTGGCAGTGCTCATTTTGAAGGAGGCAGTCAACCATTTCTCTCTCCCATGAGGTGAAGGGAATTTTATGTGCCCCTGAACATCCATCAGCACAATGCCACTTGGTAGTGCTAACTAAAAATTGTGACCTTTGAGTTGATCGCAGTTAAATGTTACCTATGTAGATCTTAAGATCAGAGTCCAGGCTCTGGACCAGTGTGTACTACTTTCCCCAGTGTTCAGACTCCAGCTCCCCCTCCATGAAATGTTTAGTAAGAGAAAGAATAGTAAAGGGGATGCGACGGTTGGTTAGGAAGGATCATTGAGTAAGAGATAACAGTGGCAGCCAGAAGACAAGTTGTAAGAGGGTTGATTTCATAACCTTTGGCTCGGATTGTAAGACCTACCCTCACGGGTCAAACTGGACCCTAAAATGCCAACCATTGTTTCACTTGACCACTCCCATTCTGGTAAATAATTAAAGGTTGAGCAACTGGGCTCTGGAAAGACCCTAAGAATGTAAGTCGATAATGAACATTGTGACTTAAAGTTTAACTTGTTTTTCAAGATTGTCTTAAGTAACCCCACTTCTTTACTAAGACCTGGCCGAGGCAAAATCCAAGGTGAGGTTAAAGTCACCTAGCCCCTAGACACCTAGACATCTTAGGTGTCTAACTATGATTGGTCATTTTAGAAGGACAAAGAACTTTAAATTGATAGGTTCCCGCCAAAACGAACGTCTGTGTATTACAATGTAATTGGCTATAATGAAATGCTGTAGTTGTAATTGGTTAACTAAATGATGACTTATTTTGCCTGCCAAAACCCTTAAAAACCCTGAGCTCCTGCTTGGAAACGCTCTCTTCCGAGGACTTCCAACTAGTTGAAAGGGGCGCTTCAGCTGAACTAAAATAAACCCATTAACCAACTCCGTTTGTGTTCATGGATTCTACTCTCGGTGACTCACAATGGGAAAAAAGGTCTAACAAGATAATCTTACCAGATCTTAAATAGGAAAGGATATTTTAGAAGATGTTCAAAGGAACTTTGAAGTTACTGAGTTCTACTCCCTATCAGAAGAAAGTAGCTCTGCTGCACTTCTGATTAATAACCATCTCATTTCTGTTAGAAAACTTTTGAGAATGTGTAGCTCCCACCTCTAAAAGGCACAACCTGCAAGCATTTGACTATTGTTAAGGTTACACATTTCATCCATTTACCGGGCTTTTCAAGCTTGAACTTCTTTCTGTCTCACTTACCCCAGGACTCCAATGATCCAAGGTACTTAGAATAAAATCCAAGTTTCTTTTCTTTTTAATGGTCATTTATTTATTTTGAGAGAAAGAAAGAGATAACAGGGGATATGGAGATGAGAGAGAGAGAGAGAGAGAGAGAGAGAGAGAGAGAGAGAGAGAGAGAATTGCAAGCAGGCTCCATGCTGCCTGTGCAGGGCCTGACATGGGGCTCAATCCCACAAACCATGAGCTCATGACCTGAGCCGAAATCAAGAGTCAGACACTTAGCTGACTGAGCCACTCATGTGCCCCTAAAATCCAAGTTTCTTACCAAGTCCTGCCTGACATGAGATCTGGCCCCTGCATCCCTTTCTCACTTCATCTCCTACCACCTTCTCCGGTTCCCTGCTAATCTTCAGAACATCAAGCTGGTTTCCACTTCATAGTTTTTACACCTGCCATTCTTTCTGCCCCAAATACTCTCTTCCCTACATTGCTCATCCTATACCTTCTAATTTCTCATATTCAAATATTACCTCCTCAAAGACCTCTTCCCTGACTCCTTGTTTACTCCTATTCCATATCCTGGCCTGTCTTTATTTTTAAGGGAAATTTTATAACACGGCCTTTTAAAGGTCACACTTCTTCACTGAGGAGTAACAGGAACCATCCAGGAGACTACTGAAATAGTCCAGAAAAGAAATCACAGAGGAGTAAATTTAAGAGGTGTCCATGAAGATGATAAGATGTAGCTGGATTGGGGAAATGTTTTAGAGGCAATAAGACTTGGTAGTGGTTTCGATTATTATTATTATTTTACTATTGGGGAGCTTCTAGTGAGAGAAATAGATGTATCCAAGGGGATATAGGCTTCTGACCTGAACAAATAAGTAAATTCTGATGCCAGCGTACGAGGTGGAAGAGCACTGGGATAGAAGTAACTTGGGGAAGATAATCAAGATGTCTCTTTTGACTTCCTGAGCTGGAGTTCCCTAACAGACATGCATATGGAAGTTCAGGCAGACACGTGCATTTATGGATATTAAGGTCACAGAAGAGGTCAAGGCTGGGTGTTCACTTGGATGTTATTAACATATAAATATTTTTATAATTATGAGAGTGGGAAAGGTAACTCAGGAAAAAAATGCAGCTAGATACCAATGGTATCAAGTAGACTCAACCCCGCCTAAAGCAATAACTCACTGTGTGATCACCATTTTACATCTCCATGACTGGCGCTGTCACCCCCTTACCTGGTCACTCCAGTTCTCTGGGCTTGACCTCTTTCCCTGTCACATTTTAAACCTACTCAAAGTCGTTCGTGATGTGTGATGTATCCATCTGGGCCTTCATTGCTCTTCACTAACATTCACTTTCGCCTTCTGTATTTGACCAGTACAAAAGGCCTGTCCCCAAGGGGCATTTGCTGAAAATATGTACTGGCAAGTGATTTGAGGTCACAGGATGTCTGAGTTGATGGACGGCAATTGAGGAAACCAATGGCTAACAAAACAACTTAAAATGGGGTGAGATACAAAATATCTATAGTAGGTTGGAAAAGCTCCAAAATATTCCTTAGAGTCTAGAAGGCCATGCACATGTGTACGGCTGTGTACATTCTCATGAACGTCTAGGAAGCATGCTAAACTCTCACACCTGGATGACCTGGAGGCTCTGTACAAGCAGTAAGTGAAGGCAAAGACAGAGATCAAACCGCCCTGGCTGAGTGTTAAAGCCATTCTCAACACACACTCAGAGCATCTCAGTTAAGTCCAAGGGATTTATTGATCGTAGGTCATTAATTCATTAGCTGACCAAGTACAGACATCAGTGGCCATACAAGAAGGATACAGATTTTACAGAATTAGTTCACAAAACTCACTAACCATACAACCAGCACAACAAGGAGCAACGACGAATGCTAGAAAGAGGGAGAGAATCTGCTTTCCAGAATTGCCACATTGTATTATTTAAAAGAGCCAGTTTTCATAGAGAACAAACTGATGGCTACCAGAGGGGAGGTGGAGAGGGGGATGGGCTAAATAGGTGATGGGAATTAAGGAGTGTGTTGGTTGTGATGAGCACCATGTGTAATTTCAATAAAAACTTTTTAGGGGCGCCTAGGTGGCTCAGTTGGTTGAGCATCTGACTCTTGATCTCAGCTCCGATACTGATCTCAGGGTCATGAGTTCAAGCCCACATTGGGTACTTTTTAAAAATTTAAAATTGGAAAAATGAAAGATCTAATTTTCAATAAAAGTTCTGAGCCATGCAAAGAAACAAGAATGTACGATTCCTACACAGGAAACAAACAAGCAACAAATATAAACTGTACCTGAGAAAACACAGATTTTGGCTTGATAGACAAAGACTTAAATATGCTATATTAAATATTCTCAAGACCTAAAATATCCTCAAAAATTAAAGAAATAAAGGAAAAATGAGAAACACGCCCTACCAAATAGAGAATATGAGTAAAGATTTAAAATTTTTTATGTTTATTTTTGAGAGAGAGACGGAGAGACAGAGAGACAGAGTGCAAGTGGGGAAGGAGCAGAGAGAGAGGGAGACAGAATCTAAAGCAGGCTCCAGGCTCTGAACTGTCAGCACAGAGCACCAATGCAGGGCTCGAACTCATGAACGTCAAGATCATGACCTGAGCCAAAGTCGGACGCTTAACTGACTGAGCCACCCAGGCACCTAAGATAAAAATTATTTTTTAAAAACTTAAAATTGTGGAGTTGAAACATATAACTGAAGTGAAAAATTCACTAGTGGGATTCAAGAGCAAATTTGAACATGAATTTTATATGCCCCTGAACATCCATCAGCTCAATGCCACTTGGTAGTGTTAACTAAAAATTGTGATCTTTGAGTTGATCGCAGTTAAATGTTACCTATGTAGATCTTCAGATCAGAGTCCAGCCTCTGGACCAATATCTACTACTTTCCCCAGTGTTCAGACTCCAGTTCAACCTGAGATTATCCAGTTCAAGGAATGTTAAAAAAAAAAAAAAAAACTAGAGTGTATTATGCTAAATAAAATAAGTCAGGTCTGAGAAAGACAAATACCATATGATTTCACTATGTGAAATTTCAGAAACAAATTTAAATGTGGAATTAAGAAATAGATGAACATAGGGGAAGGGGAGGGGAATTGTGTAATTTAAGAAACAAAACAGTTGAACATAGGGGAAGGGAAGGAAAAATAAGATAAGATAGAAATGGAGAGGGAAGCAAATCATAAGAGGCTCTTAATAATAGAGAACAAACTGAGGGTTGATAGAGGACGGTGGGCAGGGGCTGGGCTAGATGGGTGAAGGGCATTAAAAAGGTAACTTGTTTTGATGAGCACTGGGGGTTACATGTAGGTGATGAATCACTAAACTCTACTCCTGAAACCAATACTACACTATATGTTAACTAACTTGAATTTAAATAAAATTTTGGGAAGAAAAAAAAGAATGAAGAAAAATGAACAGAGCCTCAGACACTGGTGGACTCCATCAGATGTACCAATATATGTATAATGGGAGTCCTAGAAGAAGAGAGCAGAATAAAGGGTAGAACTATATTTGAAAAAATAATGTGTGTGTGATGTCAATAAAACGGCAGGAGAGGAAGCCCCTCACGTCAACAGACATAGGAAAACTAAGTTGCTTATGCAGGAAGTTTCCAATATACATGGTAGAAACAGAAGTTCAAAGTTTTTAGAGCAGAAACTTACCATGATTTGCAGGGCTCCTTTTAAGAAAAACATGATACAAATTGTGAATACAATTTCCTATGTGTTGGGAAATAGGACAAACTATTCTTATCGGACCTCTGTTCTCAGCACTGTCTTTGTGTATGAATTGTCCTTATCAGACTTCTGTTCTCAGAACGCTGGGAACGTGGGCCTTGATGAAGTCCCAGGATGGCGTACAGGACAGAGCCTTCCTCGTCACCAGCCAAGTGCGTCAAGCATCATGACGCCAGAGATATACCCACACATAGTTGCAAGATGTCCCCGTCCTGTCCTTTATCTGTAACTACTGTTCCAATGAATCATTTATTGTGCTCTCCATGCTGGCAAGGAGGATATAAAATAAGATGCTGCTCCTAATAAAGTTTGCCATCAGCTCTTGGTCTGTCTCTATTGCTTTCAGAGAGTCCACGTTTCCATTGCTTTCCGGGAACGTCCACGCCTCCATTGAGGAGCATCCCTTGTCCACGTTTCCATTAAGTGTTTGGAAACGACCCTGTTTCCTCTGGCCATCAGCCTTTGGGAATGGCACTGCGTCGCTCATCTCCCCAGGACCCCTCCTCACGAAGGCTCCTCCTAGGTCCTTGAAAGGGACCTATAGAAATGAGAGACCTTCAAAATCCACCTTTATGTGCTTTTTGAGAAATCTAACTGGAGATAAGGGGTGGTGCTGATCTGACTCCGACTCCACAGCCTGCATTCCTTATCATGCCCCATCTACTGCCCGAGGGTGTCCTCCAATATTTTCCTGCGGTTGATTTATTTTTCCTACTGAGAACATGGTCTCTATCCAAGAGTAAAGCCTGAGCATTGGTCTGTAGTAGATGAAAGGGGGAAGAAATCTGAGGGTAAAGGTCATGTGAAAGATAATCAATTGTTCCCTGCCCTTGTGTCGTAGTCTTTCATCAGGAGGCTGGTGGGATCTGCAAGGTGGCTGATTATTACCAAGCAGTTAGATGAAAGCTTAAAGGAATGTATAAGTGTTGCACACATAAATGAGGGAAAAAGGACCCTAAAGAGATCCTGACCATTGAGGTGATCTGGAAAGGGGAGTGGGTTATTGAGATTACATGAAGAAGAGCTGGCACATGTCAGTGTGTTGAGAGTGTGGGGTGCCGAGAAATGATGACTGGAGCTGGACCCAGGGAAAGAAGAGGGTTGTGCTAGTTTCTTACACTGCCATAATAAAGTACTACAAACTTGCTGCTTAGCACCACAGAAATTTATTCCTTCACAATTTTAGAGACAGGAAATCCAAGTTCAAGGTGTCAGCAGGACCATACTCCATCTGAAGGCTCTAAGGGAGAATCATTCATTCACTGTGTCTGGCTGTTTCTGGTAATTCTTGGATTTGTTTGGCTTGTAGACACCAAGATTGGCTTGACTCCAATCTCTGCCACCACCATCACATGGTATTTCCCCTATGTGGTTTCTGCGTCCCAACTTTCACTCTTCTCATAAGGACACCGGTCATTGGATTAGGGTCTACCCTAATCCAGTATGACCTATCTCTATTTGGTTACATTAGCTAGAAGGAATCGGGGGAAATCTCTTGGACAATGGTCTTTGGATATGATACTAGAAGCACAAACAATAAAAGAAAAAATTCAACAAGTGGGATTCTATCAAACTATAAAGCAGAAGAAATGATCAATAAAATGGAAAGGCAAACTATAGACTGTAAGAAGATATTTGGGGGTTTTTTGTTTTAGCTTTTCTTTTCAAATTTTTATTTAAATTCTAGTTAGTTGACATACGGTGTAATATTGGTTTCAGGAGTAGAATCAGTGATTCATCACTTACCTTCAACACCCAGTGCTCATCACAAGTATGCTCCTCGATGCCCACCACCCATGCAGCCCATCCCCCACCCATTCCTCCATCAACCTTCATTTTGTTCTCTATCTTGAAGAGTCTCTTATGGTTTGTTTCCTTCTCTCTTCCCCCTCCCTCCCATATGTTCATCTGTTTTGCTTCTTAAGTTCCACATATGAGTGAAATCATAAGGTATTTGACTTTCTCTGACAGACTTATTTCACTTAGCATAACACACTCCAGCTCCATCCACATCACTGTTAATGGCAAGATTTCATTCTTTTTAATGGCAAAATAATATTCCTGTATAAGTATATGCATATATATATATAATATCCTAATATAGACATACACACACACACCCCACATCTTTATCCATTCATCAGTCGATGGACATTTGGGCTCTTTGCGCTGTTTGGCTATTATTGATAATTCTGCTATAAACATCAGGGTGCATGTACCCCTTTGAATCTGTGTATTTGTATCCTTTGGGTAAGTAGTGCAGTTGCTGGATTGTAGGGTAGTTCTATTTGTAACTTTTTGAAGAACCTCCATACTATTTTCCACTGTGGCTGTACAAGTTTGCATTCCAGCCAACAGTGCAGAGAGTTCCCTTTTCTCCATATCCTCTCCAACACCTGTTGTTTCTTGTGTTGTTAATTTTAGTCATTTTGACACGTGTGAGGTGGTATCTCATTGTGATTTTGATTTGCATTTCCCTGAAGATGAGTGATGTTGAGCATCTCTTCATGTGTCTGTTGGCCACCTGGATGTCTTCTTTGGAAAAATGTCTATTCAGGGGCACCTGGGTGGCTCAGTTGGTTGCAGCTGGTTGACCATCTGGCTCTTGACTTCAGCTCAGATCATGATCTCACAGTTCATGAGTTCGAGCCCAGCATCAGGCTCTGCACTGACAGTGTGGAGCCTGCTTAAGATTCTCCCTCTTTCTCTGCACCTTCCCCTGACCGCTCACACACTGTCTGTGTCTCTTAAAATAAACTTTTTTAAATGTCTATTCATGTTGGAAGAAGATATTTGAAAACCATACATCCAATAAGGGGTTAATATCCAAAATTTATAAGGAACTCATACACTCAATAGCAAACAATCCAATTAAAAAATGAGCAGAAGACTCAAATAGACATTTTTTTCAAAGAAAACACACATGTGGCCAACAAGTATATGAAAAAATGTACAATATCACTAATCATCAGGGAAATTCAAATCAAAGCCACAATGAGAGGTCACTCATACCGCTGGAATGGCTATTTTCAAAAAGACAAAAGATAATAATTGCTGGCAAGGGGGTGTCTGGGTGGCTCAGTGGGTTAAGCATCCAACTTCAGGTCAGGTCACGATTCTTTCAGTTCGTGAGTTTGAACCCTGCGTCAGGCTCTCTGCTGTCTTCAGAGTTTGCTTCAGATCCTCTGTCCCCCTCTCTCTTTGCCTCTCCCACACTCATGTTCTTTTTTTCTCTCTCTCTCAAAAATAAACAAACATTTAACAATTTTTAATAAATAAAATAAATGCTGGCAAGGATGTGGAGAAAAGGGAACTCATGCACTATTGGTGCTAATATAAATTGGTATAGCCGCTTATAGAAAATAGTATGAAGCCTCCTCAAAAAATGTAAAATAGAACTACTATATGATCCAGCAATGCCACTTCTGCGTATAGGACCAAAGATGATTAAACCACTATCTTAAAGAGATATCTGTCTTCTCATGTTTACTACAGCCTTACTGACCTTAGCCAACATATGGAAACCACCTAAGGGTCCACTGATGGGTGAATGGATAAAGAAAATATAGTGTGTGTGTGTGTGTGTGTGTGTGTGTGTGTGTGTGTGTGTGATGGAATACTATTTAGCTATAAAAAATGAAGAAATCCTGCCATTTGTGACAATAGAATGGACCTTGAGAGCATTATGCCAAGTGAAATAAGTCACAGAGAAATAGAAATATAAATACTATATAATCTCACCTGTACATGGAATCTAAAAACTTTATACTCAGAGCGCCTGGGTGGCTCAGTGGGTTAAGCATCCCATTAGTGATTTTAGCTCAGGTCGTGATTCCCCAGGGTCGTTGGACAGGGCTCCATGCAGGGTGTGGAGCCTGCTTCAGATTCTTTCTCTCCCTCTCCTTCTGCCTCCCCCCTTCCCCGCTTGGATGAGCTCTCGCGCTCTCTCTCTCTCTCTCTCTCTCTCTCTCATAAGTAAATAAACACCAAACCCCTAGAAACAGAGAGCAAAAGGTGGTTGCCAGTAGCAGGGAGGGGTTGGATGGAACGGGGAGATGTTGGTCAAAGGGTACAAACATCTAGTTATAAAATAAATCCCAGGAATCTGAAACGCAGCATGGTGACCACAGTTAACAAATAGGGGTTGTATACTGGAAGGACGCTATGAGGGCATCGTGGCCATTTCCTCATTGGGACACTAGTAATTACACAACAGTAGTTATGTGAGGTGAAGACTAGGTTAATTAACCTTATTGTGGTAAGCAATTTAACGACATTACATATATATCAACTCATCATATTGTACACCTTAAACTTGCACAATGTTTTATATCAATTGCATCTCAATAAAAGGTGGGGAGTTTGGCATAAGATAGTAGGAGATGGGAAACATCCACCTTAAGTAGTATGAGGCTGAGGAATAACATATCTGAGATGTCGTCTTCTCAGGGAGAACCTATTCGTGCACCTGCCTCCTGCTTTACACACCCACACTCTGTGATCCAACCATCTAGCCTCCTCTAGGGTTTCTCTCGGGCTTTATTGGAGTCTATCCATGAATCTCTCTCTCTTACTCTGGCACCTTTAAGGTTCGGCTTGAGGAATGATCCCAATAGGACATGCTAGTTTCAGATCCTATCTAAAACTGGAACCAGGGGAAGAGGGGAAAATGGGTGATGGGACCTTGAGGAGGGCGCTTGTTGGGAAGAGCTCTGGGTGGGTGTGTAAGCGATGAATTATGGGAATCTACTCCCAAAGCCAAGAGCACACTATATACATGGCGTGTTAGCTAACATAATAAATTATATTAAAATAAATAAATAAATAAATAATGTAAAACTGGAAACCTGTTTTAATTTTCCTCTGCCTTGATTAACACAATAGTTATTAAGTATTTGTCTTTTTTTTTAATTGGGACAAGAAGAATTCTGCATGATAAAGTAGAACAGTTGGTCAAGATCTGAGAAGTGTGTTCACAGCTTAGTGGATTCTCACTCAGCTGAATTTGCCAGCGACGGTGATGGTTATAGACTGTTTGGAATTTTAATTTGTTTATCCTTAATCATATATTGTTTGATTTATACACATAATTGACTGATGGTCAAGTACAGAAAGCATTGGAGAAACTGATGTTGAAACACAAGTTAATAAGGAGCATGATAATGATAGTAATTTTGCAAATTCATTTCAAGAGTATTTTAACTGGATATTCATTGAAATTATCTAAACAAAATTCTTACGTAGCACATAGCAGATGTCCCAAGTATTTTGAAAACCAGTGCTAAGAAAGAAAAATCTAAAACGATTACATCCAATTTGTCTTTTCATTGGTGAGAATTAATTCTATCCACACCTGCAATGAATAGAGAGAAAACAGCATCTTGAAACTTTATTTTCATCATTTAGAGACAATTTTTTACTATTAATATCAGCCAAGTGATTTTCTAGTGTTATAAAGCAAAAATTCCAGACATTTTTGAAAGCTTTATGTCTAGTTTGGATACCCGAAAACCTCTTTAAATAAATGTATAAAATAAAATTAATTCTAAGTTATATTAATAGTATCTGTTATAACCCCAGACTGTTTTTCAGTTTACTTATTGAAAAAGTGCATTTGCTTGCGTGCACACACATGTTCATGTGCGCGTGCATGCGCGCGCGCACACACACACACACACACACACACACACACACACACACACACCTGTCTGGAAGAAAGAAAAAGACTCTAAAATGTCAAAGTCATTTGTAGAAAAAAGTACAGATCTTTACTTGAAGAGAGCTCTCAAGGAAAGCTGTCTAACTTACAGTATACTTTTTGAGTGAGCAAGAAAAAATTTTATATTAAATCTCTTGAACTTGAATTTTTTTTTTTTTTTTTTTTTTTTTTTTTAGCATTGCTGGAGTCAGGGGCGCCTGGGTGGCTCAGTTGGTGAAGTGTCCGACTTCAGTTCAGGTCATGATCTCACAGTTCGTGGGTTCTGTGCTGACAGCTCAGACCCTGGAGCCTGCTTCGGATTCTGTGTCTCCCTCTCTCTCTGGCCCTCCCCTGCTTGTGCTATGTCTCTTTCTCTCTCTCTCTCTCAAAACTAAAATAAAAACATTAAAAAAAATTTTTAAGAATTGCTGGAGTCAACTGAACTAATACAGTTTCCTTTATGTATTCTTCAGATGGCTCATTATTTTTCTCTAAGATCTCAGAGAAAACTGAATTGAATTTGCTGCCAAAGACATCATTTGTAGTTTTCATTTCTAAAATCCCTACTTTCCCCACAATCATGCTGTTTTATAGTTTTCTTATCCCTGCAAATATTTTTAATCTTGTTTTTACTTTGTTAGATATAGTAAGCATATTTGTTCTTTCCATGCATCTGATAAATTCCAACATCTGAGTATTTTTGCAGATCTCATTTTGTGGAGACAGGATAAATGTCTTAAGCCAAACTCATTGTCATGAGGCCCCTATAATGTGATTTATTAACGTATGTTTGTCTGTGTTGTAGTTATTTTTAATTATCATGAAGTACGTATAACATAAAACTAACCACTTTAATTATTTAAAAGTGCACATTTAATGGCATGAAGTACATTCATGATGTTATGCAACTGTCATCACTATGCCCTGAGACTATGTCAACCTAAAAAGCTTCTGTGCAGGAGAAGAAAGAGTCAACAAAATGAAAAGGCAACCTATAGACTGGGAGACAATATTTGCAAATCATATATTGGATAAGGGGTTAATATCTAAAATATGTAAGAAACTCATACATGTCAGTAGCAAAGAGAAAAAATCCAATTAAAAAATAGGCAGAGGAATGGGGCGTCTGGTTGGCTCAGTCGGCTAAACGTTCAACTCTCCATTTCAGCTCAGATCTTGATGTCAAGGTTGTGAATTCAAGTCCCAAGTTGGGCTCTGTGTGGGCATGAATCCTACTTAAAAAAAAATAGGCAGATGAACAAGACGTTTTTCCCAAAGAAGACACCCAGATGGCCAACGGACACATGAAAAGATGCTCAATATCACTCATCATTATGGAAATGCAATTCAAAACCATAATGAGATATCACCTTACCCCTGTTAGAAAGACTTTCATCAAAAGTCAAGAAGTAATTGTTGGCAAGGATACGAAGAAAAGGTGACCCTTGTGCACTCTTGGTAGGAACATAACTTGGAACAACACTATAGAAAATGAAGCAAAGGTTTTTCAAAAAATTAAAACTGAAGCTGCCATATAATCCAACAATCTGACCTCTGGGTACATTATCCAAAGGACGTGAAGTCACTATCAAATATTGAAGAGCCATCCGGACCCTTGTGTCCATTGCAATGGTATTTACAATAGCAAGATATGGAAGCAACCTAACTGTCCATTGAATATTTTGAACAACTGAGCTCTTTATGGGTATATCACAAATCATAAATACTACATGAGTTCCTAAACTTAAAAAAGGAAACTTTTCCAGCTTTATCAAAAAAGTAGCCCAGCCACAATGGCGTTTTTGCCTACCATGAATGAACACTCCTGCAAACCTCTAACCCCAGATTTTAATTGTAGTAGATTCTGGGTCTGGAGTTCTCTCTCGTCCAGCAAGAGAGCAGACGAAGGATTGAAATGCGAGAGAGGCTAATGTCTGGGAGGAGACAAGAGACCCAAGTAAGGGTCCTTCCTCCATTTTTATTAGGATCAGAAGGCTTACCAGTGTGATGGACGTGCACAAGGAGACAAGAAGCCGTGAACATTAACTCATGTGTGTGAGGGAAAGGGCATTTTGAAGACATGAGGTGTTAGGGTTTGGGATCAACACAAAACAAAATCTTGGCAAGGGGCGAAGGTTGTTTCTGGCAGGCATGAGACTCCACGTGTGTTTATCTTAGCTAGCTTGGGGGACAAGACAGAGCATGCTGCCTCAGGGTCAACAAGGCACTTTTCTTTTGCTAATTAGCTCTGCTCCGGGCAACTTCATCCTGCTGCAGTCGATAGCCCTGCTTACCTGTTTACCTATTTTGGTCCTTCCTTCCTGTGTGAGCAGCTTTCTGCTGTTGTACTAATTTGGCGGAAGTGGGGGGGGGGGGGGTTCTGCCCTGATTATCTGATCTTGTTTACCTCATCTTGGACCCTTTCATCCAGAGGCTTCCTATTCCTATATGCCTTGTTACCCCATCCATGCAGGCTCAGAGAATTCCTAAGCTTATTCCCCACAATTAATCATGAAGGGACCCAACTGAAAACAGTTCATCTAAGTTTGGAAACAAGAAAAATCCAAGATAAACCTGTTTCCAGAAAGCAATGATGCCATCAGAATAGTAGAGCCATGTTTAAAGAACCAAGAAACCAGTTTATCGGGGCTCCCTTATGCAGTGTTGAAATCATTTCAGCTCGGGGAGCCTGGGTGGCTCAGTCGGTTAAGCATCCAGCTTTGGCTCAGGTCATGATCTCATGGTTCGTGGGTTTGAGCCCCGCGTTGGGCTCCGTGCTGACAGCTCAAAACCTGGAGCCTGCTTCAGATTCTGCATCTCCCTCTCTTTCGGACCCTCCCCTGCTCATGCTGTCTCTCTCTGTCTCTCAAAAAAAATAATAAATTAAAAACATTAAAAAGAATTTTTTTGAAATAATTTCAGCTCAAGCAGAAATACAAGGAGGAAGAAGAGAAATGGGGGTGGAATGAAAAGAATAAAGGGGAAAGATGATTAATTGAAAAAATTCAATTTTTTAATGTATGTGTTAAAATAACATATAAACAGATAAACATTCAAAGGAAAAAGGTTAATACAAAGAGGGAGAGAGGTGGGGAGGATTAAAACACAAAGAAGGGGGACATGATTCGTTGCTGACTTTTAATTTTTTAATGTTTATTTATTTTCGAGAGAGAGAGAGACGGAGCGCAATCGGGGAAGGGGCAGAGGGAGAGGAAGACACAGAATCCGAAGCAGGCTCCAGGCTCTGAGCTGTCAGTACACAGCCTGACGTGGGGCTTGAACCCACGAACCACCAGATGGTGACCTGAGCCGAACTCAGACACTCAACCAACTGAGCCACCCAGGGGCCCTAGTTGTTGGTGATTTTTAACAAGTAGAAAAGTATTTCTATATTTGAGCCTTTCGTTTCTTCTAGTTAGTATATTCCTGCCTGTAAGTAATTAATATGAATTTTTTTGTATTAGTAGTATATGTATTCATTTGCGTTAGTAGAGAAGGAAATAAGCCAAATAGTCTGGAAAGAGTATGAGCGTCTGAAGAAAGGAAAGTCTAATCAACATCAAAGGTAAATCAGGTAGGGGCACCTGGTGGTTCACTCGCTTAAGCATCTAACTCTTGGCTTCAGCTCATGTTATGATATCACGGTTCAGGAGATCGAGCCCCGTATCAGGATCTGTGCTGTCAGCACAGAGCCTGCTTGAGATTCTCTTTCTCCCTCTCTTTCTCTTCCTGCCCTGCTTGTGCTCTCTCTCTCTCAAAAATAAATAAACTTAAAAAAAAAAAAAGTAGGGAAGCCTGGGTAGCTCAGTCAGTCAAGCGTTCAACTCTTGGTTTCAGCTCAGGTCGTGATCTCACAGTTCATGGGTCGGAGTCCGGAGCCCTACGTCGGGCTCTGTGCTGACATCTCAGAGCCTGGAGCCTGCTTCGGATTCTGTGTCTTCCTCTCTTTCTGCCCTTCTATGGCTCATGCTCTGTCTGTCTCTCAAAAATAATTAAACATTAAAAAAAATTTTTTTAAAGGAGAGTAGACCACTCAGACTTCATCACTCAAGTCCTGGGAGATGAAACTCCCATATGGTTCTACTAAATAGAATAAAATGTAAGAGGGCAAACAAAAGATTTAAATAATGCTAAATAACTAGTTCAGCATAATCATAACGACAGGACACCAGGCAAAAAGGATTTGAAAAAAATATCACTGGGGGAGGATCCAGGTTGTAAAATCCAAAAATCTACCTGATGTAACAGATTAAGTTAAACTACAAAGAGGAACGCGAAGCCTGGTGACCAGTGGCTTGGATCTGAATCACCTTGGACGTGCCCTGCTCTAACTAAAAACCAGTCCATTTATATATAGCCCAGACTGCTTCTTTAACCTCTGCTGGTTTGAGAATTTGTGGCCCAAACTGCCAGTTAACCTCCAATATTCGTTTTTCCCCTTCTACCATAATCCAGAATTTTGGCCACTGAGAAAAAAGAGCTACATTTCAGAGCCTGTCTTGCAGGAAAGTGCGGTCACAAGAATCCTTAGCAGCAGTGTTTTCTGGACACTGGGATGTGCGCAGAAATAATGCACGTAACCTGTAGGTGGTCGGTATTTTTTTTTATGTTTTTTATTTGTTTTTGAGAGAGAGACAGCATGAGCAGAGGAGGGTCAGAGAGGGAGGTACAGAATCTGAAGCAGGCTCCAGACTCAGAGCTATCAACACAGAGCGCGATGTGGGGCGCAAACCTACGAACCGCGAGATCATGACCTGAGCCGAAGTCGGGCGCCTAAGGACTGAGCTGCCCAGGCGCCCCTCTCCTTTCACTTGTGTGTGTGTGTGTGTGTGTGTGTGTGTGTGTGTGTGTGTGTGTGTGGTTTTACTTAAATTTATTTTTGAGAGACGGAGACAGTGTGAGCAGGGAAGGGTCAGAGAGAGAGGGAGACACAGAATCAGAAGCAGGCTCCAGGCTCTGAGCTAGCTGACAGCATAGAGCCCGATGCGGGGCTCGAACCCACAAACCGTAAGATCATGCCCTGAGCTGAAGCTGGACGCTTAACCGACTGAGCCACCCAGGCGCCCCTCCTTTCACTTTTGAACCGAGGCAGCTCACCTCCAAAACAAAAAAAACAAAACAAAACAGAAGAGAAGAAAAACCTCTAATTCTGAACCATCATGTTACCTGTGCTGCACACGGCCACTGGCTCCATCTTGCTCTTCGCCATCGCCAGGCTGAGGATCCGAAATGATTCATTCCTTTGTCTGCATCCTAGATCCCCACCTGGAAGGGAAGAAATCCAAACAAGAACTGCCTTCAGATCACAAACTCTTTTTTTTTTTTTAAGTTTCATTTATTTTGAGAGTGAGAGAGAGAGAGCGAACATGGGTGCGTTAGGGGCAGAAAGCGTGAGAACGCCACGCAAGCTCTGCGCTGACGCACTCTGACGCCCAACCCACTGACCCAGGCGCCCCCGGATCAAAAACGCTTAGCACTGTGATCTACTGCCCTCTAGTGGAACGATCTGGTATTTGCTGTAGTTGTTGAGTAACCGAGACAGACGGCGGTGCGTGAAAAGGCACCGGTGGTCAGGGTGGAACAGAAACATTGTCGGGATACCTAAAAAGGTATCAACAGAACTTAGAAGAAATCCTGATCGTGCCCTCTACCACCTGGCTCGGGACTGTCGCCAGCTTTTCAGTAAAAAGCACCGGACGTCCAGGTCAGAACTGAGTGCAGAATTACCTTGGTTCCTCACCTAAATTCCTTTATGTCATGTGCATTGTAGACATGTTAGCTGAGCACCCACAATGCACCAGGCACAGTTCTGTGTCTCAGGATCAACACACAGATAAGACACTCAGATTCACATCCTAATGGGAGGAGGGGGGGCAGGGACAAGGGAAGGAACAGACTATAACAAGTGACAAAGGAAATTTTCAACTTTTAATGTTTGTGTGCCCTGCTCTTGGGCTCCCAGGGAAATATACTTTTACCAAGGTCACCATGACTTCCCCAAACTTCAGAGCATGTCCGGCCCTGAGCACACATAGCACATCCACTCCATTAGCAAATAACCTAAAAGAAACATTTCAAACTAGAGAAAAGACTAAAAGTCTCCCTAAACTCTAGTCCATGCCTCCAAAACCTGCAACCTTGCACATACTAAAAATGTACTAAAGTTTGTAATTTTCTGAAATACCCTTCGTCATGATGAGTCACAACTCTTGAGGTAACAACAACAAAAACATCTATAACCCTGTATTACACATTCTTTCTCCAGAACATTCTCTTCACTGTGAAGATTGTGTATCTCTGGGAGCTGTCCTCACTCAGGCTTGACTAAAACTCTCTTCTTTTTTTTTTTTTTTTTTAAAGAAACTCTAGGGGCGCCTGAGTGGCTCAGTCCGTTAAGCATCTGACTTCAGCTCAGGTCATGATCTCATGGTTGGTGGGTTTGAGCCCCACATCACTCTGTGCTGAATGCTTGCTCAGAGCCCGGAGCCTGATTCAAACTCTGTGCCTCCTTCTCTCTCCGACCCTCCGTGCTCATGCTCTGTCTCACTCTATCTCTCAAAAAAGAATTAATGTAAAAAAATTTTTAAAGAAATTCTAAGGGTTTTGGTGGGGGGCTCCTGGGGGGCACGTTCGGTTAAGCATCTGACTCTTGATTTCAGCTCAGGTCATGATCTCACGATTCATGAGTTCAAGCCGCACGTCATGCTCTGTGCACTGACCAAAAGGAGCCTGCTTAGCATTTCCTCTCTCTGCCCCTCCCCTGCTGGCGCTCTGTCTCTCTCAAAATAAAAAAAACAAACTTAAAAAAAAAGGAACTCTAAACCTTTTTTTTTTCATTTTGCATCAACACAAGTAAGAAATAAATGAATACAAATGGTGTGAGGTGAAGGTAAACAGGGACCAGACTGTGTAGGACTTGAAACATCAAGGGGCGCCTGGGTGGCTCAGTCGGTTGAGCATCTGACTTCGGCTCAGGTCGTGATCTCACAGTTCGTGAGTTCAAGCCCCGCCTCAGGGTCTGTGCTGACAGCTCAGAGCCTGGAGCCTGCTTCAGATTCTGTGTCTCCCTCTTTCTCTGCCCCTTCCCTGCTCATGCTCTCTCTCTCTCTATCTCTCAAATGAATAAACATTAAAATATTAAAAAAAAAAAAAAAGGAAAGAAAGAAAGAACCATCAAGGGAAGCGAGTGGAGGTTTTAATGCAGGGGCCACATGCTTGGCCTGGGGTTTGTAAAACACCACTCTGGCTTCTGGGTGGAAAATGGACGGCGGGCGAGCAAGGATGGAGGCAGGAAGACCCGTCGGAAGATTACTGCAGCGTCCAGAGGAGAAGGAAGGTGGCCTGAATTAAGAAGGAACAGCAAAGGACAGGAGAAGGACTGGGCTTCACTGCGGAGGCAAAGCCAACAGGATTGCTGGTGGATTCGATGGGGAGAAGAGCTGCGGTGAAGGGGGAGAAGCCCAGGACTTATATGTAGTTCTCATTTCAGACCAGAGCCTCACCACTCTCAATGCACCCTCTTGCTTTCTTAACAGAACCCCAACTTCAAGAACTGTCCAGGTGACGAGACCAAATGGATGCCAAGGTCTTTCTTGATCCAAGAGTGGGCAAAGCCAGGTAAGAATCTTTCTTCTGGGACTGGCTTATATTTTTTCAATGTTGATTTATTTTGAGAGCGAGCCAGCAGGAGTGAGTGGTGAGGGGAGAGGGAGAGGGAGAATTCCCCCAGCGGCCTTGGCAATGTCAGTACGGAGATCAACGTGGGGCTAGAACTCATGAACCTTGAGATCATGACCTGAGCCGAAATCAAGAGTCAGACACTTAACCGGCTGAGCCACCCAGGCGCCCCTGGCACTGTCTTATTTGTTGTTTGTTTATGGAGAGAGAGGGAGAGCACGAGTAGGGTAGGGGCAGAGGGGGAGAGAGAGAATCTTAAACACTCTCCATGCTCAGCACAGAGCCTCATGCGGGGCGCAAACCCACGACCCTGGAATTATGAGCTGAGCTGAAATCAAGAGTTGGTTACTTGGGGCGCCCGGGTGGCTCCGTTGGTTAAGCCTCCGACTTCAGCTCAGATCATGATTTCATGGCTCCTGGGTTCGAGCCCCGCGTCGGGCTCTGTGCTGACAGCTCGGAGCCTGCAGCCTGCTTCAATTCTGTGGCTCCTCTCTCTGCCCCGCCCCCACTTGCACTCTGCTTCTCTCTCAAAAATAAATAAACATTAAAAAAATTTTCAAAGAGCTGGAAGCTCAACTGACTGAGCCACCCAGTTGGTACACATGCCGATATGTTCCCTGGCCTGGAGCAGAACAAGACGAGCCAGCTTCCAGAGAGTTCCGGTATCCTCCCTCAACCAAAAAGGCCACTGCCCAAGAGGCTTTAGAGACGCCTTGGAATAAGGCTCCCCAGGTGTCCTCAGGACACCCTCTCCTCCAGCCCCAGTCAGCGCTGGGTATTCTGTGACAGGAACGCTTGCTGAAGGAAATACCCCTCCAGCCTCTGGACCCTTGTCCCATACCTGAGGGCAAAGAAGAATCCACGTGGAATGATCTCGAGGACAGTGGCCCAATTAAATGCCACCTGTGGCTGAAACTGGAACCACTTTTAACCTGTCAGACAAGCCCTAGAGTCAAGTTTTTAAAAACATCAAGCAGGGGCGCCTGGGCGGCTCAGTCGGTTGAGCGTCCGACTTCGGCTCAGGTCATGATCTCACAGTTCGTGGGTTTGAGCCCCGTGCTGACAGCTCAGAGCCTGGAGCCTACTTCCGATTCTGTGTCTCCCTCTCTCTCTGCCCCTCCCTTGCTCATGATCTGTCTTTCCCTGTCTCTCAAAAATAAATAAATGTTAAAAAAAATTTTTTTTAATCAAGCTGAATGAGCAACTTCAAACACCTCCTTTAATTCGGTATAACGGAGGTAATTTTTCCAACGAGTCCAAATGTCCTAAATTCTACCCTTTTCAGTTCACTGGGAGTCTGTGACGGGTTGAATTGCGTCTCCCCACAAAAAAGATAGGTTGAAGTCCTGGCCCGACCCCATTACCCCAGAATGTGACTTCGTTTGGGAAGAGTGTCAACGCAGATGAGGTCACACTGGAATAGGGTGGGGCCTCACCCAGTCCCAGCGGGGTCCTCACCAGAAGACACAGACACAGGGGGAGAGTGTTACGTGGGGGTGGAGGGTTGGAATGAGGCATCGAGAAGCCAAGGAACGCCCGTGGCCACCACAAGCACAGAGAGGGGCACAGAACAGATTTCCTAAGAACCTTCGGAAGAAACCAGTCCTGCTGACATCTCCTCCACTTTGGATTTCCAGCCTCCGGAAGTGCGAGACAATCCCTGATGATCCGAGCCACACAGCTCGTAGAATTTTGTACCAACAGCCCCAGGGAACGGATGCAGAGTCAAGTGAGTGACGAAGGAGCTGAGGACCAATAGGCAGCTGAGGGTCCTCATAAAGTCCACTCTCACCTCAAGGAGCATCTTGGCCTGAAAGAAAGGGCACCTCTCTAGAGTGTGGGACGGAGCAGATCTGGATTTGAACGCGGGCTCACGGCTGCTGTTCACTTCAGACACATTTTTAACTTGTCTACGCCCTTCCTCATCTAGAAAAACTGAGGGGAGAGGATACTTCAACCTCACTCAAAATCCTGCTAATGGTGGTTGGTGATTCAGGGACACGAACATTTGGTTTTCAACGTTTGGGTTTATTATCATAAATTAGGAAACAGATCCACTATTACCAGTAAAGGTCGTGAGATTCATTCTAGGTCCAATGTCTCTGAGACTTTGGAGACTAGAGTAAGCATCTTCTAAGATGCTCCAATGATTCCCGGCTCCCAGCATTCAGAGTGTCATCTTGTGTAGTCTCTTGTGTCGTCTTGTGTGGTCTTTCCTTAAGTGTGGGCCGCACTCACGGAGCTGCTTCTGACAAATAGAAAGCAACAAAAGTGATAAGCTGTCATTTCTGAGATTAGGTTATAAAAAGGCTATAGCTTCCATCTTGAGTCAGTCTCTCTCTCTCTCTCTCTCATCTGCTCTCTTCCTCCCTCATCCCTCACTCTGGAGGAAGCCAGCTGCCATCTTGTGAGGTAGCCATGAGGAGAGTCCCACATGGTGAGGAACTGAGGCCTGATGACAACCACATGGAATCAGACCCCCGCCCCAACACAGCCTTCAGATAAGACCCCCGCCCTAGCCCCAGCCTGACTGTATCCTCCTAACAGACCTTGAGCCCGAGGCACCCAGGGAAGCCGGATCCAGAACCCTGATGCACAGAGACTGTGAGGCAATAAATATGGGTTGTTTCAGGCCACTACCCTCGGGGGCAACTAGTTACACCGTACGTGACCAACAGACTTCGTGCCACAGGAATCTGAGTTCATGAAAGGATCTGGAATGTGTGTTTTGGAGACTGAAGTGTGGACTTTCTCCTTTCAGTAAAATGATGATGTATTGGAGTCTGTGTGCTTTTCTCCATTAAGGAAATTTCCCGAATCACATTTGTAACTGCTTTCCATGGCCTTCATGACAAACCTTCTTCCTGCTGAAATCTAGTACCTGCTCACTTACTCACCCATACCCTCTCTTTCCACCTTTACAAAACTGAGCGTCAGGGCACCTGGGTGGCTCAGTCAGTTCAGTGTCCAACTTTGGCTCAGGTCCTGAGCTCACAGTTTGTGAGTTCAGGCCCCGCGTCAGCCTCTGTTTTGACAGCTCAGAGCTGAGAGCCTACTGCGGATTCTTTGTCTCCCTCTCTCTCTGCCCTTCCCCCACTTGCATTCTGTCTCTCTCTCAAAAATAAATAAACACTTTAAAAAATAATAATAATACAACCAGTTTTTCATTTAAAAAAATGAGAGAGATAAATCCAGTTTTCCAAAAACCCACTTATAGTTACTGAATGGATCCTAGCAAGACATGTTTACATCCTAATCCTTGAAACCTATGAATATTACCTTATATGGTTAAGAGTGACTATTACCTCATAGGATAAAAGATATGATTAAGATAGACCCTAGAGAAGAAAGCAGGAAACAGCCTCCTTGACCTCAACCGCAGCAATTTCCTGCTCAACACATCCCCAAAGGCAAGGGAATCAAGAATCAAAATGAACTATTGGGAATGGGAATGGGAAATGGGAAAAGATCATTGCAAATGACATATCAGATAAAGGGCTAGTATCCAACATCTACAAGGAACTCACCAAACTCCACACCCAAAAAACAAATAATCCAGTGAAGAAATGGGCAAAAGACATGAACAGACACTTCTCCAAAGAGGACATCCAGATGGCCTACAGGCACATGAAACGATGCTCAGTGTCACTCATGGTCAGGGAAATACAAATCAAAACCACACTGAGATACCACCTCACGCCGGTCAGAGTGGCTAAAACGAACAAATCAAGAGACTATAGAAGCTGGTGAGGGTGTGGAGAGACAGGCACCCTCCTGCACTGTTGGTGGGAATGTAAACTGGTGTAGCCGCTCTGGAAAACAGTGTGGAGG